>NW_027187378.1:43588934-43646719 GCF_028583685.1 Petaurus breviceps papuanus | reverse complement strand
CTCTCTCTCTCTCTCTCTCTCTCTCTCTCTCTCTCTCTCTCTCTCTCACACACACATACACATACACACACACACACATTCCAATGGCTCCCTATGCCCCCAAGATCAAATATAAGATGATGTTTGGCATCCAAAGCCCTCCATAACCTAAACCTCCTTACCTTTCCAGTCTCCTTATACCTTATGTCCACTTCATGTATTCTTCAATCTGGTAACACTGGCCTCCTTGCAATTTCAAGAACATGACTCTCCATCTCTTGGCTCCAGATATTTTCTCTTATTACCCTCCATTCCTAGAATGTTCTCCCTCCTCCCATCAGCTTACTGACGTTCATGGCCTCCTATAAGTCCCAACTAAATTCCTGTCTTCTACATGGAAGCTATTCTCAATTCTTCTTAATTATAGTTCCCTCTTTCTTTTATTTTTTCCTATTTATCCTGGATCATTGTTGTACATATTTTATGCTTGTTGTCCCCCCTATCCAATTGTGAGGTCCTTGAAGTCGGGAATGTCTTTTACCTCTTTTTGTATCCCCAGTATTTAGCACACTCTCTGATATATAGGAAGTATATAATATATGGTGAGTGAATTGACAATGTTCCAAATGGCAAAAGGTAACCCCAAATCACTTACCTGATAAACTGAATATGATCTTAGAGGAGAAAATTAATTAAAAGACTTCTGAACTTTCAAGATGAAAAGAGCAGAGCTAAGTATATGCATTGAATTGACACCACCTCCCTCAGTCTCCTTTCTCCTCTGATTGGAGTGTTAGAATGTGGCATACCAAGTTCCTCCCAATACTTTCCTATATAAAGGGAAGAAATTGGACCTTCAGTTCACCCCAGCCTCAATTGCTTGTTCTGCCTGGTTTCAACTCCATGGAAACAAAATGTCTCCACATCAAGTGCCTTCTTATGTCCTACCTCCCCTCCTTCTCCACTTAACTGCTTCTTTTCATGTTGTGAGATTATAAGCTCCTTGAGGGGAGGAATTGTCTTTCTTTTTATTAATTGTATCCCTAGCACCGAACGTAGTGCCTGGCGCATAGTAGACACTTAATAAATGTTGATTGGATTGAACATAAACACAAGATACAAGAGGAACATGGAAACACAGATACATTTCAGGAATTTGAAGTGACCGCAAAATAATATGTTCTTTACATTCAAAAATTTGAAATGCCATCTGGTAGAAGAAAGATTAGATTAGTTTTATCTGGTTTCAGAAAGTAGAACAGGAAGATGTGGGTGGAAATTGCAAACAGATCAATTTAGTGTTGATAACAGGACTCCCTAACTATTAGAGCAATCCTAAAGAGAAAGAGCTGCTTCAGGAAGTGGGTTCCCTCTCCTGGGCAGTCTTCAAGCAGAGGAAGGATGAATATGTGTGCATATTAAAATATGGATTTCTTCTGGGCATCTGCTGAACTGCTGAACTTCATTCCATCTTGAATTCTATGATTCTGTGAAATTTGGGGTATATGCAGCTTATACCCAGCATTTTAGATAATTTCATCAAATATTTATCATTAATTTACTGGATATACAGTACAATGCAATATATGGAAAGACATATATAAACCTTAGATAAAATCTCATCTTTATTCTCATGGACCTTAAAGCCTACTACTTTATATCTGTTCATTTATATTTCATTCACATGAGCCCATGAGGTAGTTCAAATATGATGGTCCAATTTAAAAAATATATATATTTTAAAATTTACTATTTTATTTTTCTCCAATTACATGAAAAAAATTGTTTTTAAATTTTTTTTGAGCTCCAAATTCTTTCCCTCCTGCCTCGTCTTCCCCCTCATTGAAAAGGCAAGCAATTTGATGTAGGTTATACATGTGCAATCATACAAAGCATATTTCCATGTTAGTCATATTGTGAAAGAAAACAGACCAAAAAAAAGGAAAATAAAGAAAAAGTATGCTTCAATCTGCATTCAAACTCAGTTCTTTCTCAGAAGATGGATAAATTTTTTCATCCTAAGTCCTTCAAAATTGTCTTGAATTTTTGTATTGCTGGGAATAGGAAGTTCACATTTATCTTCATACAATATTGTTGTTACCATGTACAAAGTTCTCCTGGTTCTGCTCATTTCACTCTGCATTAATTCATGTACGTCTTTTAAAAATTTTAAACCTAAATACTAAAAGTTAAATAAAATACACAAGAAAAGAAAAAGAAATATGTAATAAACTTAAATATTAATACTTAAAAGAAAAATTAAAAAAAACATCATGTGTACGGTAGGACACAAGAGGGGATTCAAAATATGCAGCAATATATTCCCATTTCAATTACCTATATAGTAAATACTACACATTATATTCATAGATATCCATCTTTTCTTTGCTTCCTTGTAAGTTTTCTTTTGTTCTCTGCTGTGCACTTTTTACTTTGTTCTTTTTCCACCCTGAAGGCTATAACTAAACACAGACATATTTATGTGTGTACACACATGTATGTGCATGTATTCATACAAACATATATATCTATGTATACACCTATATGCATACACTTAAACACATGCATATACTTAGATATCTGTAATCATACTCATATATAGACATATATAGTCATATGCATGTATGTAACTATACTCGTTTGTCCTTTTTCTCTGATGTTGAATAACCTCTTCCTTCATAAATCCAATTCTTTCCATATTTTTCTAAGTTCACCAACTCATCATTTCCTACGCCACAGTAATATTCCAACCTTATGGTATCTAGTTATTTCAAATAGTCTAAAATGATATTGATTAATATGACTGACATATACTATAGCTTCCCTATTTTTCCTCTTTTGATTAAATCTATTTTAGTCTTAACTTTGACTGAGATCATGATTACTACCCCTGCTTTTTTCCCTAATAAATTCTACTGATCTACATTTTATGTTTGTGTGTATAACTTATTTCCTATCCTTCTTGACTCCTCTACTTTACATCTACCCTCTACCTTGCCCCCCTGATTATTTAACCTACCACCCTCCAAAGATCCCTGTTATCCTCTCTCCCCACCCTTTCCCCTTGTCTTTTTGCTTCTATCTGAATTTAGAAGACTTTTATATCCTTCCAAATATGTTATTCTCTCTTTATCCCATTCCTGTTAATCTAGATGCTCTTATATACCCCCATCCTATATCCTTACCTTCTTTCACTTCCTTATCTTCCCTCCCCCCATCTCTATCCTATCCCTACTCTATTCTTTCTTTTTTTTTTTTAGGGCAATTGGGGTTAAGAGACTTGCCCAAGGTCACACGGCTAGTAAGTATTACGTGTCTGAGACCAGATTTGAACTCAGGACCTCCTGATTCCAGGGCTGGTTCTCTATTCACTGTGCCAACTCTCTGCGCCGCCCCCCCCCCCCCCCCTTTTTAGCCTATTATTTCTTTCTGAATTTAGAAGACTTTTATACCCTTCTAGATATATATGAATTGTTCCCTTTTTAACCTGTCCCTGATGACAGTAGGGACCCAGAACTACCAGCCCTCCTCCCCCATCTAATTATTCTATGTCAGTTCTTCCTCTTCCACTTCATTTGTATAATCACTCTTTTTACCTTTTCCTAGACAGTATTACTTTTTAGAATCACATCATGCTCAGATCTACCTCAATCTTTCTTTTGAATTACCCAATTACTAATTACAATACTAGACATACAGTTTACATATCCTTGTATAAAAGTAAACCATCTGTCCTTATTGAGGCCCTGGTAGTTAGTCTTTGATGTTTACCTTCTATTTCCTTTGGATCTTGTATGTCAAATTTTCTATTGAGTTCAGGTCTTTTTGCAATACAATCCTGAAAGTCTGGCAATTCATTGAATATACACTGTCTTTCTTCAGGATTATGCCTCACTTGGCTGGCTATGATATTTTCAGTCTTATCCCTGGTTCTTTTGCTCTTCAATATATAGTGTTCCAAGACCTGCCATCTTTTAGTGTAGCCTCTGCTATGTCTTGTGTAATTCTGCTTGTGGTTCTGCCATATTTGATTTTTTTTCTTGTTTCTTATACTATTTTTTCCTTGAGCTGGGGGTTTTGGAATTTAACTATAATATTCCTGTAAGTTTTCCTCATAGGATCTATTTCAGGTGGTGATTGGTGGATTTTTTCTATTTCTACTTTCCCCTCTTGTTCTAATATTTTAGGACAATTTTCCCTAATTATTTCTTGTATTATTGCACCAAGATTATTTTTTGATTAAAGGTTTCAGGTAGTCTGATTATTCTTATGTTTTTTTCTTCTTGATCTGTTCTCCATGTCAGTTGTTTTTTTATAAGATGTTTCACATTCTCTTCTAATTTTTCATTCTTTATATTTTGTTTTGTTATTTTTTGGTCCCTTATAACTTCGCTGACTTCCCTTTGCCCAATTTTAATTTTCAAGGAGCTTTTCTGCCTTAAGATCCTGAATCTCCTTTTCTAATGGGTTAACTTTCTTTTCATAATCTCCTTGTTTTTCATGGAATGTTTTATTTAAAAAAATTTCCTCAGTCTCTCTCATTTGGTTTTTAAAGTTCTTCTATGAATTATTTTGGGCAGGTGCCCATTTGATGTTACTTTTTGGTGTAGGAGAGACTATTTTACTTCAGTATCTTCCTCTGAAATGAACCCTTGTCTTCTCTATTCCCATAGTAACTTTCTGTGGTTGTGTTCTTTCTCCTTTGCCTGCTTATTAAAAAAAATATTGCTGTATTCACCTCTAGACTTGGAGTATGGAGGATGATATCCCTGCCCTCAGATCCTGCTTCAACTTTTCCCTCTGAACTGGAACCAAAACAAGAACTCTGCCCTCCTGTAAGTGCCTACAGCCATCAGTATCACAGCCCTGCTGCTTCCATACTCATGGAACTTGTGTTGATTCCTTCTAGCCTATGGACATCTAAGCAATAGTAAGGCCTTATCAGCAGAGATTCCCTCAATCTTCCCCAACTGAGAAAGCTGACTCCCCACACTGTCCTGTAGATGAAAATTCCTGTAGCTGGGGCTGAGGCTACCTGCCAACCCAGCTAGCCCCAGGGTTTGCTGCTTGCTATTTTATCAGAACTAGCCTGGAGGTGTTTACACTTCACAGGGACCAAACCTCAGTACTTCTCTGATTATTTCAGGATGCCAACTGTTCTGCCCTGACTCTTTTTTTCTTGCTCTATGTTCATCCCAAAGCACTATTTTGTTTCATTTGTAGGAAAAATCTAGAAAGCTTGGAAATTTCTGGCCTACCTCACCATCTTGTTAGAATCCTCTCCTGTTTCTATTTGTCCAGGTTTTTCTAAGGGCATCCTGCTTGTCATTTTTTATACCACAATAGTATTCCTTCACAATTATATACCACAATTTGTTCATACATTCCCAAAGTGATGAATATCACTTCAATTTCTAATTCTTTGCCACCACTAAAAGAGCTGCTATAAATAGTTTTGTACATATAGATCCTTTTAATTTTTTTTTAATCTCTTTGAGATACAGATCTACTAGTGATATTGCTTGGTCAAAGGGTATGCATGGTTTTATAGACCTTTTGGCATAGTTCCAAATTGCTTTAAGGAATGGTTGAATATTTTAAACAAATGGTCCCATTTTACAAATAAAAAATACAAAACCAACATAATAGTCAATGATTATAGTAATCTACTGTTTGATAAAGCCAAAGACCCCAGCTTCTGGGATAAGAACTCACTATTTGACAAAAACTGTTGGGAAAACTGGAAAATACCATGAGAGAAACTGGACATAGACCAACATCTGATACCATGTACCAAAATAAAGTCCAAATGGGTGCATGATTTAGATATAAAGGTTGATACTATAAACAAATTAAAGGAACAAGGAATAGTTTATCTGTCAGATTTATGTAGAATGGAGGAATTTAGGACCAAACAAGATATAGAGAACATTGCGAAATGCAAAATGGATAATTTTGATTACATTAAATTGAAAAGGTGTTGCACAAACAAAGCCAATGCAACCAAGGTTAGGAGGGAAGCAGAAAACTGGGAAAGAATTTTGATAAATAGTGTCTCTGATAAAGGCCTCATTTCTAAAATGTATAGAGAACTGCATCAAATTTTAAGAATACAAATCATTCTCCATGGTCAAAGGATATGAACAGGAAATTTTCAGAGGAAAAAATTAAAGATATCGACAGTCATATGAAAAAAATATTCTAAATTATTGATTAAAGAAATGCAAATCAAAACAACTCTGAGTTACTACATCACACCTATCAGATTGCCTAACATGACAAAACAGGAAAATGATAAATGTTAGCGAAGATGTGGGAAAATTGAAACACTAATTCACTGTTGGAGTTGTGAACTAATCTACCCATGCTGGAGAACAATTTTGAACTATCCCTGAAGGGCTATAAAAATGTGCCAACCTTTTGACCTGGCAATACCACTTCTGGGGCTGTATTCCAAAGAGATCATAAAAATTGGAAAAGGACCCATATGTACAAAAATATTTATAGTAGTTCTTTCTGTGGTGGCCAAGAACTGGAAATTGGGGGGAATGCCCATCAATAAGGGAATGGCTGAACAAGATGTGGTATATGAATGCAACAGAATACTACTGTGCTATAAGAAATGATGAGCAGACAGACTTCAGAAAAACCTAGAAAGACTTAAATGAACTGATGCTGAGTGAAGTGAGCAGAACCAGACCATTGTACACAGCAATGACTGACTTTGATAGACTTAGCTCTTCTCAGCAATGCAAGGACCTAAAACAATTCCAAAAGATTCATGATGGAAATGCCATCCACATCCAGAGAAAGAAATATGGAGTCTGAATGAAGATGGAAGCAAACTCTTTTTCTTTTCTTTTTTGTTTTGCTTTTCTCTCTTATGGTTACTCCCACTCATTTTAATTCTTCTATACAATATGACTAATGAGAAAATATGCTTAATAGGAATGTACATGTAGAGTCTATATAGGATTGCATGCCATCTTGGGGAAGGCAGAGGGGATGTAGGGGGAGAAAATTTAAAACTTATGGAAATGAATGTTGAAAACTAAAAATAAATAGGTTAACTTATTTTTTAAAATGCTAACACCCATAATGTGCCTTTCCTATGTTTACCTAGTAATCGATAGAATTAGGATTTCAATCCCCATTGCCTTTCCCTAAGTTCAACATTCTTTTCCAAACATATGTCTGCCTCTGTTATACTTGGAACTATCCAAGATGAAAGTGCTGGGGAGTTCACAATTCCCAGGATAATTGTCCTCTTGTTTTGCATAGGGGTTAAGCCCCTATCTCTGGGTAATCTTCAAAGTGAATAAGTAGATAGGTTCCCTGGTTGGCTGGCTTAGCCTAAATTTATGTCTGCCAAATTAAGTCACCTATACAATGTTAATTTCAGGAATGTACTGAGGTAAGCTTTTTCTTAAAAATCCATCAGAAAATCAGCAAAAGAAATACATTTCTTTTTTTCTTTTTTTTTTCCTTTTTGGAGGGCAATTGGGGTTAAGTGACTTGCCCAAAGTTGCATGGCTAGTTTTTGTGTTAAGTGTCAGAGGCTGGATTTGAACTCAGGTCCTCCTGACTCCAGGGCTGGTGCTCTATTTACTGTGGCACCTAGCCACTCCTAGAAATACATTTCTTGAAAAGTGTAGAGACTAGGAATTGTATTTAGTAGACCAAAAGAAAAACAAAAAAATAAGATAGCTCAAAGTCCTTTTACAAGCCTTTTCCATAGCCCTTCCCAAAGATACATTGTTCCTCTGAGATTTCACCATCACTTGAAGTTAATTATACATTTTAATTTAGTACTGCCTTTCAGATGCTTGAAGTTTGCCTTATGATTTATAAAATGGTGACTCAAAGCCTGGAAGCATCTGTGGGAAAAGTCAATTGAAGGTAAGTTAGCATGAGAGCAAGCTGTTTGGATCCATTTTTACTCATTCTATAATTAAAATCCAATGATGGATTGTCAGTCATTCCCTATTCAGGAGTGTTTATCAATAGTTTTGAAGCTATAGCTACCCCCAACACATGGACAAATGAAATCTCCCATTCATTCATAATTCTGTTTTGACAATTCGATCAATTATGAATCTGTGTTGTAAAAAATTGTGTTAGACTTGAAATCAAAAGTATTTATTCAGTTTGAGCTAGTTCTCATGTCTGATACTTATTAGGTATCAACTGGATGACAGGGGACCTGATTTAGAACCTTCGTTTTGTCTATACTATTTGTAAAATTTAAGGTAAGACAATTTTAATCTCTCTAGGTCTCAGTTTCCATAATTGTAAAGTAAGGGTACTGGACTATACTATTTTTAAGATCCCTGATACTAAGCCACCCACACATTTGTTGTCATTGGTTCTGGAGTATTCTAAATAAGTACAGGAAGAACTACAAGTCTTTGAGGTGTTTTGTTTTGTTTTGTTTTAACTACTCTCATGTATACTCTTCCTAAAAGGATCTATTAAATAAATGTAAACCTGTTCTTTTTGTTTTGTTTTTTTGGAGGAGTCACATCTTCTTGATGTATCCCTTTAAAAACTGTATTAGTCACTCTTATAGGTGCTGAAGTAGTTTTACAGAACAAATAACTCTTTTTAGGTAGTAAAATGGGGAATATAATTGTACTTAGCCTCAATTTGTTTATTTGTAAAATTGGGATAATCACCTTCCCCGTACCAACTTAATAAAATTGTTATGTAACAACAAGAAAAAAAAGGAACAGAAAGATAAAGCAATCCTTGGCTCTAGTTAGCATCATCCCACTTCTACATGTACAGTGAACAAATTATCACAGAAAAGGGCCAAGAATCACACAGTCAGGCTAACAATATTTTAACTGCTAGTATTCTGAAAGTATTCTTTCTGTGGCCAGGAAGCTGACATACTATTGGAGGTATTGAATTATGACTATATTGACACTGTTGATATAAATTAAATCAAATGACATAATTTATAGACAATGGTTTTCTTCAAAGAAGTCAGAGATGTTTTTAATTCTGCATAATCAGATCATCAATCAGAGCTAAGTTAAAAATCAGTATCAAATTACAAGAAAGGATGAAAATTTATGAAGACAAAACCTCAAATGACCTGCTAATTATTATGTAGCAGTCAATCTGGGCTACCCACCACCTTGCCCTACTTCACACTTTCAGGTTGGGTTCTCATTCGAATAACTACCCCAATCTCAAGCTACTGTGTGAATACACATTCCCCAAACTCTAAGTCATGAATGCTCCACTGGTGCATTTCCCTTGAATTGTTAGCCAACAGGTAGAATTACTTCAAAGCAAACCATATATTACTTGCCAAGATGGCATAGTAAGAATAATAGTAACAAAATAATAGCCACAAAGAAATCTCTCATCCCCCCACCAAGCTGGGATTTCATTAACAGGTCTGTGAAGAAACTAATTCTTCAGTAGTGTCCTAATTAACACCCTCCATTGCACTGATAAAGTAGATACAGATAAAATTAAAAGCATGATCTATTTTCATTTCTTAAGAAGTTTAATAGATATAAAATAGCTGCCATAAGAAAACCAAAAGAGCATAAAAGTTGTCTTAGGCAGCAAATACTTGACAATGTCAAAAAGACAGACATGGCATTATGACAGCAATATAGGTTTATAATTAAGAGTATTTGCAAATTTTAAGTAAGGGTTAGTGTTGTGAAGATAATAAGAGTGAGCTGAGATCTGGGTTTTAATAAATTTAGATGTAGATTTATTGATCAAGCACACGACTGCCTGGAGTATACTCTCAAATCAGGCAGCCCTGAAATGAAATACAAACAGGGCTTATAAAAGCAAGAACCACAATTAGGGAGGGGAGCTAGCATAAGCACTGACATACAGAAGCCAAGAACAGCCATTGGTTGGATCTATAGCTCATATCTATAGTTCATTTGAGAAATATTGCACAAGGGTACAATGATGTGACTGGGGTCCTTCCTAGAACAGGGTAGAGAGTACAGGGTGGAGGGCACAGGGGGAGTGGAATTTCCCAGAACAGGTGGGGTCATGGAACAGGTCAGGGTCATGTTCTGAGTGAAGGGTGTGGGGGACTCTGCTTGGTCAGCATCCTGGGTGGGGGACCTTCCTGGGTTGCTGGGTCAGCATCCCAGAACAGGGTGGTCTCTTGCATGGGATTGACTTGCCCTATGATCTCTATGCACACTTGCACCATAATCCTTATACAAAATGCTGCTTTGAGGCTTTTTAATTTAGGGAAGTACTAACTCAAGGAAAGATAAGGGAGCAGGGGACTTATGCCTTGGGTGACTCTTACCCAGGACTATGCATTTAAGCTATTACAAGCAGTAGCAGGGTTTTGGAAAAAGACAAAGAAAAATATAAATGGGCTTAATGGTGGCTTAATGGTGGGCTCCAAACCAGATGGCATGTGATTTGGGTTACCTTACAACATTAGAAGCCTCTTAAGAGTGAAGTTAGTGGAAGGGACATAGTGGAAAAGAAAATGAACCTACGGAAACTTCTTGGGAAACTCAGATAAGTTTGAACATCCTGAGATGCTTTTATTATTTTTTTTAGCAATCGGGGTTAAGTAACTTGCTCAAGGTTACATGGCCAGTTATTTCTGGGTGTGGTGCTGAGTATCTGAGCTCAGATTTGATCCAGGTCATCCCAACACTAGAGCTGGTGCTCTTACTCACTGAGCCGCCTGGCCGCCCCTAAGCAATTGGGGTTAAGTAACTTGCTCAAGGTTACATGGCCAGGTGTTTCTGGGTGGGTGCTGAGTGTCTGAGCCTGGGATTCGATCTCCAGGTCTTCTCAACACTGGAGCCGGTGCTCTTACTCGCTCTGCTACCTGGCCGCCCCAATGCATTTATTATTTAGACATGAAACTGGAGGGAAGGTAATAAATAAATATGAAATGGGACAGACATGCTAATTAATATATCAATAGAAAATTGTCCTAATAATTGACAGTTAAAAAAAACCATATTTGTGCTCTCTAAATTCAGTCCCCTCTGTGAAATGTGAGGGAATGATGCTCAGGAAAATGAAATCAAGAAGAGAGCCTGGACTTGATCAAAATTTTACAGAGAAAATCCATGCTAGTGGTTAGATTATTTGAAAAACACTTTAGAATAAATTTTCAAATATCTCAAGGAGGGGAAAATTAAATTGGAAGGGAAGAGATCTTGGACAGTAGAATTATCTTTAAAAGTAACCAAGAATACAAACACCTTTCTTCTAACTTTCTCATCTTTATGAAACTTTATGAAAATTGTTTATGCATGTATCTACGGAAACTGATGAAAATATAAAAAAATTGGCAGAGAAGTCTTTCACAAATGAATCTCCAGAACATAAGATTATTTCATATTTACAGAATTGAATTGAGTACTCTAGAAAATGACTGGTCCTGCTGTGTTTAGTCTTTCTAGATTATAAAAGAGAATTTTAAGTATTTGATATTTGTCAAGTATAGAGCAAAAAGATAAAAATTAAATGAAAAAGCATTCAATTTATTAGGAAAAATGACAGCCTTAAAAAGGCTCTTCTCTAACCAGGTGTTTCCTATGAATGTTTTGATAATATGAAGTTCCTTGAAAAATGCAATGATATACATAATATTGTTCAATTAATCTTCGCTTATTAACATTAATCACGACATAAAACAAGGAAACACATGCTTGGAAAAGGTGTTGAGTACTTGCAATATGTCAATCAATGGATATTTATTAAACTATTTACCAGACACTGTCCTGAGATCTGGGGATGCAGAGAAGACAAACACACAATCCCTACCTTCAAGGAGATCACATTCTAATGAAAGAGACAACATGCAAACAACTACATTCATGCAAGCTATATACAGGGTAAAAGTGAAGTAATTTCAGAAAATAAAGGTACTAGGATTGAGGGGGATTGTGAAAGACCTTTAAGAGAGGTGATATTTGGGCTGTTTCTGGAAGAAAGTTAAGGAAGCAAGCAGGAGTTATGGAGGGAGAATATTCCAGGCACGAAAGACATCAAGTGAAAAGACACGAAGTTGGAAGATGGAGTGTCCTGTGTGAGGAATAGCAAAAAGACCAGTGTCATTGGATTGTAGAACTAAGCAGGGGAGTAAAGTGTGAGAATACTGGAAAAATAGGAAGGGGGACAGAAGTGAAAGTTCTTAAAAGCCAAAGAGAATATTTTATATTTGATTCAGGGCAAATTGGGAGGTATTGGAATTTATTCAATACGGGAGTAATATGGTCATATCTGTTTTTTAGGATGATAACTCTGACAGGTGACAAAAGGATGGTCTAGAGTGGGGAGGCAGGCAGGACAGAAATACCAACCAAAGACTATTACAAAAGTTCATGTGTTCAGTGATGAGGCCTTACAGCAGAGTGACAGCTGGATGACTGGAGAGAAGAGGACATATGTAAGAGATATTTTGAAGGTAGAAGTGACAAGACTTGGTGACTGATGGGATATGGGGGGGAGTGAGTGGGAATGATGAATCTATTATTATACCTCTGCTATGAACCTAGGTGACTAGAAAGATGGTGATGCCCTCAACAGAAGTAAGAGAGCTCAGAAAAGAAGAGGATTTAGGTAAAAGAAAATTATTTCTATTTTGAACATGTTGAGTTTAAGGTATCTGTGACTCAAGATGTCTGATAGGCAGTTGGTGATGTAAACCTGGAAGTCAGGACAAAGGTTAAGGCTGGAAAAATAAATCTGATAATCATCTATTAACATTATTAATCATGATCATTATAGAAGCTCGCATTCATATATTGTAAATTTGAAGTGTTTTGCAACAGTTTTCTCATTTGATCCTCATAATAGTCTTGTGAGATAGGTGCTATTAAGCAAAATTTATCCTAGATGAAGAAATACAAGTTGAGAGCTGGAGGGACTTGCCAAAGGTGTCGCTAGTAAGTGTCTAAGGAAGAATTCAAACTCAGGTCTTCCTTATTCCAAATCCAACAGTCTTTTCACTGTGGCCTCTAACTCCATGTATCACTAAGCTATGCCATGCTATGCTATAAAGAATCATGCTATATCATATTATACTATATTGCATTATATCGTTATGTCAGGTCATGTAATGCTGTTACGTTATGTTACATTTTGATATATTACGTTTTAACATTATGGTATATTACATTGCATTGTATTACATTACATTGTAATGTGTCATACCATATTGTCTAGCATTTTATCATGTTTCATATCTTATCCTATACTAATATGATCTTTTTTTAATATAATATGCATTATTTCAATGCATATAAAGTGTTTACAAACTTAAACTTGCTATATAAATATCAGTTGTTATCATAATCATCATTACAAGTTAGATCATAGTATGTTATAAATAATGGAAATGTTTTTGTAAAAAAAAACTAGAAACTATAAAATTCAAGTGGTTCTTGTTATTCTCAGGAGATCCTTTTTGCATTTAGAAAATTCAGGGATAAGTGGATTCACAAGTATCTAATCATCATCTGGACTTTCTCTACTATGCTGCTGCATGAACACCTCCTCCTCCCTGCTACTTTTTAGCTTGTTTTTATGTGCTGTCTTCCCTCATTTGAATGTAAGTTCCTGGAAGGTAGGGAATATCTTTCTGCTTGTATCATATTCCCAGTGTCTAGCAGAATGCCTGACATATAAGTGCCTAATTATGCTGGTTAACCGACTGACTCAGATTCCTCCCTTATAGCTAAGATGTTCATTGAAATCCAAGCAGAAGATTCACCAGGCATAGGCTATGATAAGGAAAAGCTAGAATGCACAATGGATAGAGCTTTGGGCCTGGAGTCAGGAAGACTTGAGTTCAAATTGGACTCAGACATGTGACCCTGGGCAAGTCACTTAATCCTGTTTTGCTCAGTTTCCTTATTTGTAAAATGGGCTGAGAAGGAAATAGCAAACCACTCCAGTGTCTTTACCAAGAAAACCTCAAATGGGGGGCGGGGGGTCACAAAAAGTCGAATACAATTGAAACAACTGAACAAGAATAGAAAAGGGTTTGTCATCATTGGAGGTGAGGCAACCATACCATGGACTCTATCTTAGATAGCCTGAATGTGGAGAAAATGCAGCCCTATATACACAGGGAAAAATTTCTCATACCTCATCTCTTCAGGATCTAGACTTGCTAAGTTGTAACATTAATACAATATGATATCATATTCAGGGGGTCTCTTGTATTAACATCCTGGACTTTTAAGGTAAGAAGTGGATTTCATCTGGTGACAACATTGTCACTGAAAGAAGCATCTCTGGTAGTGGAGAATTCAGTCCAAAAGAAAGCTGGTAGATGAGAAAAATTTGTGTAACAAACTCTCCAGGTGGTCACTGATCTTAATGATTCATCTTAATTGCCTCATAACCTTAATATTGTCCATTTTAGAATTGCCTTCCATTCTAGGGATATGGCTAGATAGCATTTCAAGTAGTCATTGTAAGTGATCATCTAAATGGTACAATTCAAGGGATACCAGGAAGATCCTTTGCCCCAGTTCCCTTGACTGAAAACTCCCCATTAGAGCTATATTTTCTGGGTCATAAAGTTTTATTTTTTGAAGTCTTCTAGAACTCACTAGTTAAATGAAAATGCCCACAGGGGAGGTCACACTTTAACCAGTAATCACCTAACACTTTTTCAGGGATTAATTGGCAAGACAGTCAGCTGGGAGCAAGATAGGTACATGGGGATAAAGTTGACTTTCTGATTAGATAAAGTCATTTTTTTAGTGCATTCTATGATTTGAGGACTTGAGACTTAGGACAATTTTTCTGAAAATAAGAATGATGCCAATTGACCTTCCCTGTTTTAAGTACGTTCCTTTAAGTCATGAAAGAATTCCAGTCCTCAAGAGTTTTCTTTTACAATGTCCTTTGGTAAGATTCACATGTTAAATCTTTTGTCACAGTATAATTAAAGATTTGGTTGGAATACACTTTAGGAAGCATCTATTCCAACCCTTTCATTTTATAACAAAGCTAAATTATGTAATGGTAAAATGGTAAAGTGAATTGCCCTGGAATATAGAGTTGTTAAGTAATAGAAATAGCATATGAAACCAGGTCTTTTGACTTCAAATCAGTGCTGTTAGTTCTTTTTTAATTATTCCTTACTTGCCATGAGCCATAGGAGTTGGGGGAGGTTATTGAATGAAATAGGGTTAATAATCCTATAGGGTAATAAGCTTTGGGATTTTTTTTTGAGAGGGGAAGGTAAGGTAATTGGAGTTAAGTGACTTGCCCAAGGTCACACAGCTAGTAAGTGTGTCAAGTGGCCGAATTTGAACTCAGGTCCTCCTGACTCCAGGGCTGGTGCTCTATTCACTGTGCCACCCACCTACCTGCCCCTAAGCTTTGGGATTTTTAAAGATACTTTTTTCATGGAAGTCATGAACATATGCCAGTGGTTATGATGGGGGTTTGGGTGCCAGTGTTGAGCCCCAGTTTATAAGATCACATCTCTCCCTAATCTTAAATCTCCCTAGCCTCAGAACATTATCTCTGCCTGCTTCTCCCCAAACCAGTACTCTGCCTAGAAATCATTCATGATCAAGCTAAATATTTATCTCCCCTTGGTACAATAACAAGCTGCACCTGTGAATTCTTCACTAGATTATCTATAAGTAACTCCCTAGCTCATTATATACAACCCGAATCCCTCATTTGCTTGGGACATATGTATACTCCTAACATCCATCTTTTCAAACATGACATTTATGGGTAGCAGCTTGTTCAGCCCTGACCACTAGTTGACTTAGTGAAATTTCAAGCCTAAAACCATACCTCCATGCAGCCCTCCGCCCACCTCCCCCCACCTTGGCTATTTCCCAGTGAATTCTGGGTAATATGCCTGCCCAGCAGATATTAAAAGTACATGTTCCTTTAAGAACTGACCACTCCTTAACTCCTCCCAAATCCTGCCCTGACTCAACTAGTCAGCATATTTGGCACAGGTTCTACTATAGATTATCCTATATAAACTTTAACTGTACCTCTCTAAGGTTGCAAGTTCCCTAAGAACTATTGCCCTCTGTATAGCATAACAATAAATCTTTGCCACCTTGACTTAGAGAATGCTTGAGTCCATAAATTCATTCCAGACTGCTTTCCAGGGACTCTGGTTATTGAGGTTCCTGGACTCCCTGAACTCCTTGACCCCCTTGACTCCCTTGTCAGTTATACTGTTGAGAAAACAAAAGATATCTCCTAATCAAATCTCCATTACACAGGCTGGCTCTAAGATGAATTGATTGGGTCCCACTATTGTGAGCACTGGACCCAAAATCAGGAAAACCTGAATTCAAATCTGGCCTCAGACGTTAACTAACTGTTTGTCTCTGGGAAAATAATTTATCCTCTATTTTCCTCACTTTTCTCATCTAGCACCTACCAACCACAGTGGTTATGAGGATCAAATGAGATAATATATATTTTATATTATATTTAGATTTTGCTTTGCCAACCTTAAAGCACTGCATAAATATTATTATTATAATTAATTATTATCACTTTTAGGAGAGAAGCCACCCTTATCTGCTGGCCTATAAAAAGCAGTTTACAGACCTTCTTGGTCACTTTTTCTTTCTTCTACCTTTACTCCAGCAAGATCTTGAAAGCCCAGAAAGTATGAGCCAGTCTCCTTCATCAAAAGCTATTAATAGCTGACTAGAGGTAAAAACATATAACTTAGGCAGACATTTGCTTACCCATGTTGCATGAGAAGTGAGTTTATGGATTTTCTTTTTCCCTGAACTCCATCTTCCTAGTTAGTGGGGAAATTTCTGAGTATTCCACTTCCTTTTTTTTTTTTTTAGGATCTGTAAATACTTTCACATTATACATTAGTCAGGTTATAAAGATGAATTATATCAGATGGAATGAAAAATGGTAAAGAGTACATGAAACCAAACAAGGAAAGGAAAAAGATCAGGTATTATGCTTCCAGCTGGATATAAACTCAGTTCTTTCTAGTTCCTTCTCTGGATGCACACATTTCTCTCCATCATGAGTCTTTTGGGATTTACTTATATCACTGCATTGCTGAGAAGAGTCCAGTCTATAAAAGCAGGTCATCACACATACATTGTGTCTGTAATTGTGTACAAATTTCTCCTGGTTCTACTCTTCTCACTCAGCATCAGTTCATATAAGCCTCTCCAGGTAAATACGAAGACTGTCTGCTCTTTGTTTCTTATAGCACAATAGTATCCCATAACATGCATATACCACAACTTGTTCAGCCATTCCCCCAATTGATGGGCACCCCCTTAATTTCCAATTCTTTCCACCACAAAAAGAACTGTTATAAACGTTTTTGTACATATGGGTCTTCCTCCCATTTCTATGATCTCTTTGGGATATAACCCTAGGAGTGGCATTGCTGGGTCAAAGGATATGAAAGTATTTATAGCCCTTTGGGCATAATTCCAGATTGCTCCCCAGAAAGGCTGTATAAGTTCACAACTCCACCAGCAATGCACTAGTGTTCCAATTTGCCCACATCCTCCCCAGCATTTGTGATTTTCCTGTTTTGTCATCTTAGCCAATCTGACTGGTGAGATGTGGTACCTCAGAGCTGTTTTGATTTGCATTTCTCTAATCAATAGTGATTTAGAGCATTTCTTCATATGCTTATAGAGATCTTTAATTTCTTTCTCTGAAAATCACCTGTTCATATCCTTTGACCATTTATCAATTGGGGAATGACTTGTATTCTTATAAATTTGACTCAATTCTCTGTATATTTTAGAAATGAGTCCTTTGTCAGAGACATAGGTTGTAAAGATTCTTTCCCAATTTCTCACCTCCCTCTTAATCTTGGTTACATTGGCTTTGTTTGTATAGAAGCTTTTCAATTTCATGTAGTCAAAATTATCTATTTTACATTTTATAATGTTCTCTAATTCTTGTTTAGTCATAAAGTCTTTTCCTCTCCACAAATCTGATAGGTAAACTATTCCTTGTTTTACAAGAATGCTTACAGTATCAAGCTTTATACCTAGATCATGCACCCATTTAGACTTGATTTTGGTATATGGTGTTAGATAATGGTCTATGCCCAGTTTCTGCCATACTATATTCCAGTTTTCCCAGCAGTTTTTGTCAAATAGTGAGTTCTTATCCCAAAAACCAGGGTCTTGCGGTTTATCAAACAATATATTACTATAGTGGTTGACTTCTGAATCTCTTGTGCCTAATCTATTCCATTGATCCACTCCTCTATTCCTCAGCCAGTACCAAGTAGTTTTGATGACTGCTGTTTTATAATACAGATTGAAACCTTGTATAGCTACTCCACCTTCCCTAGCATTTCTTTTCATTAAGTCCCTTGATATTCTGGACCGTTTATTCCTCCAAATTAATTTTTTACCATTTTTTTCTAGCTCTATAAAGTAGGTTTTTTTTTGGTCAATTAATTGGTATGGCACTAAATATATAATTTAATTTAGGTAAAATTGTCATTTTTATTATATTACCTTGCCCCAGCCACGAGCAATTGATATTTTCCCAATTAGTTAGATCTGACTTTATTTGTTTGAAAAGTGTTTTGTAGTTGTGGTCATATAGTTCCTGGGTTTGTTTTGGCAGGTAGATTCCCAAATATTTTATAATGTCTACAGTAACTTTAAATGGGATTTCTCTTTCTATCTCTTGCTGTTGAATTTCATTGGAAATATATAGGAATGCTGAGGATTTATGTGGGTTTATTTTATATCCTGCAACTTTGCCAAATTTATTTATTGTCTCAAGTAGTTTTTTACTTGATTCTCTAGGATTCTCTAAGTATATTATCATATCATCTGCAAAGAGTGATAGCTTGGTCTCTTCTTTGCCTAATTTGATTCCTTTGATTTCTTTTTCTTCTCTAATTGCTACTGCTAACATTTCTAGTACCAGATTGAGTCAGAGAGGTGATAGTGGACACCCTTGTTTCAACACTGATCTTATGGGAAATGCTTCTAGCTTCTCCCCATTACATATAATACTTGCTGATGGCTTTAAATAGATGCTACCTATTATTTTAAGGAAGGCTCCGTTTATTCCTATACTTTCTAATGTTTTTAATAGGAATGGATGTTGTATTGTGTCAAAAGCCTTTTCTGCATCTATTGAGATGCTCATGTGGTTTCTGCTAGTTTTATTGTTGATATGATCAATTATACTGATGGTTTTCCTAATATTAAACCATCCTTGCATTCCTGGAATAAATCCTACCTGATCAAAGTGTATTATTCTTGAGATAAGTTGCTGTAGTCTTTTGGCTAGTATTTTATTTAGAATTTTTTGCATCTATATATCTATATTCATGAGGGAGATTGGTCTGTAATTTTCTCTCTTTGTTTCATCTCTTCCTGATTTAGGCATCAGTACCATATTTGTGTCATAAAAAGAATTTGGTAGGACTCCTTCTTCACTAATTTTCCCACATAGTTTTTAGAGTATTGGAATCAATTGTTCTTTAAATGTTTGATAGAATTCACTAGTAAATCCATCTGGCCCTGGAGATTTTTTCCTAGAGAGTTGACTGATGGCTTGTTCAATTTCTTTTTCTGAGATGGGTTATTTAAGTAATTTACTTCCTCTTCAGTTAATCTGGGCAACTTGTATTTTTGTAAATATTCATCCATTTCCCTAATTTTGTCAAATTTATGTACATACCATTGGGAAAAATAATTCCTAATTATTGTTTTGATTTCCTCTTCATTGGAGGTAGATTCACCCTTTTCATTTTTGATACTCATAATTTGGTTTTCTTCTTTTTTTATCATATTGACAAGGGTCTATCAATTTTGTTGATTTTTTCATAAAACCAGCTCTTAGTTTTATTTATTAATTCAATAGTTTTCTTAATTTCAATTTTATTAATCTTTCCTTTGGTTTTCAATATTTCTAATTTAGTATTTAATTGGGGATTTTGAATCTGTTCTTTTTCTAGGTTTTTCAATTGCATGCCCAATTCGTTGACCTCCCTTTTCTCTGATTTAATCATTTATGCACTCAGGGATATAAAACTTCCCCTAAGAACTGCTTTTAATGCATCCCACAAATTTTCATATGTTGTCTCATTATTATCATTGTCTTGGATGAAATTACTGATTGTTTCTATAATTTCTTGTTTGACCCACTCATTCTTTAGGATTAAATTGTTTAATTTCCAATTAGTTTTTAGTCTGTCTTTCCATGGTCCTTTATTGCATATAATTTTTATTGTATCATGATCTGAAAAGGATGCATTTAATATTTCTGCCTTACTGCATAGAATTGTGAGGTTTTTATGCCCTAGAACTTGGTCAATTTTTGAGTATGTGCCATGAACCACAGAGAAGAAAGTATATTCCTTTTTATCGCCATTCAGTTTTCTCCAGAGATCTATCATACCTATCCTCTCTAAATCCTGTTCACCTCCTTAATTTCTTTCTTCTTTATTTTGAGGTTAGATTTATCAAGTTCAGAGAGGGAGAGATTAAGTTCTCCCACTAGTATAGTTTTGATATTTATTTCTTCCTCTAATTCCTTTACCTTCTCCTCTAGGAATGAGTATTCCACTTCTTGATGAGAGAAGTGGCCCCCATTGCTGAGATGAAAAGTGGGAAGGGATAAAAGTCACAATAGGGAAGGGTGGAAGACCTGGACTTTGCATTTTGCTATAACATGAGTTATTTGGATGCCTATCTAATAAGAATTGGAGTAACCTATTCAGCAGTCACAATTGGTGTTTCCTTTCTGGAAGAGAAGTAATATTTATAGTAGTAGTATAAATTTGAATGATTTCTATGGCCCATTTTTAGGCTTAAAGAGGTATTTACTAGAATTCTGGAGTTTGCCTTTCTAACAGACCCATTTTCAACTCCCTCTGAGAGGATGCCAAACCATGGAATGCTGCTGAGTCTGAAAGATTTAGGACTATGTGGCAGAGTGGGATCCAATTGAGAGAGAGAAAGAATACATGGATAGCTATGGGCTGCTTTGAGTGCATGTGTTTTCTTAATTTTTTTTTTATGTTCCTATAAGTCTTTGTATATTCTCTATTTCTTGGAAATAGAAAGCAGAGTAAAGGCTGCCTTGAAACTTGAACCAATTACCTTGAGTGCCTATGCAGTAACTGGGAAACCTGTTACTATATAGGTAGAGACCTAGACTTAACCTATACTCTGGTATTCCCCACTGGGGACTCTGTATAAGAGACAGTGGTCATTTAGAACAGGTCCTAGTCTTTTAAAAACAGAGCTTGGTGTGACAAGATGTATCAACAATGCAGTATTCACAATGCCTACAATAACTATAAATATGCTAATATGGTTATTATTCGCAAAATGTAACAGGCTCTCAACATGGAGGACATAGCTAGAACATTTATTCAAATGCCAGAAAACTGAGTCCCAAAACCAGAAAGTCCAAGCCATCACAGCAGCCATGGAGTTGGTACCCAGAGTTAAAGCAGTAAACACCCACATTCTGAAGTCTTTAAAACAGAACAGGCTACCTCAGGCTAAGATCCTCCTCTCCTCACTCATGGTATCATGTTCAGCCTCCCAGCATCTCCAGCCCCCTGCAGTTCCTGTCCCTGGCAGTCCTCAGCAGGAGTCCTTAGCAGAAATTCTGGCTGGTTCAAAATAAAGGAGTTCCCGCTGCTGCCACTGCTGCTTCCATTCACCAAGCTGGTTCCAGCCTGGGCTCCTACTAGACTCCCAGCTCCTTCCTGCCCCACACATTCCTTCCAGGTCAGCAAGTTCAAGATCTTCAAATCTCATTACCATAACACTAGGTCATAAGCTTATAGTAGTCATAGGAATTTTCACTGAGAGAGTTCTCTGAGTTACACATGGAATTCCTTTCCTGGGAAGTTGTTTTTAGTCATGAGTTTCACATGTGGCATGCAGTACAAAATACCAGTTATTCAGAGCTGCTACCTGGTGAACTGGATAAAGCACAAGGCCTGGAAGACCTGAGTTCAAATAAACTTTAGGCACTTATTAGCTCTGTGAACCTAGCCAAATCCCTCAACCTCTGTTTGCCTGTTTCACCATCTGTAAAATGGGGATAATGATAGCCCCTACCTCCAAGGACGTTGTGAAGATCAAATGATATAATAATTGTAAATGCCTTAACACAGTGACTGGAACATAGTAACTATATAAATGTCAGCTATCATGATTTTTATTCCTCACCCAAATAAGGGCAAGGTTTGATAGCACACATAGTTTTTCATTGTGTTTATGAGTAAAAGGAAGAAACGGCTTATTTTTTTGAAGGTGCAGAGAAAATACATGTTGATTTTGTTGTAAGGTATTAGCTGTGGTCCTGTGACATCTTTTTTTTATAAGGGAGATGCAGCGTCACCAAGGTAAAACCAGCAATAGTTATATTCAGTCTTGTCCCTTTTCTCCTTCTTCCTGCTTCCACTGTAAATACTTCTCTAAGTTGTATAAAGAACTAATGAAGGGGGTGGGGAAAGTAAACTGTGTTTAAATTCACTTTGTGTCAGGCTGAATTGGTCTTGGTTTATTATTTTAATTAAAAATAATACTCTTGGGTACAAATGAGGAAGAAAAATATAATCACTAGGCAACCTGTAAATTATTTTAAATTGTGTTTCCAGAGCTTTGATACTCATACCATATTTCAATGGTTAATATTCCCTTGTTCCAGAGAAAATTACTCTTTGTGGTTTGCTAAATTTCATCCCCAGTATACACTTACTAATTTAGAGTTAATGTTCCTAGGCTAGAACATGAATTTGAAATGTTCTAGTCACGTTCAACAATATGTACCTGTAGTAGCATGTGCATAGCCTTTAGAAAAGACAAATTTCTTCTTGTTTCATTTTTCCCACAACACACACACACACACATACGTATACATGCCATTTTGCAGGTGACATTTTTCACTTAGTTCCATATTCAGAGACAATTATATCTGGAGTGAATTCTGTTCAAAATGATTCTCAGCTATCTTCTAAAAACAGGTTATTTTGTTTGTTTTTTTTTCCTTTACACTAATAATTGATTCTCTTAATTGTTCTTATTTTCAAGAGAAAATTTTCCACCTGCAGTTTTGAAACATATGTACTTTGAATGGAGACTAGTTTAGGATGTTGAAACTTTGGTTCTATGCTGTGATGGAGAGGAAGGATGGGGAAAAGAGGAGGAGGTGGTGGAGAAGAGAGCAATTGCCTATGAAACAGAATTGCAAAAAAAATAATTTCAAAACACTCATAAAGACACAATTAACACAAATTACCATAGGAAATCACCTACAACTATATGTGTGTGTGTAGATAGATAGATGTCTCTGTGTATATACATATATAGATTCAAATAGATTTATAACTTCATTGATATTTGTTTCCTTCAGAGATACAAATCTAAACCAAATCATGCCTAACCATCCTGTATAACTCTTATTCATATCCTCTCATAAATTCATTGTAGAGAGTGCATCCAACATGGTAGGGCCTTCATTATTTCCTTTTGACATCACAAGGGTGGTGTTAGGACACACAAGATATCCATCCGTTATTTCTTGCTTTAACCATTTGTGATCCTAGATTTCCCTTACAACATCCTTTATTCTCCATTTTTCTTTGTAGTTCCCAATTGTTATGTGCCGTAGCCAGCTTATATTCACTAGAAGCTTTTCCATTGCCTTCTGAATGATAATTTTTCAGAGACAAAGGCCATTTAAGAGAATGCTAATGATTGGTATGGTCCCATGACTCATAGTCATACAACAAAACTGGTAAAATATTGTTATTAAAAAATGCTCCCCCCAGCTGAGGAATGGTTGAAGAAACTGTGGTATATTAATGTAATTGAGTATAACTATGAAATAAGAAATAGCTTATATTATTAATTTAGAAAGACATTGAGAAGACTTAATTAAAGTGATGCAGTGAAGTTAGCAGAGGCAGGAAAACAAAATATTATAATAGTATAAATAGAAAGAACTTAAAAAAATATTGTATAATTTTTAAGAGGAAGCTTGGACTCAAAATTGAAAAATGTACTGCTCTCCCTTCTTTGCAGAGATAGGCAACTACAGATGTAGAACATTATATATACTGTTCATATTTTGATTAGTTTTACTGAACTGTTTTTTCCCCTTCATTTTGAATCAGTCAATAAATGTTTATTAATCACTTAAGACACTGTGCTTAGTTCTGGAAACAAAGAAAAAATATCTTTGCTCTTAAAGAGCTTACACTCTAATGGGAGAAGACAACATATAAAAGGAAGCTAGAAAGGTTGGAGGAGGAGATGAAGATACTAGGCTCAGTTGCATTACAGAAAATTTTGAGAAGGAGGCTCAGGAGGAAAGCCTGTTGAGGAATGAGGACGTGGATGGACTCGGTATCCTTTTTAAAATGGAGGTTCTATAAGAAACCAGGCAATTAGCGGCACAGGCCATAGTATCAGAGAATACTTCCAATATGTATAGTCATATAGAGTGAGTTTCCAGGGTGTAATTTTGGGGGCATTTTTGACAAAGGCCTGGAGGAGTCATGAGTGCAGCCTAAAGAAGAAAAGTTAAATCTTTGTCACAATAATGTCTCTCTCTGATTAGTGCAAGTTGGAGAGAGATATATCACTGAAAGAAAGCAACACACACATAAATTATAAAATTTCAAGAAATTGTAATTTTTAAAAGTTGGTCTTTCATTTCAGGAAGAACTTTTTGGTCATTAAAGGAACTCTTTGGTTTCCTATAGATAATTCACTCTGTGCTCTTCCTCCCGTTTAATTTTGGGACCAAATTTTGTCCATTTGCCATCTGTCCAAGGAATATATACTAATCCATTATTTACCTTTAGGTTGCCCATCTAACTATATTCCTTGATCAGATAATAGACATTCTGTATCCATATTTATTTGTGTGTTTTGTTGTTGTTTTGTCTCCTTCCCCCAGTGTATGATTAGGCCAAATTCTCCTGATTTATGGGCATCTTTCAGGAGGTTATGCAATGTTCCATGGCTTGATGTGGTCAGAATAGTACGTCCTGCAAAAGGAATCATTTGAAGGATGTAAAATTCTATAGAGAATTCCTCTTCAACTTAGAATATGCTCAGTATTTTACATGACAGTAACAAGTATCTTTAGTAAATAAGTGTCTTCTGATTTCACAACTTACTTTATGTTAATTATCAGAGGATTGGGCAGGTTATGACTGTCATATCATTCACAGAATATTGTGTAATGTTGATAAATTCATAGGAAATACCTTGATGGCAGAGAGTCTTTTTGGAGACATTTTTTTTTCTATTCTGAATAAAAATCTTTTTAGAATCAAAAAATAATAAGCACAGTGGTATTTTGTATTCTCTATTTGTTTTTGTTTAATTGTGTGATGGTACAATTGGGTGCTACTATGGAATGTTAATTACCAAAACTTACCCATTCTGTCCTCTTATCAAGGATGCCCTTGACGTGTGTGGAGACTTTATATACTGTACCTGCTTATGCACATATGTATACGAATATGCATATATACATGCAAACATATATGGATATGTGCATACAATATGTGTGTATATCTACATCTATATATATATATATACATATAAAAGTAGGCATATAGATCAGTAATTGGTGATATGTCCTCAGTCTCCTTCATTTTCTTACAGGATTAAAAATATCTTCCATGCCTGTAGCATCGTCATCTTCTTCAGTTACCTTGTGAATAGATTTCTAAATGGAAGACAAGTGTGTTAAAGTCAATATTTATGTATTTGTCTATTTTTATATTTGATCTAAACTAGTTACTCTTCCAATAGTTGTTCTATAGAGTTACTTTCCAAAATACTTTCTATGTGTATATCAGAGTTATGATATTAGTCCAAATATGGTAATAGCGTATTTCTTGATGTTGAAATTTGTAAAAAAAAAAAATTAGCTAATCATTTCCTTCTTTCATCTGTTCATTGTCCTGTATCCACTTATATATTTAAGTGCTCTTAGAATGATCTTATTTAGCTGGATTTCTCACCAAGCTTTCTTTAAACTGATTTTATCATGTTATGCAACTTATTCTTTTCTGTATGATTTTTAAGTTAGTTTATAGTCTAAATAAGTGTTGCCTTTAGCTGCTGTATCTTTCCACATGTCAAGTAAATATAGCACTTCCTGACTAATGCAATTTGTGCTCTTTTTTATCTTTTCATTATTATAATTTATTTACATTGGTTTTATTTTAGTCAGCATATATTTCATATATGCTATTTTTTATTATCAGTAACTTATTGGAATAGATTGTATTTGTTTTAACTGAACACTATACCTTTTTCTCCTTCTCTTCTGTCTCCTAACTTTGTCCTAATTCCTCTGGCAATTCAGTAATTTAATTATACATAGATGACTAACTTAGTAATGCTCCCATATCAGTATTGAAACATTTTCCATCTGCTAAATAATAATCAATTTCATTTTTACACTGTTATCTATGTCCAGCGCCTTCCAATTTTTTTCGATAAATATGTTAACGATGTATAAGTATGAAGTCTCTGTATAATTTACAGATTTTTCTATTTCTCTCGTTCCCAATCCATAGTTCTTGTTATATTTTTCACTATGTTCATCTATTTCCATGTTTTCATTGAAGTACTCGATTGTCAAAATATATATTGATTTAATTTGGAGCATCTTTTCAAGTTCTGTTGTAGAATTTCTCTACATCTTCATCTTGTATAACTATTGACAGTATATAAATTGCAATTAATTTCAGTGTAGTGTTTTTCATATATTTATTGTGATCGTGGGAATGTAACACATGCCAATGAGGATTTGTTGCAACATACTACATCAGGCTCTTGGAGTATAAATGCAAAAGTTAAATACCCCTTCAAAGAGCTTACCTTCCACAAATACAAAATATTATGTGAAATGTTTTGTGTTGCTTTTGGACGTATTATAAAACCAACTATGCCAGCTCCTTTATTTGTCTCTCAAAGGAGAGCCTGTGATCCATCCATTCACTTAGCTACAATTTGTTTCTGCCTTTTGGTTTAATTTATACTCAAGATATCAAGCTTGATACAATTCAATTCCCTTTATAGTATGTTCACTTATAGGGTATTGGACAAGAATCTGAAACTGAGAGTGCTGACAGATAATTTTAAGTTTATAACTAGTCCCAAAACGGACTTTTCCTGCTCCATCCCCCACCCCATCACTCTGCTCTGGTTACTATGGAAGTAAAAGAAAAGAAAAAGAATCAAGGAACATTTTATTTATTTCCTCATTTACCTTGAGCAAATATTTGCCACCAAGTGGCCTATGTACTGGCAATACTCTCCATACTCCACTAGGCTGGATTTCACCTAAAAAGGCAGATTTAGTTTATTGCTGGGACACACCACACACACACGAATATGTTTTACCTTTCATGGATGTATATCTGAGCATAAAGGTCTCCTAATCTGCAAATTAGTCATTTATTTGCAATGTGTGGTCTTAAAGAGTTGTCTGAGGGCACTTGAAGGTCAGAGGACTCTCCATACTTTTCTGTTTCAGAGGTAGGACTTGAATTCAGCATTACACCATATTGCCCCACAGATGTAGCTCCTGTGCATTTATATGCAGAGAAGCAGAATTTTGTGACAGTAAGCATGGCTTGATGGTGTAAGATAGAATCAGTCAATTTTATTACAGTAAATGTGGGCTGCTGTGGAATATTTCTTGCAAATGACTGATCTCTACTAGTACTCATATTAGAGATGACTTTGATGTGATGTCTGTTTGCATTATTAAAGAAACAGACCCAGACTCAGGAAAACCCAGATCACTACCCTCTCTCCATTACTTCTGACCAAGGGAACCTCTTTATTGCTAGTATTATTTAATCCTACAGTATTTACCACCTTATGGTATTCTATTATCTTAGTACATTTTTTCAGTCTACCATTCTTAGCCAGGCGACTTACTTGGATGTTGGAAGAAACTTAAAACCAACTACAGTTTTAGGCATCTTCCTTTGTTCAATGGACTAATTTAATTGCAGAGGTAGTATCTTCCTTTAATCATCATCAACTTCCTAAGAGGGGGTGGTTCTCTGGTTTATCACTTCTTTAACACCAGTTACACAAAGAAGGAAGTAAAAGGTGACAATGCATTACTGTTCACCATAAACTCAGGGAAATGTTGGAATTGTTTTTTTTTCTCCTTTCCTTACAATTCTTTTATTTCTTTTTAAAATTTTCTTTACTTTTAATTTTTTTCATATTTTAAATGTTAAAAATTAATTTGATTCTTCTACTATTCCCCACCCCCATTAAATATTTTAAAAATCCCTCAATGCATAATCCCATATCTATGTAGTCCAACAAATTCCCTCATGATGTGAATTATGTAGATACATATTGAGGAAATGTTTGAAAATGTGTCTCTACATCTTAAGTTCATACCTCTATGGAAAGAGGTGGTTGGTATGTTTCATCTTCATTCTTTTAGATTTGAGTTTCATCATTGTATTGATCAGAGGTCTAAAATTTCTGAAAGGTCTTTTTCTCTGTAATATTATCATTGTCACTATTTATTTGTTTATTTATATAGTGCTTACTATGTGCCATATACTATATGATAAGTACTTTACAAATATTATCTCATTTGATCCTCAAAACAATCCTCAGCAGATGATATTATTAACCCCATTTTACAATTGAGAAAATTGAGGTAAACAGAGCTTAAGTGACTTGCCTACACAGCTAGGAAGTGTCTAAGGTTGAATTTTAGCTCATTTCCTCCTGATTTCAAATTCATCACTCTATCCACTATGCTACCTAGCTGTCTTGTTATATAAATTATTCTCCTAGTTCTGCTCATTTTGTTCTGCATCAATTCATAAATGTCTTCACATTTTCCTCTGAAATTGTACATTTCATCACTTTTATGGCATAATAATAATGCATTCATATACAACAAAATGTTTAACCTTACCCAAGAGAATATCCCCTCTTATTTTCTACATTTTGGCTGTCACAAAAATAGTTAGTATATATATTCTTTTACTTTTTGTCTTCTTAGGGGTTATAGGCCTAGCTGGGTCAATGGTTTTGTAGAGTTTGGTACATTTCTGGGCAGAGTTCTAAATTACTTTCCAGAATGACTGGACCCATTCATAGCTCCATCAACATTGCACTGGAAAACAGTTCCTGCTTTCCCACAGCCTCTCCAACATTTGCCATTTTCCTCTTTAATTACTTTCACTACTATAATAGGTATGAGATAGACTGTCAAAGTTACTTAAGTTGCATTTCAAAAAAATTTGAAGTGCTGTGGAGAATTTTTTATATTGTTGTTTATAGTTAGATTTTTTTTTACAGTTCTGCTACAAAATCAGGACTAAGTAATTACAAAGATACAAAATTCCTTATTTTCTCTAGTGGTATGATATTTTTTAAAATGTAGTCAGTTCTATCAGTAGGGAGGAAATCAGAAATTTTCAGTTTTAACCTCTCCACCAAAAAAGGTGCACATTAAATTGGGACAGAGGGCTGTGGCTTTTCCTCTAGCTTCATCCTTGTCCTATGTGGCACAGGGTTCTACACAACTTTGAACACTCCACATTCAAGTATGACTGGATTATTCACTGTTCTGTTGTTGAACCCTACTCCTACCCCTTCAGACCCTGACTTTGCATACCATAAATCCATGCCCACCAGAGATTTCACACTATCCCCTTGCTTCTCCTTACGCATTGATATCTTCTCCCTGCCTCTTCCAAATTCAAGTCAGGTGCTCATCCTCCATGAAATCTCTTAACTGATTCCCCTAGACAAGAATCAGGATCTAGGTAATATGGTGAACTGAGTTTTGTCCTTGGAATTAGCAAAACCTGAGTTTAAATAATGCCTCACACTTATGAGCTGTGTGACCTTGAGCAAATTACTTAACCTCTTTTATCCTCATTCTGGGAACATAAAAATACATTCTTCACAGGGTTGTTCTGAGGGTCAAATTATGTATAATATAGATATAGTTATGTATATCTATAGATATACAGACAGAGACACACAGAGTGACAGAGACAGAGAAACATATAGGGAGAGAGAGAAAGCAAGAGAGAGCACTTTATCAACCTTAAATTTCCTCATAAATATTAGCTATTATTGAAGATGATGATGATGATGATGATATAAGCAATCCTTTCCTCCTTGCATTCCTCCTGATCCTCCATGCACCTTCTCTGGCATTGGATCATTTTTCTAATTTAAATTTAGCCATGTGTATATATGAGTTATTCTTTCTAAAATTGTGGGTATGTTGAAGGCAGGAACTGTGTAAGGGTTCATTTTTGTATACTAGACAAAGAGTCTAGGGACTTGTACATAACAGACACTCAACAAAGTCTTGTTGAATTGAATTGAATGGTAACCATCCTAGTACATCAGCTGATTTTTTTTTCACATATGTTAAAATGTATGATAGTTACATAAGGGAAAATGAAAAGGATTGACTAAGAGTATATATACATATCTAGGTATATTAAAGAAATGACTTGTATGACAAGCCTATATGTACTGTTATTTGTCCTTCATTTTATTTCTTTTTTCTTTAAGCAATTGGGGTTAAGTAACTTGCTCAAGGTTACACGGCCAGTTATTTCTGGGTGTGGTGCTAAGTATCAGAGCCCAGATTCGATCCCAGGTCATCCCGACTCTGGGGCCAGTACTCTTACTCACTGCGCCACCTGGCCGCCCCTGTCCTTCATTTTCAAAGAAGACCAGTGACATCATGGGGTGATGTCTTGACTTGCAACTGAATTAGATTTAAGTGAGACAGAGTTGCTGGATGTTATCAATCTCACTCTATCTTTCAAAGTAATCAAAGTACAGTAGCAAGATAAAAAGTCAGGACAAATGGCCCCAGATGCAGTAGATGACCTTGGTGCCTGCTTCAGCCGCATCCATCATTACTTCTTCTGTCCATTCTACCAGTGGAAGTCTCCACATACTTGGGGTGGACATCCTCCTAACTCACAGATAAGTTTCAGGTCTATTGGTTACCCTCAACCTGGTTTAGCCTGTCTGATGAGATGGTTTACCAGGCTGTGGCCACTGCACACACTTCAGTTTCTTGGAGCCACAGGTGAAAGGAGAGTGTATCAGGTAGACAAAGGTGTATGAGAACCCCTGAAAAGAACGTAACAAGCTACTGAGACACAGGTTAAAAGGTCAATTTGACCTTAGGGTACATTAATAGAAGGATAATTTCCAAATTAAAGTACGTGGTAGTCTTATACCAATGGTCCTGTTAAGATACCTCTAGAATGCTGTTGCCAGTTATGGATGACAGATTTTAGAAAAGCATTGACAGGAAATATTTATAAAATAGAAAGAAAGATTGTGATGACTATGGAGACCATGCAAGGATAGAAGCAAAGACTTGGACTGGACATTATTATCTCCAAATATCTGAAGGGCTCTCATGCAGATGAGTATTTAGATTTATTCTTGGTTCTAAAAGACATCTTTAAGACCAACTGATGGAAGTTTAGGAAGGATTTTGGTTTAGTATAAGGGAAATGAAACTTCCAGCAAATGTCTACTCATTGGTCACTAGACAAATATCTATATTGTCTAAAAACTGGGAATTTTTGTACTCTCTATCCATTTTTATTCCTCTATACCAACTTCACTGGGAAAACAGAAAGCATCCATATATGACAGAGGGTCATTTTGTATTTTTCTTTGTTCATTAGATTGTCATTTAGTCTACTTAGTAGATTTAGTCATTGTCATAAAAAAATTCTCATAATGGGAAATCTACTCATGCTGAGGCAAATGCTATCATCAGAGAAATATATGACTGGGATTGGGAAGAGCATCCCAGTTCCATGACATGAGTGAACATCAGTAGATGGGAAGGTAGCCTATGTGATCCATTGTCATCTATAAAATGATGAAAAGTAGAGGAACACCCCCATATGCTGGAGAGAGACAGGAGGGAGAGCATACCTGTGGTGAACTTAGAGGGTAAGGATAAGAGTATCATAAGATAGATAGGTGTGGAGAATTTATGACCTTTATCATTACGGGGGATTATCCTCAATGATGAGATCCCAGATCAATTAAACCATTTGAATAATGGAATTAAAGAAAGTAACAGTTGGAGACATATAAAAGTGAAATGTGTTGCCTCAGACTATGGTAAATTTCCTGTCTTTGATGTTTAACACCAGAAGGATCAGAGTTTAAAAACACCTCAAAGGCCCAAGCTGCATCAATTGATACAGTGCATTTGTTTTTTAATTCAGAAAGCAAAGAAAATAGCAATAGGATGATTATTTTTATTTCAAATTAAAATTATAATAAAACCTTTACATCAATTGAACTGTCAGGTCCCTTCTAGTTTAAGCAGAGGTTATATAATGACTTAATATCTCAAAGGGAATTTTTGCTCAAGGAGGGATTGCTTTCGGTAATTTCTGAGGTCCATCCTAAGCTTAAGGCTCTTATATTCTATACATTTTTCCTTTGTTTTCAGTTTAAGGGAAGAGTGAAAAGTTTGGAAGAGAAATTCGAAATTAGTTCATTCAACCTCCATATTCAAGTAGGCACAAAGATAGTATGCTCTCACCTCACTCCAGAGTTCAAAAGCTATGCTAGAGATACCTACTTGTCAGATGGTTACCATCTCCACTTTCTAAGGTGTTAAGTATATTCTGTGAAGCAGATACATGTCCTTTCATTTATTTTCACTTAACAATAGGACATAAGGAAAATGAGCAGCTCATCTTGAGATGGGTTGGAATGCCCAAAATATACAGGAGATTTTCTGTAAGAATTACTTTTTAGATGCAATACATAGAATATTGAGAAAAAAAATTGTTGAGAGCTGCACACTTTTCTAGACAATAGGTCTAGAGGAATTGAAACTAGAGGGGCTCCAGGTGGGATAAAAAGGCAAAATGAAGAAAGGAAGGATAAGTACACCAGGATGTTAAAGGGGAAAAAGTCAAAGAACTTCATACTATGGGAGATTTATATGTCCAAATGTATGTTAATGAAACATTAGGAAGACTTTGTGGGGTAAGGATTATGTAGCTAAAGTAAAATTGTTATGAGTGACTTCTTAAAGATTCCTATGAGAATCAGCAGGACTGAACTGGACCTGGGGCATTCAATAGAACCATCCTTCTGTGAGTTGCACGTGAAATGGGAAATCATATTTGTGCTAAATGCTTCCATAATGAAGCATTCAAATAATTCTATGGCTCATAGTTGGGGGAAGGGATTAAAAAAAAAAAGCTTGCTATTTGCCAGGAGACTAGAGCTAACAACAACTATGTGTAAATAGCTCCCTGCCCCCATTATATACTGCTTAGGAAAGGGAGTTTATAGGACAATTAATCAACTTGCAGAGGTTTTTTTTTTTTTTTATACACCTGGTGCAGGCTAGAGGTCAGATATTTTATACTCCAGTGTCCTATCTTTGAAGTTTAGGTATACTGGGACTGGGGAATAGCGACACCTGGATCCGGCCTTAATGAATCGGACCCAAGCCTTCTTTCAGGCAAGGAAAACCAAGGTTTATTAAAGATCCACCATATTGGCCAGACTCTTAAGGAATATGAACCTTTTCATCACTAATCCAAGCCAGCCCGACTGAATCTGAGCACTTGGATCTTATATACCGAAAGACTGTGGGAGGGATCTAGGATTGACCAAGTAATCTGGGGTGACTGAAGGAGAGATCAAAGGAAGATCTTGATAGGAATGGGGTCTAGATAGTGTAAGGTATGACTTAATTTTGTTTCCACAGAAATTATATAAAAACAGAAATTATAACTCATACTGATGGTTGTCAGAGACAAAAACTGCTTGTAGAGAGTAGTGGGAGAGGGTGGCTGCCTGAAAATGAGCATATCTACTACTTTTCTTGGTTCTAAAAAGGCCTCTTCCTCTATATCAAAAAGAACTGTCAGGCCAGGTCTCATCCACAAAGAATGAGGAAGAGAGCCATAAACCCACCTTTATCACTGATTTCCTGGTGTCCAACCTTCAAACTCAAACTTTAGTCATTTCTCTTGGCAATTGAAAACTCCTCTATCATGCTATCTGATGTAGACAAAAGGGGAGGGGACTAAGAGTATTTTTTTTATTAAATAAAGTTTAATTGAAACTAGAGGGGCTCCAGGTGGGATAAAAATAATAAAGTAAATGAAGATGTAATAAGGAGGTGGGGTTTAGTGAACCCTGGAATGCTGACCGATGGGGTTCAAGGAGAGAAATTCAAATCCGGACAATTATAAAAGAACTTTATAACTAGCTTAACAAGTGTACTTACACCTTTCACAAGGGTTAAAAGGCCGAGTCACCTGTCTAAAATGATGAAATAAAAATGTTTTTTTTCTAAATTCACTCATGACCAGGTAAAATTCTTGGTTATTTCAAATAGCCGCCAGGATCAAATGCAAAATCCTCTGTTTCATCTTCAAAGTTCTTTATCATCCACACAGCCTCCTACCTTTCCAGCAGTCTCTAATTCAGTGGTACTGGCCTCCTTGGTGTTCCACAAGACAGTCCACCACACTACAAGAATTTTTTCCAGTTGTCCTTCATGCCTGGAACATCCTTCCTCTTCATCTCCCCCTACTACATTTCTTGGCTACAAATTCCAACTAAAATCCTATCTCCTATGGGAAGCCTTCCCCAAACTGTCTTAATTCCATTTCCTTCCCTTTATTTTTTTTCCTTTTTATCCTGTATATTGTTTTGTCTCTTTCATTGGACTGTGAGTGCTTGAGTGCAGGGACTATCTTTTGCCTATTTTTGTATCCCCAGTCCTTAGCACAGTGTCTGGTACATAGCAGGCATTTAATAAATGCTTACTGACTGACTACTATCAAATTGATAACTGCTTATGCCACAGTTTAACAGCCAATGGAGAATTAAAATGACTTTGAAGGATTTCCTTCTCACCATCCTCCTCCCACCCCCTTCTTAAAAGTTCAAACTGAGTGCCCCAGAAAATTCTCTTGCTAATCCTTGATATTTTATGGGAAAAGAAAAGCATGCCCTGCAGCTCACAAGCTTTAAATCACAGTCTTTATCATTTCAATACCAGTTGGAAACTTAATGTGTGTCAATCCCTTCCTGGCAGAGTTACTTCTTAATACTTCCTGGAGAATGCAGAAGCAAGTGACTCATGACAAACAAGATGAAGATCGGTTTTCCCAGAAGCCAGAATGGCCCTGCCACAGAAGAGTGCATTCGGAAGAAGAAAATAGCCTGGTAAAGATACTAAAGAATCAAGGAAGCATAGAAAAGGAACTTGAGACATAGAGTTAGCTCTAGTGGTCAGTGAGGTCAGCATCTACCTAGGATGCAACACACAAAGGGTAGTGGTTCGAAAAGGGAACTTTTCAAATTACTTTGCATAAAATCTCCAATAGTTCAAGGAATGATAATTGTGATTGTAGTTTTAGCCTCTACTGACACCAGTCATAGACCTTATCGACTAATACACTGTCACTGAGAATAGTTGTGGCAAGGAAATTCATTGCCTTGAGGTCAATATGGAGATGAATGAGTCTGTCCACTCATAACTTGACTCATCCTCATATTACAGGAAAAAAATAGCTAGGCCAGAATGCCAATCCTTCATAGCTTTGCAAGAGCTGAAAAAATTTGTCATCTGCTTACACAGCTTTTGAGTACCAAGTTTCTCTTTCTTGCAATAGGGAACACAGTGTCATGAATAGAAATAAAAGCTTTCTGAGGGTAGGAACTGGTTTATTTTTGTTTTTGTATCTCCAGGGCCTAGCATACTAATATAAGGTGCCCTCTGGGGCTATTTCCTTCACTCTTGCTCCCACTTGGTGTGCTAGGTCACCAAGAAGGTGACTTATTCCTCCCTTTTGGGTTCTAGGGGGTAACCCTAAAGAGTTGGGCCATCTAGTACTGTTGGTCATGAGGCTGCTGCACCAACATACTACCTAGAAGTCATTATATTTTAGAAAGGTTGTTTACAAAGCAGGTACAACAAAGGTAATTGTTGTAGGTAATGATTCCCCTCCCCAATAAATAAATGTGAGATTATTTATATATGTGTGTATACACATACATATGTGTTGAGTTGTTTCAGTCATGTCTGACTCTTCATGACCTCATTGACGGTTTTCTTAGCAAAGATACTGGAATGGTTTGTCATTTCCTTCTCAGTCTTATTTTTATAGGTGAGGAACTGAGGCAAACAGGGTTAAGTGACTTGTCCAGAGTCACACAGCTAGTAAGTGTCTGAGGCCAGATTAGAACTCATGAAGATGAGTCTTCCTGATTCCAAGCCCAGTGTTCTATCCCCTATGCTACCTAGCTACCAATAGATAAATAGAGAGAAAGATATCAAGATAGATATAGGTAGATTCATTAAGCAGGTAGAAAAAAAGCCCCCTCCCCATAAATAAACTAATAAAAATAATAAAAACATATGTTTGCATAAGTATATGTGTATGCATGTGTACGTATATATACAAATATGCATATATGCACATATGCATGTTTCCTTCCACACATAAGGTACCTGTAGAACATGGGTTCAAAATTTGAGAGCAAATGGAATCCCTGTTTCTCCCTTCATGGAGACCCAAGAAGTCCCTCTGAAGGTGAAGTTCTCTGCCAGGGTACCAGGGGTCAGTGCTCTTGTAAAGAGGCCTGAAGCTGCTTTTCCTTAGTGTGTATTATTTATCCTCAGTATATCTTTCAGTCCTAATGCATGCATTCCTCTCAAGCACTGTTACTGCTACTGGCTCTGGTAAACACTGGCACCAATGAATTTGTAACTACAGGTCTTTTGACCTTTTGAAGTTCACCTGATCATCCTTCACCATCCCCCAAGGCTCTCTCAAGAGTCCTTCAATGCTAGATTCAACAATCCCTCAACTCCAGGGCTTCCAAACTGGCTTGCTGTTTTATCCATTGCCCCACAGGGCATCAATAATTCTCTTCAACCAACCCTAAGATATTTTCTGTGTGGCATCATATACTTTCATCCAATTACCCAAAGCCCCAGTGATCTTTTCAAATTGATTAAGGATTAATCCAACCTTCAGAAAACTAGGCCCAGAGAGAATAAAAATGTAAGTGAAGAGAGATGGCTGCCCAGAGGAGAGGTGTGATGTAGTGGAAATTACAGTGAACTTGAATTGAGAATCTTAGGGTTCATATCCTGGTTCTGCTAATGATTATCTAAGTGATCTTCAGTGCATAAGCAGAATATTCCTCACTACCTCCCGCGTTGAATTATTGTGTGGACTCTACTTTGTAAACTGCAAAGTGCCTAGAAAAGTTAGCTGTTCTAAGCACCTAGATGTGGAGTGAGGAATCTGCAACCTGGAGGCCACTGGAGGCCACATGTGGCCTTCTAGGTCCTCCAGTATGACTGAGTCCAAGTTTTACAGAACAAATCCTTTTATTGGGGATTTGTTCTGTGAAGTTTGGATTCATTCAAAGAGCCACACCTGAGGACCTAGAAGGCCACATGTAGCCTCCAGGTCGCAGGTTCCCCACCCCCCGAGTCTAGATAGTATACTGGATAGAGAGCTAGGGCTGGAGCCAGGAAGACCTGAGTTCAACTCCATGTTAGACACTTACTAGCTGTGTGACCCTACGCAAGTCAGCTTCTATTTGCCTCAGGTTCCTCCACTGTAAAATGGATGATAATAAGGAGTGTTGTGAGGGTCAAATCAAATGAGATAATATTTATAGAGTACTTAACACAGTGCCTGGACCATAGCGGCTACTTAATAAATGTTTGTTTCTGTAACTATTGTTTTAAACTAGGCTTCCAGCTTCCATTCTCCTGCTTGTTGTCTCAGTTTGTCTACATGTGGACTCCTTAATGGTTCCTCAGCATTCCAGGCCATTTAAGTATGGCTTTGAGACATCCTGGAATCTAGAACCCTTAAAAAAATTGGAGTAAATTTAACATAAGTTTCTTCTATCTTGGATCCCATTCTGCAGACACCTTAATTTCAAAAATGGGCCTCGTCCTTGCGGCTGTCCCAGTCAGTGTCTCCAGAGACAGCGTACTTCCATTGCATTAATCATATTTGCCACTCTCATTGTTAAATATATTGATTAAACTCCCTAATGCCCAGGAAGTTATTCACTGCTATGAACTGTTACTATAAAGCCTGAGTTAACACAATAGGGAAGTCAGGGTAATTTGCTTGTGAAGAGAAAAGGCAGTAGCTATTTCCAATAAGACCTGTAAGGGCACCAGTCCTTCTCCCCTCTGAGGTTCCCTACATCCAGCTTATAAATTTAGAACTAGTCCAGATAATAAGGCTGAAAGGTGAGGGAAAGCTCACATATGCCTTTGTTGTGTCAGAACAATGCAGTTCTAGGGAATCTGATCTCTAGGGTAGCAATCCCAAAGTAGGGGAGGAAATAAACACTTGTCAAACATATATTATGTGCCAGGCTCTGTGTAAGCACTTTACAAATATTATCTCATTTGATCCTTATGACTACCCTGAGAATAGGTGCTATTATTATCATCCCTATTTTACAGCTGAGGAAACGGAGGCAGACAGAGGGGAAGTGACATACCCAGGGTCATACAGCTAATAAGTGTCTGAGGTCAGATTTGAACTCAGGTGTTCTGACTTTGGACTCAGTCTTCTATCAAATATACCACTCAGCTGTCTCAATGCTCATATTCCTATTCCTCCATGTTGTATTTCCCCGGCGGGGGGGGGAAGGTGGGGGGGATCTTATAGAATGGGATACATTTCAATTGCTAGAGGTCTTAAGACTTGGAATGCGCGAAAGGGTTAAACAGCGATGATGTTACATGCGATGAATTCAATCAGACCTGTATCCTTAACAAAACATTTTGAGCACTGCTCTGTTCTATTCACCATATATATGTCAGAATTTATGGTATAAGGGATGACTGCTGAATCTATGTGAGGACAGGCTTCTTCATAGACCCTAACTAGCCAAAGTGACTCCATGTTTGGCTGCTGATCGCCCCACTTATGTACTAGGAAGTCTCTATGTTCCTAATGCTGGTTTAGAAAGCTTCATTCAAGCAATAAATGCAAGAGTCTCCAGACTATGATCAGTTTTCCATGAAATCATTTTTCATTTGTGAATGACAAGAGAATGCGGGCAGGGTCCCAGTCCAAGCCACCTGTTGATTGACTCCCCCAAAATTCCCTTTTCTCATTCAAATTCTGTGCCTCTGTCTAGCAACAACAATAACAAATAAGGGCAGAGACCCAGGGCTCTGGGTGATAGATTAGGGTGGCACATGTGTGCCCTCTTGTGCTGGTGACACCACCACCAATGATTGGGACTGAAGGCCTTGGAAGTTGCATGTTTGCAGGCCTGTGAGTAACAAGCTGCCTTCCTGATGCTCCTTTGAGCACTTGGGTTCCTTCTCAGCACTTCACCCATGATCTCCTCATAATACAGAGTCAGAGTCTGGGTTCAAATCTCAACTCTCTTATTTACTACTCCTGTGACATTGGGCCAGTCTCTTGACCTCTTTGGGCCTCAATTTCCATATCTGTTGAATGAAGGAGTTGAACTAGATCCAGTTACCTTAACCTACTTTTGTTGTGGATCCCTTTGGCAATCTGGTGAATCTTAGCTACCCCTTCTCTTAATAAGGCTATAAAAATGTACAAAATAAAATGAACAGGACAACAAAGGAAAAAAATTATATTGACATGTAAATTAAAAAAAAAGTTCATGGACTCCAGGTTAAGAACCCCTTCACTAGATGACTTTTGAGGTCTCTTGCAGCTATAAATGATGATCTGGTGATTCCTTGCAAGGAGAGGTCAAGCAAAGCAAACAAGCAGCAAAGTGAAATAGTGATTGGGAAGCACTTGACTCTGCTCTTCAGTACAGAGGTCAGTTCCCTTTGTTAAAAACAAAATGAAGCTTTGGGGGATGGGACAGGGAAGGGAAGCCCCTCCCCCCATGACTAATCTGCATGGGCTCACTCCCTCAATGGCTCCCAGGGCAGAAATTGAATTTTCCTTGCTTGCTTCCCTGAAACATATTGAAAAAGGCCCCTTGGAGAGTCTAGTCAGAATGTAGCCATCCTAAATGTCCTTCCCTGCGGAGTCAGAATTACTCAAGATAACCAAACTCCAGAAATCCCAGTGCTCTTGCGCCTCTCCACTGCGCTCTGGTTTTGAGGCATGCAGTTAGCATATGGACAGACACCTTGAAGAGTCAAGGTTTCAGAGCAAAGTAAAAACAGCTATACTGCTTGAAAAGGCATACGGTGACAACCTCATGTCAAGGTAGCTAATAGTCAAGATTTCATAGTTGAGGTCATTGAGAAGTACAGACATAGCATGGTGCGGGAGAAAGCAAAGGACAAACAAAACAAAGAAACAGCACTGGATCTGATGACCCTGAAGACCTGGACTCAAACTGCAGTTGTCTTACTTCTCTGATCACTCCTTCATTTGTCATACAAACGGCCCAGACTACATGATTCCTAAGGTGTTTTCTAACTCTAAATAATGAGTTCTCTAACTCATGTAATCCTATGGTTTCTTGTCATAGACAATGCAGGTAGATGACAGACCCTCCAATCCTTAATTCCTTCATCTTTCCACTAGAAACTACACTACCTCTTGTAGGGACCAAATGAGGGAAAAAATCCCCATGGAGAGAAGAGAAATCTGTAAGACCTTACAGCCTTTTAGAGCACATTGTTTTTAACCCCACAAACTGCAGAGATGGTAGGTGATTCAATTCTATTCAAATATTCAATAAACATTTATTTATTTAGCACCTTATATTTGTCAGACACTGTTCTAAGTGCAGGGGATACAAATAAGAAAGACTCTTACTGACTACAAGGAGTTTACAATCTAATGAAAGAGGGTAACATACAAAATGAAGCTATAAATGGAGGAGAATCAAGAGTACCATGATGTTCAGTAGATTTGAAACCACGTTGACCTACTGATAGAAAATAGAGAATTACCTGGAAAGTTCTGAAAGTCCTGAGTTTACTGCTCAATCCTCTAGTCCTCCAATTAGAAGGGAGAAACAACTGAGGTAATTGAGAATGTGTTGAATACCAAAATCTTAGTCAGTTTGCATAATGATGAAATTATAGGGGATCGTGGATGCATGATGTTCAGTGGAGTCAAAGCCAAACTAAACTGCTGATTGAAAATGGATTGTGGGGCAGCTAAATAGTACAGTGGAGAGGGCATGGGCCCTGGAGTCAGGAGGATCTGTGTTCAGATCTGGCCTCAGACACATACTAGCTGTGTGACCCTGGACAAGTCACTTAACTCCAATTGCTTACCTCACTCCCACCTAGGTTATAAGGAAATCAATCTTGTGACACAATGGTGTCAAACCCAAACAGAAATAGGGACCACTAAACCCTACATTACGATCACTGCAGACCACATATTGACTTAGAGAACCACATGTTAACATTGTCTGTATTTTATCCTATTTTCAATTTTTGTTAAATATTTCCCAATTACATCTTAAACTTCTTTTAGCTGCACTGAGATGTGTTGTGGGCTACATGTTTGTCACTTTTGCTGTGACAGTCCCTCATCTAGATTGATAAGTCCAAGGGAAATTGTCATATCTTCTTATTGTAGAAAGTATTTTTTTCTGTCACTCAATCAACAATAGTCATTTCACAAGCATCTAAAATACACCAAGCATTTTCCTAAGTACTAGGATTCAAAGGTAAAAGGAAAATAGTTTCTGTACTCAAGGGATTTTCATTCTAATGGGAGAGACAACATATACACATTTGAATATTTACAAAATATATATTCAATTAATACATAAGCAGTTTGGTGAGACAGGAAGAATTCATGAATAGCTTCATATGATGATGGAGCTTGAGTTTGGTGTAAAGGAAGCCCTGGATTCCAAGAAGCAGAGGTGAGGAGAATGTCCAATCCACTCATGGGGGACAACACTTAAGTCCCCTGACATAACTCTCTTCCTACTTCTTCAAATTTGGACCTGGTTGATGTGTTTTCACAGGCCTCATTCAGAGCTGAGATATAGAAACTCCTGTAGTACCTGCCCTTTAACGTTCGAATGTCCATATACAGGGCAGCCAGGTGGCACAGTGGATAGAGCACCAGACCTGAAGTGAGAAGGCCTGAGAGATTCAGACACTAGCCTACTCACTGGGCAAGTCCTTGAACCTCTGCTTGTCAGTTTCTTCATCTATAAAATGGAGATAATAATAGCACATACCTTCTAGGACTGTTATGAGGATCAAAGAATGTATTATTTGTAAAGCATTTAACACCAAGCCTGGCACATAGTAAGCACTATATAAATGTTAACAATTATTATTGGCTATGAGTGAGAAAGATGAAAACATCTCAGACTATACCCTAAAATCTAGTGAAGTTTCTTGTGGGAACAGGCCTGAGTTCCCTTTACCGGAAATCACATGATTTACAAGGACTCAACTCAGAGTGGTGGGGAGTCATCCCCCTCCTCTGTGCCACCTCAGCATAAGATACGCCAAATAAGGACAGAAGCGCTTTTTCCAAATTACATTGGGTGGTCTACTGTTTCCTTGTTAAGGGTACTCCAGTTACATTGCTGCACTTAGATTGTGCACCTGACTTCCAGCCAATGGAAGAAAAGGGTCATCGGGGAAGGTGTTGGGGAGAATTCCTCATTAGGACTAAATAACTTTGCCATTTCCTTTGTGAATCACTACTCCGCCCTGATTATTTGTTGGGAAGGTGGGGGGGGGCAGGAAGCGGGGGAGTTACCCTTTCTCTTGAGAACGTTCCTTTCTGTTTTCTACCTTTAGAAGCCTCTGCGTATTATTTGGGTAAGGATCTCTGTTGCACACAGTTTTGGGGTGCATACAGTTTGTATATACTGACAAAAGCCAAAGCATAAAGGGATTCCTAAACTTACAAGTTCAAAGCCTCTGCTACTGGAGCTCCTGAGGTCTAGGCACCAGGGCAGTTATGTGGTGGTAACAACAGTTCCTCTTATCTAGAGGGCCACATAATCAATCAGAATGCTCTTTTCATATTCCATGTACAGAGCTGGACTCAGGATATAAAACAGCATGATGGATGGCCTGAGAATGAAGAAGGCATGGGTTCAAATTCTGCCTCTGATATTTATTAGTCATGTGACACTGGGCAAGTTAATTAACTTCTCTATGCCTCAGTTTCCTTGACCTTAAAATGAAAATAAGACATGCAGTATGTACCTTGCAGATTAATTGTGATACTAAACTGGGACAATGTATGTAAAGTGTTTTGCCAACTTTAAAGTAATGTATAAGTCTCATAATTGTTTGTCATTGTTGATAGACGCCTGCAACACAAGGTATGATCCATGGCATTTGCTGATGCTCTGCAAGAACACCCCCCACCGCTAAATTAGGATCATAGGATTGTAGGTTTAGATATGAAAAAGCACATTATAGGTCAACCAAGGTCCTTTAACTTCAAATCCAGTGTTTTTCCTAGTGCTTTCTGAAATCTTCAATAACTGATCAAAAGACTCCAAGTCCTTAATTTTGTCCTGTGCCTGCCCATCAAGCATTCACTACTCTGTCTTCAAGTGGAAACTAAATGTGGGCTTTTTCAGTCATGAGGGTCATGAATTAAAAACTGAAACACCGAGATCGAGGGATTTCCCCTGAACAGGGCCAGGTCAGGGCAAGGGTATGTGCTTGGTGAAATCATAGAATCATCTTCTCAGAAGCATGAGGGGCCCCAAAGGTCATTGAGCAGGGATGTCTTATAGAACATTCCCAACAAGCAATCAGATCTCCTTCTTTAAAAGACTTCAAGTGATAGGGAGATCACAACGTACTGTTGTAGTCGATTCCCTTTTGTGAACAGTTTTAATTGTGAGGATCCTTACATTTAGCCAAAATTTGTCTTACTGCAATTTTTCTTATTTCTCTTCCTTCTTCATGTTGAAGATAAACAAAAACAAATTGTATAATAGAAGTCCTCTTCCATATGACAGCCTTTCAAGTGTTTGAAGATAGTGACTGTGTTCTCCAAGCGAACATGCCCAGATCCTTTCCAGGTTCCAGCTCACTTCTGTTTTCTCTACATCCCATGCATATCACTTGTCCCTGTATGTCCTGCTGGGTACCATGCCTATGTCCCATCATGTGAGGCCTTATTTTCTTTTACCACTAATGCTTACATGGTTAAGAAACATTATTGATGTAATAGAAAAAGTAATACACTTAAAATAAATGAATAACCTTAGATACCATCTTTTTAGTGGGTTTGTGACCTTAGGGAAATCACTTAACTTTTCAACCTCTCCAAAATCTGAAAAACAGAATTAAGGTCACTTGCCCCACCTATATCAAAGTAAAAATAGATAAAACAATAATATTGGTTAGAACCACAAAATTCCTTGTAAATACAAGGTATGAACATAATTGTTAGCTGATGAATGCTTAACCATTAAATATCTGAAGAGATTAATATAGTAGAAGGGACATGAGATATGGAGTCAAAAGACTTAAGTCTCAATGTTACCTCTAATAATTATGATCCTTAGGACAAGAAATAACCTCCTGAATCTCGGTTTCCTCATCTATACAATGGGGATAATACTCACACTACCTACTTCATTTGGTTGTTTTGAGAATTACAGGAAATAACAGATACAAAACAAATTAAAAGGATATATAGATGTAATCTATCATAATTATTTAATCAGGAACATAGACCTTAATGTACTTTCACTGAGGATAATTGTGGAATAAATACTACAATTTCAGAAGAATTAATTGAGAATTCAGAAGAATTAGTTGATCATCATTGAGAGGAAAAGGGAGAGGTTCATGGTAGGTGTTAGGCTCCAATATGTAGCAAATAACAAACTAAGAAAAGAAAAACAGAATGGGTTATCAAATAAAATAGAAAAGGATGGGGTGGTCATGAATAAGACATGGATAAAGACATGGATAGAGCTCTAGCAGTGTAATCATGGTGACAAGAGAAATCAAGGAAGATCCCCACAATGTTGAATGGACAGCCTTACGGGAGAAAATGGACAAGAAACACAGAGGATGGACTGCATGAATGGGTTTCAATTTACATAGTTAAAGGTAATATGCATATTAATGAGATCATAAATCCATTTGAATAAGATATTCAAAACCCCAAAGCCTTCAAGAGCCTAAGAAATGGCTTTTAATGCTGTAATTTCAGGTAGCATTGAGGGTAGTTATAGAGATAATTTTGAGCAGGGACCCACCATATACATACATAAATACACATTATATATATATATATATATATAGTATATAGTATATATCGTATACTTATGTGCATATAGCTTCACCTACTTCACCTATGATGAATGGCATTATAAGTGAAACAATGCTAAGTTTGGAGTTAGGGGAACAAGGTTCAAGTCACAGCTGTTCCATTTACTACTATGTTACTTTTGGCAAATCACTTAATGGTGATGAGGGGTGGGGACTCAGAGTTTTACCCTGTAGCATGAAAAACTGCATGACACCTAAGATTCAGTCAGGCTCAAAATCTATGACCTTCTCTCAAAGTTAATCATCGCTGACATCTTGCTTTCCTTGGCAAATCTCAGTTCTCTTGTAACATTTCTGAAGTTATCTCATTGAGATGACTGGCTTTCATTTTAACAGAAGGAAAAAGCAAAGGGAAAAATAGGTTCCTATATTGGAAACGTGACAAAACAATAGCCAATTATGTGCCTGTGTGACTCGTTCCATTTTCAGTTTGAGTTTTCATTTTGAGTGGTGCAGCAGTGGTATGTAGCTCTCCGCTCCCTTCCCCAATAAAACATCTGGCTACAAACTGGAATTTTCATTAAAGGAGTGCATGGAGCTTTGGCATAATTCATCCCTAAGTCCCCTTTTGGAAAGTACTTGTATAGAGCAATCTTCTTCTTAATATGAATCTGATATTCTTTTCCTGGCAAGAGAATTACATTCAACTACTGTAAAGAAGGTTTGTTTTTTGAATAGGGAACCTTTTGCCAAGAAGATGAGTGAGAATATGGGGGAGGATGGATGTTATATTGTTATGGGATGATATATTATTATTTTCAAAGCTCTGAGGAGAAAACTCAACCTTGTCAGCCTTGATTTATGTCGGTTCATTCTGTGATTCAATAAGAAGGTCAGGTAAGCTTAACTAGAATATTTTGTTATATATATTTTGCTACTGAGAGCAATGAAATGTCCCTCCCCCATTTCCCACCCTCACCCCTTTCTATCCTTTGCTCCTAAGTTACTGCTGAAGAGGTACAGTGTATAGCATATTTACACATCAGCTCCACCAAGAGGCCACAGAAAAATTAGTTTCCTAGTGTTCCTTTGAGATTATCCAGTACTTTCTGATTATGGATGGGAAAACTGAGGTATAGAGAAAGAATGTGACATATCAACTAGACAGCCAGAGAATTTCCCAGATGGAAAGGCCCTTGGAGACCACTTAGTTCAACTGATTACTACTGAGAAATTCCTTCTGCAACATGCCTGACTAGTCATCACCCAGGTTCTTCTTGAAAACTTCCATTGATGAGAATCTACTATACCCTGAGGTACCCATTCCACCTTTGAATAGCTCCCATTGAGTGGGGGAAAAAATCTCCTAATATGGAACCAAAATCTGTCTTTATAAAAGCTTCCACCCACTCCTAGCTCTTTTGCTAGGAGTCAAGTGGAACAAATTGAATTGTTTCCCCCATGATATTCCTTCAAATAAGTGAAGACAGCTATTGCAACTTCCATCCATTCAGAGTCTTTCCTGAGTCAAACATCCTCAATTCCTTCAAGTGTCCCTCATATGGCCAGGTCAACACTCTTCTCGGCCATTCTAGTTACCCTTCTATAGATGTACTTCAGAAACCTGTCTGTCCTGTATTCACTAGTTCAGAGACCCTTTCAAAATATCATCATAATATGTCTTGCCTGATTCAAAGAAACCATATAGGCATTAACCAATGAGTATTTGTTAAGCACCAGCCACATGTTAGCCACTCTTCTAGGCACTGGGAAGGCAATGGCAAAAGTCAAATTGTCCTGGTCTTCAAAGAACTTAAAATCTATAAGGGAAGACAAAACAGAGTTTTATAAATAGGTACAAAACTAAACAAAATAAGTTCTTAAACACAAGATCATTTTGGATGAGAAGGCACCAGCATCTGGGATTATCAGTCAGTCTGTAAATCAGAGAACATTTATTAAGCAGTTACTACAAGCCAGATGCTATGGTAAACACTGGAAATTCTCATATACTTACATTAAACTTTGAAGAAAATGAGAAATTCTAAGATATAGACATGAGGGGGAAGTGCATTCTAAGCATTGGCAATAACCTGTGCAAACGTATGGAAATGAAAGATGCAATATCATGTATGATGAATAGTAAGGTCATTTTGGCAGAATTACAGAATGTGTTAATGGATTAATATCTAATAGGACTAAAAAATAGATTGGAGTTGGGTTGTGAAAAACTTTAAATATTAAATAGAGAATTTTATATTGGATGCTAATGATAATAGGAAACAACTGCAGTTGATGGCATTGTGGGGTGATATGGTCAGATGCTTCCTTTAGTAATTTCACTTTGGTAGGTTTGAAGAGGAGGCATTGAAGAGGATGGAGATATGAGACTGAGAGATCAATTATGGAGACTATTACAATAATCTATATGGCAAGTGTTATAAAAACTATAAAAGTTGTCTCCTTAGAAACACAACATTTAAGATCTGCAAGGGGCCATAAAGATCAGCTATTCTAACGTCCTTATTTTCCAGATGAGAACACTAAGATTTCATGAAGTGAAATGACTAGTTGGGCCTCTCAATCAGGTCTTATAAATTCCAAGTCCAGACTTCTTTCCACTATCCCTTCTTCTCCCAGTACTCTCCTCTTTTCATTCCTGCCTCTTACTTTCTTCCTGGCTCCTACTCCTTATTCCTTGAGCCACTGAAAAACTACTCACTCCACTTTTGCTGTTTTCCTTTCAGTTCAGACCTCCCCATTATAACTAGAACTCCCCATACGGAAATTCTCTATCACCATCATTGTAATCTTCAATTTATTTGTCCTTTATAGTTTTCAAGAATTGTCTGAAGTCACTAGAAGTTAGGTAACATGCTGTGGTCATGCAACTAATATGTGAGAGAGAATGAACTTGAATCCAGGGGATATATGACTAAGGAACAGAAATCCAGTTGGTCAGGAAAAGATTGAGCAAACAAATTATTTTGCCCTAAATTGCCTACCCATTGATGAGTTGAGTTCAAAACAGGCCTCGGACACTATGTGACTCCAGGCTAGTCACTTAACCTCTAAGTGCCTCAGTTTCTTTGACTGTAAAATGAGGATAATAATAGCATTTATTTTCTAGGTTTATTGTGAGGACAAAATGAGTTAATATTTGTAAAGTTCTTTGCAAGCATTAAATGCTATATATAATACTAGTCATTATTATTCTTAATGATGATGATGGAACTGAAAAGAAATTTTAGAGTTAAAATGCTAAACAGCCCCAGTTGAGCCTTATCTGACAGTGATTTCAAGTCCCCTTACTCTTTTCTCACTGTCCCCTGGATACCTTGCCTTCAGAGGAGCCCTGGCAGCCATGGTCCAGAGACTCAATCCCCACAGAAACCTGGCCTGGCAATTGCCCCTATAGCTAGTTCAGTATCCACCTATTCAGCAAGCTGGAGCTACTGAAGAGCCAGAAGAGGAAGTCCTAAGGCCTTTTAGATGGTTAAGGGTCAGAAATAGATAAGATTTTATCAGCAGAAATCACAGTAAAGAATAGGCTTTACCATGTGCCTGGCTTCTGTACCCTACAGACTGAGGGTGCTTGTAATCTATTCTGCAACTACGCCGTCTTGTATATGTTGTCTCCCCTATTAGAATGTGAACTTGAGGGTAGGGATGTTCTCCTTTTCCTACTGTCTCCATCCCTAGCTCTTAGAACAGCGTTCAGTGCATGATAAGTGCTTCACAAATACTTTAAAATTAATTTTCATTCAACCAGCCTTTCCTTCAGAAGGCTTAGCTAACCAATACCAGTCAGTCATTCAGATCGACAAGCAATTATTAAATATTACTAAGTACTTGCTATATGTCATGTATATGCTAAGTGTTGATATTACAAGGGAAGACAAAAACATCATACCTTCAGTCTAATTCCAGTGTGAATTCTCCAAAGAAATGAAGGAGATGCAAATGTCATATGAGGCCATACCCATTTAAATCAATTATCTATTTCTTAGAGTAGATGCAGTTTCAGGAGAAGAGCATGTACCTTGAATCTAGAGATAGAAAAGGTGAATATAATGGGTTTGGTTTTTTTATAGTTACAGCTGGACTGAAGCCTTGTTAGGACTATAGTACAGCTTCTCTTCTCCAACTCTCTTCAGAGACTCTGAAGTCAACTGGCCCTGCTCGCCATGTTCTCTCACTTGAACAAGAGTTGCGAAAATGCAATTGTGAGCAGCACATTTGCTGTGAGAGAATATAATTCACTTTAAATCTTCAAATGTCACTTCATTACAGGGATCTCTGCTGAAAACACAGGAGCTCTGCAGCTGGGGCACCAAAGGCCCCATCATACCAGAAAACGGCAGAGGGGTTTCTGACAACTGAGATTTCTGGGGGGCTTCAACAGTTTGTTCAGAAACTGTGTGGGGTTTTAAATCTGATTTCCCTTTGAAGGGTCCCTCTCATCTGGTTCTGTGAAGACGGGAGAGTCAATTAAAAAGGTCCAGTAGCAGGAGTGCTAGAGCCCTTTATCCAGCTCAGTGTGTGGGAGAGAGTGAAGGCCTGGAATAGAATACTGCATTGAGATTGCTGCTGACCTTTCATGACTGGCAAGGCACATTCAAGGTTATCTTAAAAAGGACAGAAACATCAACGACATTAAAAGACTTGGCTGTTTTCTTGAAGCACAGCAGTAGTGGAGGAGAGGAAGTCATTGTGTCTCAGAGGTTCAAAAATAGCTTATTCTGGTGGTCAAACACACACACACAGACACACATACACCCCCCACACACACACACACACACTTATCAGAGGGTAATTATCATGGGACTTGTAGCTGGGAGCAATCTTAAAGTACATTCATTCAATGTAGAAGCCAGAAATGGAATTGCCCTTTCCACATGGGTGGGATGTAGGTCTTAAAGTTGGAAGGGCCCTGAGAAATCATTTAGCTTGTTTCTCTCATTTCCCCAGGAGGAAATCAAGGCCCAGAGAAAAGAAATGACTTGTCCAAAGTCATTCAGGTAATAAGAAACATGTCTTTGTTTTAGACTCTGAAACACACATCCAGTACCTTTTGTTTTTTTCTCACAGCATCTGACAGAAGAGAGAGGGGGACAAGAGACCAGATTTAGATATGAACCACTCTTCCCAATATCCCATTCAGTCTCTCTTACCTTTCCCATTTATTGAATTATAAGTCAGTGACAGTTTAGGAAAGGATCACAAAATTCAAGATCATAACATTATCAACAAGCATTTATTAAAAACTTTACAATATGCCAGGCATTGTACTAAGCACTGGAGATACCAAGAAAGGTAAAAATAGCCACTCTTATTGAAGGGCTCACATTACAATGGGGGATCAACATGTAAAAAGCAAGCATATGTCTATATACAGAGCTTATGGGTGCTCAGGGAGGACTATCACCTCTGCTGTGAAGTCTCCTCATCTACCTTTTGTTCTACCTTCACCCAACTCTCACCTTTGGCTCCAAGAAACTGTAGTACACACAGTACTCACACTCCAGTAAAACCGTCTCAACAGACAGGCTAAACCAGGTGACTAACTCTCAAATCTCTTGGTGAGTTAGGGGGGTGTCTACCCCAATCACGTGATGACTTTCCCCAGCAGAATGGGTAAATGAAAACAATTTATTCCTGTAGCTATGAAGGTGACTGAAACAGACACTGTGAAGTACTTAGAGCTTGGTCAGACACTGAAGACACCAAGGCCATCCACTGCATCCTGGTCCATTGCCTGCCATCTTGACTTTTGTCTTGGCACTAGACTTCAATGACTCTGAAAGAGAGAGTGAGCCTGATGACTTTGTGCAACTCTGGTTCACCTCAATCCAATTTACACTTGAGTTAAGATGCTACCTTCATGATATCATTGGTCTTTTTCAAACAACAATGATAATAGATGGATGGATGGATAGATAGAGATAGAGATAAATAGATACATACATACACATGTGTATATATGTATGGTGTTTGTCCTTTGTTTTCGAAGGGAACCATGACATCAAGAAGGTGATGTCATGACTTTCAAGTAAATGTGATTTAAATGAGGGAGGGCTATACAAGGTCACTAGCCTCATTTTCTCTTCTGGAGTCATTTGAGTCCAGGGGCAAAATATAGATCAGGATGACTGGAGATGGCTCCTGTGTGTGTGTGTATGTGTGTGTGTGTGTGTGTGTGTGTATTTGGGTAGCAATGTATGAAAGTCTTCCACATTGTGTGGTTATGTATGTATTAACACAGAGAGATATGTATATATACATATGTGCATATATATATACACTTCTATGTATATAGGTTTATATATAGATATGCATATATACACAAGTATGCTTTGTAAATTAGAAGTCAGTCTACAACAAAGGGCACTTCTGTATCAGCAAGCACCCTAGCATACCCAGGATGGCTGCTAGCACAGTTTCTTTAATCTGCTTTTCTAAAGGAAAGCAACTCAAAAAGGGTTAACAATCTTACTTTAATCAAGCATATATCATTTACCTAGTTCAGGGGAAAAAGTCAACACCCTAAACTTCAGAGAAAATATAAACAGAAGTTATAAGCAGACAAAAATACAGACAGAGAAAATAATACAATTCAGCAGACCAGTAGACAGGGCTTCTAGTTGTCTGACCATCACATACATACCTAGTTAGTTACCAGAGAGAGATGCACCTACATCTGGGTTTTCAAAGCCAGGGGGCTCAACGGCTGCCCAGAGTTTCATCTGGTCAATTCACACAACTCTTCCCAAAGTGAGCCCCAAAGCAAAACCTCACATCAGAGGGGTATGGATAGATAGATAGATAGATAGATAGATAGATAGATAGATAGATAGATAGATAGATAGATAGATAGATATAGATACACACACATATATATACATATATACATATACATATATATATATATACATATACATATAGCCTTCTCCAGAGAACATCACAACCCTCATAACCCACTGCCTGATTTCAAAGTAACAAGATGTGGGTGTTCCTGAAAAACAAGACACCCCTAAGCAAGTTTCTCCCTTGTGTATCTGCTCCATCCTTCAGCAAACTCCTCCCAACACAGACTCCATGTGACCACATTCAGCCTAGAAGGGGGCAAGAGTATATTTTCAAATCATGGAAGGTCCTCAAATTCACTTAGGCTTATTAAGAAACAAGAAAGATCTTCCAATTCCCATTACCATTACAACTTGGGAACTAAAAATTTGAAAGATGTTCTAGTGAGCACAAAAAATGTGAAGGGGAAAATAGAAGTAGGTATGTTATCTCTGAGTGAGCTTTGTTTTAAGTACAGAACCTATCTCCACATCTAATTCCAACCCATTGCTTTGGTTTCCCTTCCATCCTGCCTTGGGGTTTGGGAGAGCCAGAAACTGTCAGCTGTGTGACAGGGACAAAGTTGATGGATGGAACAAAACCAAGAATGAGTGTACCTGGGAAAATTGTTATGTAACAGTCTCTTATGCAATCTCCAACCCCCACCAAGGAAAAAAAAGACAGAAAAAAGAAAAGAAAGAAAGAAATTTTACCATGCACAAACAATTCCTAATTCTGTCCCTGGTGGTTATAAAAGCACAAACAATTCCTAGTTCTGGCCCTGATGGTTAAAAAAGCACTTTTTTATGAATATTACATGAACTCATAAATTTGAGGGATCATATCCATCACAGAAAGCACAATCACCTGTGCATGTGTCTGGACTACACCACACACTTATATTTTGGTTTTTTCCTCTGCTCAGATAAAAGAGCCTGGTGCTGTGGGGTCAGAGAAGGACAAAATTGATCTCCTCTCAAGACAGAACCACAGCCCTTACTCACATGCAGAGAAGACTGGGGCTATGCTTCACTGGACTACACATATTTGGATCTGTAGGAGATGTGAACAGATTTCACAGAGAGGTGCCAACCTCCACAAAATTATTTTGAATTGCCATCTCTCTGAGCATGGGCAGGATAATTTGGCATTCAAGCTTCTAACAAATAGGCACATTTCACTGTGATCAGCAGTGGCCTATCTTGACTTACAAAGGCCCCAAAGAGGGTCTCCAAACTGTAATAGCACTCCCTCTGACAGCCACCACCACAGCAAAAAGCAGCAGGCAGCACTTCAAATAGCACACTAGGTTAAAGCTCTGGCCAGTGATGAAACCTGTCTCTTCCTAACTCTACACTTTTGAGATAAGGAAATGCTTCACCATGTAGTCATGCTGCTTTGCATTTCAGTGAACCATGCACCCAGTTGGGGGAGCATGGGAGTGGTTCTGGGCTCTTGGGCAGCTCTGTAATGAGATAGGGTTCCACTCATAGATATCATGAGGAAGCAACTCCGAGAGATGTTCATTCAATTCATCAAGAAAATCAAGCATCTTTGGTGTTCCAGGTCTGGTGCTACTTACTAAAGATACAAAGATATAAAACTGAAATCAGTCACTGTTCTCAAGTATCTTGCTGTGTGCAGATGGGGAAGAGGGGAAAGAGAGAGAGTAATAGAAATTGTCTACAAAATAAGTGTGAATGCAAATAAACAGTATTCTTTATTAACCAAAATCCCTGGCTATATTAATATATTAGTAAGTGAAGACAATATTTTTATTATATATGCATATTTTATATACATGTAATATATACCTATGTGTATAGAATAATTTTACATATATACGTATTTGTGTCTAATGATAGGTAGCTCTAGGGTTGGGGGAGGGAATTAAAAAAAGAAATTTACATGATAACTTTATTATATGTTTAAAATGAATAATAAGCTATACATAATAGATTTGCCATTTCATATTCAATACTCTTTTTATTATATAATGTTATGGAAATGCTTGTTTTATTCCATAAATTAAAAATAAAAAATATCCACATGCATATATACATACATACACATGCATACATATACATACATATGTGTGTGTATACTACATTGCTATAGTGGATGGAAAGATGACTGGATATAGAATCAGAGGACTTAGAGTTCAAATTTTGACTTCCTTTGAGACCTCAGATGAGTTATTTCCCCAGCTCGAAAAAAGAAGGAATAGTTAATTCTTGAGACACTTGTCATAGAAGGACATCACAGAGTCTCAGCACTAGAAAGGATCAAAAAAGGTTCTAAAAGCATCTAGTCTGCCAGTACTTGAAAAGGAATCCCCTCTGACAAGTTATCATCTAGACTATGTTTGAAGCAATCAATCAAGCATCCTTTAATGCTGAAAAATTCCTCCCAAGGCAGACTATTTTAACTTTGGTTGAATCTTATTGTTAGGATGAAAGATAACTTGGCACTTGAGAGGGAGAGTCTGCCTTGGAGTCACAGAGACGTGGGTTCAGATCCTACCTCAGACACATACCAGCCTTGTGACCCTGGGCAAAGTGTTTTAATTGCTTAGTGGTCCCTCTACATTTTTGTTTTGTTTTTGTTTTGCTTTTTGGAGGACAGTTGGAGTTAAGTGACTTACCCAAAGTCACTAGTAAGTGTCAAGTATCTGAGGCCAGATTTGAACTCGAGTCCTCCTGACTCCAGGGCCAGTGCTCTATTCACTGCTCCACCTAACCACCCCTGGTCCCACTAATTCTAAGACTAAGTTACAGACTAATTGCTGATAAATATGTAAATGAAATTTCTTCTCCAGGAAATGTGGCATCGATTTAATCTCTTGTCTGAATATCTACTCCAATTCAATTGATCCTTTATTAAGTACCAACTATGTGCCAAGCATTTTCTAGGTTGGGAATGCAAAGAAAAAATTAATTCTTCCCTCAAGAAGCTTACAGTCTATTAGGGACAATGTGTGCATAGGAAATGAAATACAACTGTAATAGGACATATTTCCTTAGAAAGCACCACAATTTACATTGTCACCACCACACACATTAATTGTTATTTGCTTTTGTTCCTAGTTTCTCTAGGTAAAATAAATTTTATGATTATCACTCTCCCATATGCTAAATCTTCAAATACTTGAAGACATCAATTTCATCCCACTCCCACAAACCTTCTGTTTTCCACTCTAAACATACCCATTTCCTTTAACTAATCCTTGAATGGTATGACTACAGATGTTTTACCTTTCAATGACAACACTAAAATGTTGCCTAAATCTGAACATTATGCTCTCCACGTGATCTTGACAGGGCAGGGGAAAGTGGGGTTGTCTCCTAGATAGAAAGATACAATTTGTCTTTTACTTTCTTCTTCAAAAGCCTTACATCATGATATACTTGAGGGCTTCCTATGGTTTTCCTGTGGTTTTCTGTGACCTCAAACTTAACTACCCTCAACTTCTCTTCATGTCTCTGCTATAAGCCTCATAAAAGTTTCACTTCTGGCAGCTTACTTGGTATGTTCATGAATAAAAATCTCCTATGCTAAAGGATTTTAGTTTTATGACATCTTGCCATATTGTACTTGTTTAGGTAGACTACAATCATGCTTTCCTGTTTAAAAAATAAAACAAAAGACGAAATTTATAATGGAACTTTTTTCCATATTAAAGGAACACAATTACCATCCTGTTAAGGAAGAAAGAGCATACACACCCACACCCACACCCACATCCCCACACACACATACACTTTTACAGGCTATAGACTTTCTCTGAAACTGAACACGTTTTCATAAGAACAAGCTTAAACTCTTATAGATCATTACAAATGACAAAACTGTTTTCTGGGTCATGGAGTATGAGCATCAATTGCCCAATCTACATTTGATCTACAGTCTGAGATCAGGACAATTGAGAACTGGAGATACAGTTACTGAAAATAATAACCTTTGAAGGAGGAACTCTTTGTCCTGGTTGGAGAAAAATCAATTCAATTTGCTGTTATTATCATTAATATTAGCATCACCATCCCTTGGATGCATTTAGTAATTTTAAACAGGGTACATTTGCTTTACATAGGCTGCTTACTTCAGCTTTATTTAAACATTGTATATTGGTCAAAGTATAGGTCATTCCTGAGAGAGAGTGCATCCCTAATATTATTTTCTCTTCAAAAAACCTCAAAATTATTGAAGCTTTTTTTTTTTAATCACTCATCTTAAACCATACGCAGGTTTTACATAGGTCACATTTAGGGGGAGGGGGAAATATGCAACCTATATTTGGAAAAATAGAACATCTCAAATAAAGATTATACTTTTACTACCTCTATTTCTATGTTCTTCTATTAAAAATAAATGTACCATCCTTTCATACAGCCTGGAGAGTTAACAAGATCTCTATTTTCTGGGTAAAACAATTTCATTTATTTATTCTTACATCGTCCCTGTGAGGTAGGTGAGAGATATTATTATTCTAATTTAAGGGACAATGAAATGATAGTATTTCAAACTGGAAAGAAACCTTTAGAAGTTACCTATGTACTTCCTCACTCCTCCACTCCATATCCAATCAGTCACTAAGTCCTATTACTTGTTTCTTCCTTTATAACATCTCTTATGTATACTCCTCTTCTTTTCTTTGCTGCAACCACCACCTAAATCCAGGTCCTCATCACCTCATCAGATGCTTGAATTCATACAAAACCTGTTGTTGGGTCTCCCTGCTTTACTCACTCACTCTAGTTCCTACTCCAGAGTTAATTTAATATTCCTAAAGTACGTATCTAACCATAGAACCTCTCCTCACCCCAATTCAACAAAATTCAAAAGGTTTCTTATTACTTTCAGGATAAACTGTAACATTATTTTTGGCTTTAAAAGCCTTTCATAACCTGAACACTTCTTACTTTTGAAGTCTTCTTATCTTATTCCCCTCCATGTACTCTGTGAACCAATGGCATTGACTTCCTTGATACAACTCTCCATTTCCCAGCTTGATGCATTTTCCCTGTCTCACATGTCTGGGACTCTCTCTCTCTCTCTCTCTCTCTCTCTCTCTCTCTCTTCTCATTCCTACATCTTGGCTTTCCTTGCTTCCTTTAAGTTTCATTTTAAATCTCACTTTCTGCAAGAAGCTTTTTCCCTGTCTTCCTCCAATTTAGAGGCTTCCTTCTGAAGTTGTCTCCAAATTATCCCACACAGAAGTTGTTTGTATAGTTATTTATATGTTGTTTCTCCCATTAGACTGTGAGCTCTTTGAGATTAGGGACAAGTTTTTGTTTGTTTTCGGTTTGTATCCCCAGTGTTTAGCACACAATGCCTAACACATTGTAGGCACTTAATAAATCCTTGTAGACTTGACTAGTCCAATCTTTTCCGTTTACAGAAGAAGAAACTGAAAAACAGAGAGGGAAATTTTCAAAGATCATAGAATTATGCATCTGAATCTGGAAGGGACCTGAGATATAATCTTATTCAAACTTTTCATTTTATAGATGAAGAAACTAGAGGTCTGAGAGGGTGACTTACCCACATTTACAAAGGGTAGTGAGTATCAGAGGTGAGATTTGAACTAGGCCTTTTTGATTACAGGCTTTTTCCATTGTACCAGACTACTTTTGCCAAGGTGAAAGACATTATTAAATGAAAAAGCCAGATTAGATAGATAGATAGATAGATAGATAGATAGATAGATAGATAGATAG
>NW_027187378.1:43543078-43588924 GCF_028583685.1 Petaurus breviceps papuanus | reverse complement strand
AGATAGATAGATAGATAGATAGATAGATAGATAGATAGATAGATAGAAAGCCAAATACATACATATATATACTCACACATGTACACATGTGTGTATGTATGTGTGCATATGCATGTGTATTCTGTTGTATTTCTTTAGGTTTTAGGGATAAATTGAGGTCCCCAATTATTACAGATGTATTGTCAATTTGTTCTTTTAATCCATTTATTTTTTTCTTTATGAATTTTGAAGTTATGCCAATGGACTAAAGCACTAAAATCAATTCATTATCTGTTACCTTGACAAAATGTGGTTTCCCTCTTTATCTCTTTTACTTATGTCTATATTTGCTGTTCACTTGTTTGAAATCTTAATTGTTAATTCACCTTTTTTTGTGTTCAGCTGAGGCACAAGACATTTTTGCTCCATTGTACTTTTTAATCCATTCTGCTAATCTCTTCTGCTTATTGGGTGAGTTCATCCTATTCACATTTGCAGTTATAATAGTTAATTGTTTATTTAACTCTATTCTGTTCTCTTCTTTTCTGGACTCTGCCTGTTTATAACCTAGATACAAAAGGTCACAGCATAAAAAAAGAAAGAATAAAGAAACATCAACAAAATTCTGGTCAGATCTATGGATATGAGAAAATTTCATGACCAAATAAAGAATAGAGAGTATCAATCATGATAAAATAGATCATTTAAAACTCCAAAAGCAAACAATTCTGAAAGCTTCAAGGACTATGTTCAATATAATAATTTCATTATTGCAGAGGACCAATGATGAAATATTCCAGAATATTCTACTCTGTTCACTCCACTTTCCATTCATGTGCTTTTCCATGCACTCAGTTGGTTTCTACTCCTCTGAACAAGATGCCACTCTCAAAGAATAAGCTAATCATCAGAAATTTCCTCATCATGTTGTTAAACTCAGTCTTGGACATGCCCAGCACCTTCTCAGCCTCCCTTCTTATCGGAGAGCTAGAGGGTAGAGCACTAAACTCCACACAAAGCATTCCTTTATAGCCAACAGAACCCATACTTGCAGTTCACTCTACTTTCCATTTGCCACTCTGCTTGGTTTTAACTCTAGGAAACAAGACAGCCACTAGTGTTCTACAACCACCACCATCTATGTGTTTTAACTTCCTTTTCTGCATTGTCTTTCTCCTTTAGATTGTAAATTTTTTAATGGAGGGGCCATCTCTATATCTTTAGTTGTATCCCCAGAACTTAGCAGAGACCAAGGCACCTAATAGGTGTATAGTAAATGTTTATTGAATTGAAACACATTATCCATTACAAGAGGTGATAGATTTAGGGTGGAGAATGAAATCCATATATTTTTTAATATAACAATTGAAGGAATTTGTTTTTCCTGACTATGCATATTTGTTATAACAAATTTGTTTTTATTTTCAGTTAGGAGAGATGTGGGAGCAAGAGAAAATAAATCTTTGTTCATTTAAAAAATAGAGAGGAGGTGCTATAGTTAAGAAATGTTGCAAACACTTTCAAATAATGTCACTTTACTTATTGTTATTGTTTTGTTATTGTTAACTTATTATTGTTTTACTATGCTGTAAGAGTGTGAATTACTTCTCTCGTGAAGTTGGAGTAATCTATAAATGTTCACAATGTGAAAACAAAACACTCCAATAAAACTTTAAGAAAACAAACCTGGTTGATACACTGTTTTGTTGTTGTTGTTGTTGTTGAACTTTCAAATTGCTGTCTTGGTTTCTTATACATAGGATTCCTGAAGGAGAGGGTAATTTTCAGTGCCTGGTGATGATCTCTAGGGCTGATGCATCATAGCAAGCTGTCCTTTCCCCCTATTTTGTGGCCTCAGCTTGTTACCTGCCAACACATCCTCCCAAGTTAGAATGTGGTCTAGGGCTTATCTGATGCAGTGGCAAAGATTCTGGAATAACCCCATAACTTCTGACTCAGAGGGTCAGAGGATCATAGGAGCACAGATCTATTTCTGCAAGACATTTCTGCAAGACATTTTAGGGGCTAACTGCCTCATTTCACAGAAGAAATTGTGGTCTAGGGAGTTGGTGTGACTTGCTTTAGATCATGCAGGTGTCTATTAGAAGAGGTGATTTTCTCAATATCGATTGAGAAGGACCCAGATTTTTCTCAATATCAATAAATGAGTTTTTATTAAAACACCTTCTATATGACGCCCTATGTAAGGTGCTAGGGATAAAAAGACAAAAATGAAAGAGCCTTCACCCTTCTGAGTTTTTTCTAACAAGGGAGACAGCATTCATTGAAGTTGTGCTGGAGCATTGCTCCTGTCAGATAAAGTACTCTGAGGCTCCAATAATTAACTTATTGGCTTATAAAGATGTATGTGAGTTACTTTAAAGAGTCAACAAAAGAGGCGGTTAGGTGGCGCAGGGAATGGTGCACCGGCCCTGGAGTCAGGAGGACCTAAGTTCAAATCTGGCCTCAGACACTTAACACAAAACTAACTGTGTGACTTTGGGCAAGTCACTTAACCCCAGTTGCCCTACCTTCCCCCTCCAAAAAACAACAACAAAAAAGTCAACAAAAGGAAACCTACAAGAGGTGAGGTTAGAGGTAAATCTTGAAGAAAACTGGATATTGTAAGAGGTAGCAGTGAGAAAGGAGAATATACCAGACATGAAGGATAGCCATTGCAGAGCATGGAGAAGGGACAGGGTTCATGATGGAAGAGTGACAACAAGGAGGTAGGTATGCTGGGCCATAGAGTACGTGAAGGGGAGCTTCCTAGATGAGGTAGTCCTTAAGCTGGCTCATGAAAGAGGACTCCCTTAGGTAGAAAATAGAGCAGGAGCATTCCAGGTAAAATGAACAGTGTGAATTAGGCATCAAACACAGTGTATGCTTGTGAGAGAGGTGGAAAAGAGGCCTCTATGGAGGCATGGAGGTTGTAGAATAACCGGAAAAATAATAGTCTTTTGGTGTATGATAAGAGATAGGGTTTTCTGAGGAGTGGAGCCAGAATTTGACCTTCTCACTTTTTATCAGTGGCTGTGGGAACCTCCAGATATTCTACAATTATTTAATTAGAAGAAGAACATGAATAAAGGGCATTCTACAGACAAGGGGCTACAACTAGCTACTGCTGAAGATAGTGTTGACAATACAGAAAGAAACAAAATCATTTCTGCTTCAGGAGATTACATTTTAATGAGGGTGACAAAATGTGTCCACATATACAAAAACAAGGTTATCTAAGAAGAGAAAATTAATAACTGAAAGTGCAGATTAAGACTATTGCAGCAACTTTTTAATTTAAAAATTATTTTTGCTTTTTCGTGGAGGAAAAGGTAGGGCAATTGGGGTTAAGTGACTTGCCCAAGGTCACATGGCTAGTTTCGTGTTAAGTGTCTGAGGCTGGATTTGAACTCAGAATCTCCTGACTCCAGGACTGGTGCTCTATTCACTGCTCCACCTAACTGCCCCCTCTCTGCAACTTTTAATCTTAGAAAGTTGCCAGGGGTACAAAGATGTTAAGTGACTTCTCTAGAGTCACACAACCAGTATGTGGTCATGGGGAGACTTAGACCCAGGTGTTTCTTTCTTCTAGGTCCCCATTGTAGTCACTGTACCTCTCTGCTTCTCATAAGTCTTTTCTTCTTGAGGTTGAATATCCTTCAACAATTCTTTAGGCTCTTTGCTATCCTGGTCATCACCTTTTATGTGAATTTTTCTTTATGTTGGGACTTGTATTAGATTTGCTCTCCAGATGTCTGGTGTTTCCTCTCTTAGAATGGTGCTCATGGAGTAGACTATGAAAGAAAGTTTAGCTCCCCTCTTGAGACCTTCTTCACAGTCTGAAATTCCCATTGGCCTGCTCCGCACAGAGGGGAAATGGAATGAAATTCTTAGTGAGCCAGCAAGGGAATTAACTGAATGTTACAACACTAAGTCTGAATACCAGGAGAAATTCCAATCCCCCTGGAGAAGCAGCCCTACAGTCCAGCCCTATTAAGTCCCCCAGAGTCATGAGAGCCTAGAGAAAGGGCAAGTGTTTGAACCATCTTGAACCTGAAGGGAAAAGTCCTGGGACTGTAGTTTTCACCACCATCTGTAATTATGCCCTGCTGTCCCTCAGGTCAGGCCCAGGGATCTCAGGCGGACTTTTCCCTGAGCTCAGGAAATGGTAGAGAATTGAGGGAGAGAAGTAAATTTAAAAGCTCAGTCATGTCTCTAGCACATTCTGAGGCAAAGGTAGAAATGGATTAAGTTTTATGTCTCCCCCCCCCCCCCCCCATACCTTCTTCATTCCAAACCTGGCCAAGGGATTCATGGATGAATCCATAATGCATTCCTCAGTCAGACAAGTGCTGATGCTCTCTGCTTAAAAATGTTTTTAATTTAATCACTGCTCTCACTGGCTTCGCTTCAGGCCTCATAATAAACGAAAATTCTTCCACAGTCGGATTAAACCTGACACCCAGTGCTCGCCAGATCCACTCACCATCCTCCCGACAGAAGTGAATGCTATCTGGAGAGCTCAGAGGAATATCAGTCAGGCTGTCATTACCATATTGTTTCCCATTTGTGGAAAATGAAAATTGAAAAGGCAGTTCATGTTTAGAAATACTAATGTGACCAACATGGCCCAGCAGTTGCTTTAGGCTTATTGGGGGGGGGGGAGGCTTTTTGTGTGTGTGTGCCTCTCACCCCTGCCCAGCTGCTCCTGGCACTTCCCAGCTATTCGTTATCAATCATCAAAGGCCTATGATTCTGTGATTCAGTGACAGTCTCAGCACCTATAGATGCAGACACCAAGGATTGAGGGTAATATGGGAAGAGCATTGGATTTAAGGTCAGAAGAACTGGGTGTGAGGCTCAACTTTACTACTAGCTACATGGGTGCTGATGATCTAGTCTTCTCTGAAAGGCGGAGATTGGATTGGATAACCTTTAAGGCCTATTCCAGCTTTAAAAGTCTCCTATTCTGGTCCTAATAGAGATTGCTGTTGTTCTGTGACTTCAGTTGATCTGACTCATCTTGACTCCATTTGGGGTTCTTGGCAAAGATATTGGAGTGGTTTGCCGATTCCTTCTCTACTTCATTTGTCAGATGAGGAAACTGAGATAAAGAGGCTAAGTGACTTGCCCAGGGTCACACAGCTACTAAGTGGCTGAGGCTGGTTTGGAACTCAGAAAGATCAGTCTTTTTGACTCTAGGTCCAGCACTTTACTTCTGCCCCCCCCCCCCCACTGCACACATGGCTTGTGTGAAATTAGAGTATAGCCAACGTCCCTTCATTTTTCGCCATGCTCTTCATATAATTCTAAAAGCGCATGATTCTGTGTGTGTGGGTGCGCACGCGCGTGTGCGTTTTGTCCTCTTTGTCCACCAATACAGAATGAAATTCTTCAGTATTTTAAATGATGATTATCAGGAGTTGCTCAGTCTATCCTGCACACACATACACACACACACGCACATTGCCTGTGTGAATGACCAAATCCAACTGTATGGTGGCAAGTCTTGAAGAACTTAATGAGGATGGTCATTAGGTAACAAATGCATAATCCATCCATGGGTCTACACTTTTCCACCAAGCTGGGATCTACCAGGGCTTGGAATCCATTAGCATAGATTTCAAGTAATCAGGCTTACCTCTAGCCATCAGTAAGGTAATAGAATAGGACTTCAATTGAAATTTTGTTTGCTAGTTTTGTTTTCCCCAAAGAGATTGTGTCTACAGAGAAAGGCACTGCATATTTGGGGATGACTGATACTCAGACCAGTAGAGTATGTATTCAGATGAATACATTCAAGGATAAACTGTGCAAGGTACATATGGTGACTAATGAAATGTAAAAACCCTTGGAACTAAAGCCATATCAGCAATATGTTGTGATAGTCTACAAAAATGAGGGCAGAAACTGCCCACTAGTTGTTTTTGCGATTGCTGCTATCTCTCTGACAATTTAAAGGGGCTTTTCATTTTCTTAGTCATTTTACATAGGTGTACCCACACACACACAAAATGGCAAGGGCAGGTGAACCGTTATTTCCCTAGCTCCATCCAACTGTGACATTGAAAGCCAAGTAAAAATATGACAAAATCAACTTTGAAAAGAAAATATCCCAGTCATTTATTGCTTCAAGTGTGACCTGTTAGATGGTCAACTGAAATGATTGGTTGTTTTAGTCGAATAGCTAGGCCTGATGGGTTTCTTTTTTCACTGCCAAAATTGCCTGAGGGTTTGTTGGGAGTGACCAAATCAGGAGACAACATGGAATTATACAGCAAACAGCAAATCTACAGAGAGGACATCTTAGCTCTGCTTCTTACAATGTGATTTTGGCAAGCAAATTTTACTGTTCAGAGTAACAGTTTCCATAATGATAATGCAAGTGAGCCTTAGTAGATAATCTCCTAGGTTTCTATAGGCCCTATAATTTATAGTTCTATATACACATCTGGTAAAGCCTAGGAACCATACCTCAGAATGATTTTAAAAGCATAAAATTCCTAGAATTAACAAAAGTAATAAATTATATTAAAATACAGTTATCAAATATGCCAATGAAAGATCAGGGTAAGACATTTTTTCAGCCCAATACAACTTAGGAGGTCAGCAGGAGAGGTCTGTGACACTGGGGTGGGGGCCAGCCTGAAATGCCTGTGGTAACAGCACCAGCAGTAGGACTTGGAGGCAGCCACAGTGGCATCAACAACTTTAGAAGCTCTCATCTCAGAGATGGTAAGGGGGTTGGGACCACTGATCAGAAAGAGATTATAGGGGACTCTTTGTTGCACTGGGTTCAGGACTTGGTTCTATCTGGCAATTCTATTGCCCATATGCATTAGAGTAAAGAGGAACACCTGTGGTTGGTCACAAGCAATCAGAGACTCTGGTCACAGCTCCAAGGCAGAGAGGAACATGAATGTTTGTGGCTACAAAGGAGTGGCACCCTTCATGGTTAAAGACCAGAGCACAGACCAAGAAAGCACTGACTATACCCGTCCCTGGATCACACCACTTTGGAAGCACTGAAAACTTGCAGATCCCCAGAGTTAATTCTGAAAACAGCACCAGGAAAAAAAAAATCAACACATAAACAACCCAACCACCTGAAGCTTGATACAGTCCCTCTCCACTCCCAGGTGAACAAAGCCCAACTTTAACAGAAAGCTAAAACTCAAGAAATAGGCTTTTAAAAAGTGAAAATACCAAAAAAGGTACTTGGTCATGAAAAGTTACTACCATGGTAGTGAAGTCCAAGACACAAACTCAAAAGAAAATGATGTGAAAACAGCTACAAGCAATGCCTCAAAGCAAAAAAAAATGAAGAATGGACACAATTCCAACAAGAATTCCTAGGAGAGCTAAAGAATAAGATTAATGTGGCAGCTAGGTGGTGCATTGAATAGAGCACCAACCCTGGAATCAGGAGGACCTGAGTTCAAATCCAACATCAGACACTTAACAATTACTAGCAGTGTGACTTTGGATAAGTCACAATGACAATTGCCCTGCCTTCCCCACTCCAAAAAGGACAAAAAAAAAAGAACAAAATTAGAGTTGTTAAAATTGAGAAAAGAAATGAGTGGCATGAGAAAATTATGAAAAGAGAATTCACATCTTGATAATAGAGGCACAAAAATACTGAAGAATATAACACCTTAAGGGGAAAAAAAAGAATTGGCCTAATGATAAAAGAAGCACAAAAATTCACCAGAAAGAACTACTTAAAAAAGCAGAATTTACCAATAGGAAGAAGATGCACAAAAGCTCCCTGAAGAAAATAATTCCTTAAAAATTAGAATTGGGTGGCAGCCAGGTAGCACAGCGAGTAAGAGCATCGGCCCCCGGGTCAGGATGACCTGGTATCGAATCCAGGCTCAGACACTTAGCACCCACCCAGAAACACCTGGCCTTGTAACCTTGAGCAAGTTACTTAGCCCCAATTTCTTAGGGGCGGCCAGGTGGCTCAGTGAGTAAGAGCACCGACCCCAGAGTTGGGATGACCTGGGATCGAATTCCAGGCTCTAATACTTAGCACCACACCTAGAAATAACTGGCAAGTAACCCTGAGCAAGTTACTTAACCCCAATTGCTTAAAAAATTAGAATTGGGCAAGGGGAGGCTAATGAATCCATTAGACATCAAGAAACAATAAAACAAAGTAAAAAATGGAAGTAAATGTAAAATATCTGATTGGAAACACAACTGACCTGGAAAATAGATTAAGGAGAGAATTTGAGAATGACTGGACTATCTAAAAACTATGATCAAAGAAAGAGCCTAGATAACATATTTCAAGAAATTATCAAGAATTGTCCTGATAACTTAGATTCAGAGGATAAACAGAAATCAAAGGAATCCACCAATCACCTCCTGAAAAAAGATTACAAAATGAAAACTCCCAGCAATATTAGAACCACATTTCAGAGTTCCCAGATCAGGGAGAAAATAGCCACAATTAAGATCACACAAGATTTAGTAGTTTCCATGTCAAAAGAGCTAAAATCTTGAAATGTATTCTAGAAGGCAAAGGAACTCAGGAAAACTGAGTATAATTCTTTCAGGAGAAACAAAAATTGATATTTAATGAAATAGAGTACTTTCAAGCATTCCTGATGATGAAGATCAGACCTACAAAGGAAATTTGACTCTCAAGTAAAAGAACCAAGAGAAGCATAAAAAGGCAATCAGAAACAAGAAATCATAAGAAATTCAATAATGTTAAGCCATTTACCTTCCTGCATGAGAAGGTGATACTTGTAACTTCTAAGAACTTTCTCATTATTAGCACAGTTAGAAGGAGTCCACATCAAGGGCACAGATGGGATGATCTAAAAAAAATGAAGGAACCTGAAAGCAGGATACACTGAGAGAAGGGGAAGAGAGAAGAAGAATGGGTAAAATGACCTCTTATAAAAGGAGCATACAAGTAAGAGCTTTTACAGAGAAGGGGAAAATGGGAGACATGACTATCAACACTTTGATCAGAACTGATTCAAAGAGAGAAGAAAAAAAATATTCACAGAGAGAGACACACACATACACACATAAATACACACACAGTTGAGTATAAAAATCTATCTTACTCAACAGGAAAGTAGGATGGCAATGAATAAGATGAAAGCATGGTGATGATAAAAATGAGAGTGTGTTCATGGAAGCGGTGACCAGAAGTAATACAGATTTTCAAGGAAGGACAAGGGAGAGACAGAGAGAGAGAGAGAGAGAGAGAGAGAGAGAGAGAGAGAGAGAGAGAAGGGGAGGGAGGGAGGGAAGGAAGGGGAAAGAAAGACACAGAGAGAAACAGAAGAAATTCAATGGAGAGAAATGCATAATTAGTAATCCTAACTATGAATGTGAATGGAATAAACTCACTCATAAAAAGGAAGCAGATAGAAGAATGTATTAGAAACCAGAACACAACAATATGTTATTTACAAGAGACACACTTGAAACAGAAAAAGACATTTAAAATAAAGAACTGAATCAGAATCTATTACATTTCAGCTAAAGTAAAAAATAAAGCAGGAGTCACAATTATGCTATCATATGAAGTAGAGGCAAAAATAGATCTAATTAAGATAGGGAATCAGATAAACTACATTTTACTAAAAGGTACCATAGACAATGAAATGATATCAATTTTTTTACAGCCAGTTTCTCTGAAAAAGGCCTCATTTTTCGAATATATAGTGAGTACAGAACTGAATGAAATTTATAAAAATAAGGGCCATTCCCCAGTTGATATGGTCAAAGGATATAGACAAGCAGTTTTCAAAAGGAGAAATGGAAGTTATCAATAGCTGTTTGAAAAAATGCTCTAAATCCCTATTCATTAGAGAAATGCAAATTAAGAGAAATCTGAGGTACCAACTCACACCTCTCAGAAATGACAAATACTGGAGGAGATTAGGGAAAAGTAGGTATGCTAATGAATGCTGATGGAGTAATGAACTTGTCCAATCGTTCTGGATAATGACTAGGAACTATACCTGAAAGTCTATAAAACTATGCATACTCTTTGACCCAGTAATACCACTAGTAGGTGTATATCCCAAAGAGATCAAAGTAAAAAGACAATGACTAATATATACTAAAATATTTTTAGCATCTCTTTTCATGGTGGCAAGGAGTTGGAAATTGAGAGGATGTGCATCAGTTGAGGAATAACTAAATAATTTGTGCCATATACTTGTGATATAATACTACTGTGCTATAAGGAATTATAAACTGATGTAAAGTCAAATTAGTTAAACTGGAAGATCATAGTATAATGGTAACATCAATATTTTCATGGTGATCAGTTGGGAGAGACTTACCTATTCTGATCAATACAATGATCCAAGACAATTCTGAAGGATTCATGTTGAAAAATGCTAACCACTTTCAGAAAGAGAATTGATGAACTAAGTGTAAATTAGAGTATAATTTCCTTTTTTTTTACTTTTTTGTGACATGGTAATATGGTAATATGATTTCACATGTATAATTGACACCATATTGCTTGTCTTCTCAATGGGTTGAAGAAGTATAACAGGGAGGGAGAGATTTTCTAACTCAAAATTTAAAAGAATATTTCAATATTAGCCATATTTTTAAAATCATGAAAGATGAAGAAAGTGAGAAAATTATACTTCACTTCTTATAGCACAATAGTATTATATCATAATCATATGGTATGACTTGTTCAGCCATTCCATAACTAATTAGCATCCTTTCAATTTCCAATTCTTTACCACCACAAAAAAGAGATGCAAAAATATTGTTATACATATGGGACATTTCCTTTTTCTTTGATCTATTTGGGATACAGACCTAGTAGTGGTATTGCTGGGTCAAAGGGTGTGCACAGTTTTATAATGCTTTTAGCATAGTTTCAAATTGTTCTCCAGAATGGTTGGACCAGTTCACTACTCCACCAGCAGTTCATTAGTGTACCTATTTTTCCCAGCATTTGTCATTTCTGATAGATGTGAGTTGCTACCCGAGTTGTTTTAATTTGCATTTATCTAATCAATAGTGATTTAGAGCATTTTTATATGACTTTAAATAGCTTTAATTTCTTCTTCTGAAAACTACCTGTTAATGTCCTTTTACTAATTGGGGAATGGCTTTTATTTGTATAAATTTCACTCAGTTCTATACTCAGTATATAGTTAAGAAATGAGGTATTCATCAGATAAATTTTTGGAAAATTTTTGATATTACTTCATTGTTTATGGTATCTTTTAGTGTAATGTAGTTTTCCTGACTATATCTTTTAATTAGGTCTATTTTTACTTTTGCTTTCTCTGAGATTATGATTGCTAGCCCTGTCTTTTTTACTTCAGTTTAAGCATATTAGAATCTGCTCCACCCTTTTATTTTAACTCTGTGTGTTTCTCTTTCTGTTTCAAGTGTGAATCTTGTAAACAACATATTGTTGGATTCTGGCATCCATTCTGCCATCTGCTTCTGTTTTATGGGTGAGCTCATCTCATTCACATTTACAGTTATCACGAATAACTGTTTATTTCTCTCAATCCCAAATTCTTCTGTTTCTTCCTTTCTCCTTTTTTATCTTGTTTTTACTCAAAAGTCTATTTGGCTTCTTACTGCCTCCCTTAATTCACTCTCATTTTTAGCATCCCTCTCTTTCATTAAATCCCTTTTAGCGACTATTTCTCTATTGCATAATTTGCATTTCTATACACAACTGAGTAAATGTGTGTGTTTGAGGGGTATGGGCATGTATTATTCCCTCTGAATAAATTCCAATGAAAATTAAGTCCAAGCCTTGCTTCCCATCCCTCCCCTGCCATTACCCTTCCATTATAAAATCTTTTTCTTGTGTTTTTTTTTACATGGGAAAATTTTCTCCATTCTACCTTTCTGTCCCCATCCCCTTTCCCCTTTCTCCCAGTACATCCCTCTTTTATTTATTCATTTACTTTTTTGGAGATCATTCCAACATAATCAGCTCACACCCATGCTCTCTATGTAAATTCCTTTTCACTGCCCTAGTAATGATAAAACTTTTAGGAGTTACAAGTATCATTTTCCCTGTATCAGAATGTTAATGTTTATTGAATCTGTTATTATTGCTCTTTCAAGTTTACCTATGTCTCTTTTGAATCTGGTGTTCGAATGTCAATTTTTCTACTCATCTCTGGCCTTTTTTTTTTTTTTATCAAGAATGCTTGAAAGTCTTCTGTTTCATTAAATATCCCTTGTTTATCCTGAAGAACTACACTAAGTTTTGCTGGGTAGGTGATTCTTGATTGTAAACCTAGCTATTCTGCTTTCCCAAATATCATATTCTAGGCCCTCTATTCCTTTCATGGATAAGTTGCTAAATCTTGTGTGAACATATCTGTTTCTTGCTGGCTACTTGAAATATTTTCTCTTTGACCTGGAAACAATATTATTCTTAGGAGTTTTGATTTTGGGATATCTTTCAGGAGATGATTTTTTTTCAGTTTCCATTTTACCCTCTGGATCTAAGATATCAATTTGTTGAAATATAATGTCTAGGCTCTTTTTTTTAATCATGGCTTTCAGATAGTCCAACAACGCTTAAGTTATCTCTCCTCAATCTATTTTCCAGATTAGTTGCTTTTCTGATGAAATATTTCATATTTTCTTTTGTTTTTCATTGTTTTGACTATGTTTTATTGTTTCTTGATGTCTAATGGATTCATTGGCCTTCATTTGTTCAATTGTAATCTTTAAGAAATTATTTTCTTCAGTGAGCTTTTGTGCCTCTTTGTCCATTTGGCCAATTCTGCTTTTTAAGGAGTTATTTTCTTCAATGAATTTTTTTTACTTCTTTATCCATTTGGATAATTCTATTTTTAAAGGCATTTTCTCCAGTATTTTTATTTGTCCCTCTTTTTCATATTGTTAATTCTCTTTTCATAATTTTCTTGCATCTCTCTCTTTTCTCTTCCACATTTTACACTATCATTTATCTCCTTCCCTACCTCTTCCAGGAATATTTATTGGCTTTGGATATAATTAACATTTTTCTTTGAGGCTTTCTTTGTAGTTGTTTTCCCATTGTTGTCTTCTTGTGACTTTATGTCTTGATCTTCCCTGACATCATAGCAACTTTTTATTGTCTTTTTTTGTTTGTTCATTTTCCAAGCCTATTTTTTGACATTGCGTTTTCTATTGAATTTGGGCTCTGCTCACTGAGTGGTTTGGGGTCACTAGCCCAAGCTTTAGGCTTCATATTTCTGTTTTCAGAGTTAGTTCTAGTTTTCAGTGTTTCCAAGATGGTGTGATCCTTGGAAAGGTAAATTCACTGCTCTCCTGATCTGGGCTCAGGTCTTTACTCAGGAAGGACCTCTGGTTTCCTTCAGTCACAACAACTAGCACTTCTCTTTGCCTTGGATCTACAACTAAGGCTCCTGTTCCCTTGTGACCTACCCCCAGCACTCATCTACACCCTAGAACCACAATCCAAGACTGAGTATGGGCAGTAGAGTTGCCAGTCAACATCAGCTGTACCCAATGGCCACAAAGAATCCCCAGAAATATCTTTCTGATACATTGCTTAACCTCTTTGCCATCTCAGAACTGAGAGCTCCCAAAGCTGCTTGCTGTTGATGATGTTGCAGTGGCTGTTGCCACCATCAGTATGTGACTTCTAGACAGTGTCAAAGGCACTTCACCCCAGTGTCAAAGATACCTCCTTCTGACCTCTTAATTTTTTTTAGGTTGGAAAAAATTGCTCACTCTAACTGTTTGTTGGCTCTATCATTACAAATTTTATTTGAGGTGTTATTTTAAATTTGTTTGGAGAGGAATATTGGGAAAGTTCAGCTTGGTGTGTTTTTTTTTCTAATCCTCAATCTTGGCTTTGCCTCTGCCATAATATTTTTTTTAAAACAAAATTGACCTCATTTTAAGTACTGATTTTGATCAATATCTCTCCTCTCTACCCCCACCGCCACCCATTTTATATAGGAGGAAACTGAGATCTGGAGACAAGTAATGGAATGAGAATGGAAAATTAGGTCTAGATACAAATCTCTTTAAAAATAATAAAGTGATCTTTGCTTGCCTTAATTAGTCACCTAAAGTATGGAAAGATCCTTGGTCTAGTTGGAACAGCAAAAAAAAAAGTTCAAAACTTCTAATGAACATTAATGACGGGTGTACCATAATGTGTTTTTTTTTTCCTCCATTACAACCCACATTGTAGACTCCTCTACTTATAGCATTGTTCCCTTATAAGGTTTTACCATGAGTTAGGAGACTGTCATGTTCTCAATCTATTTAGGCATAGTTTTAATCATTGTAACATCTTTATTAATCAATATTTAAAGAATGTTCAATATCTTGGTAAGTAGCAACAAATCCTCACCCTCCCTCATGTAAAACTCTCACCTTAACCACTGGAAACACTGTTATTACATGCTGCTTTTTAAACAATTACACAATAAGAAGGCACCTTGTTGTAATACTGAAATCATTAATCTTGAAGCTAAGAACATTAGCTCTACTTCCAGCACTGACATTTACCAGCCCCTTGACCAGAGGTTAATTATTTTGCTTCTCAGAATTGAAGTACTTCAACTATATTTTGATACTTCAAGCTTCCATTACTTTTATGTGTATGGGAATTATTATATACTGATGCAGATGGTGACCTCTCTGGACATTACTATGTGACCTTTATATGGTGCCATGACCAAAACCTCTATCAACTAGAAGTCAACACACCAGACTTGTCTGAGCTGCTGCTCAGATGACAAGTGTGCAGAGTATCATTAGGCCTAGATTAAAAGCCATTCAGAATTGGTTAACCTACCACATTGTATTTTGTGAGCCATCCATATAACTTTCACAAATCCGAAGCCAGAATGAGATGTTGGAGTAGGACTTGTACAAAGGTTTCTCATTTTTAAAACAGGGGAAACAATCCTATCCTGATGACTTCCAGCTCTTGGAATTCTTATCTCGACACAAAGGTGAGGTCATTGCTACCTCTTCCAGTAGAGCCAGACTCTCCCATTTCTTCCAGTTGTTAGTGATCCTCCTCATCCCTTCCCTGAAACCATTTTGCATTTTACTTTGTCCCTATTTTGTACTGACCCATCTATATGCATTTTTCCCTTTTTAAAAAAACTCTTTGAAGACAGGACTGTTTTCATTTTTCACGTTGTATTCCCAGAACCTAGCACAGTTCCTAACTAATTGAATTTAACTGAATGCACTTACCCACAGAATTGTTTAAGAAAAGCACTCTAGACTTAAAAAGAATGATGAAGTAATGAGCTTTGGATAATCATAGCTTTTTGTTTCACAAGTCAGAGTTCTGTTGCTTGTCATCAAACTCAATGAAATGGATGAGTTGTTAAAAAGGGCAAAATTAATTATCAAATTAGAAATGCATTTCATTCTTATTTATTATTATTATTATTATTTGCCTTTTGGAGGGCAATTGGGGTTAAGTAACTTGCCCATGGTTACACGGCTAAGTTTTTTTGTGTTAAGTGTCTGAGGCTGGATCTGAACTCAGGTCCTCCTGACTCCAGGGCCAACGCTTTATTCACTGCGCCACCTAGCCACCCCTTGTTCTTCTTTAGAAGGAGAAAAAGGGTCAAGGAAATAAAATAGTTTTCTATTTCATTAAATGTGAAGCATGGAGCCAAACCTTCCACTAAAGCCTTATCATAATGCCTCATCATGGCATAAAGGTGACCATGAGGTCTTGAAGGCTATACCAGCAGAGCAGGTCCTACCAAATAGACAAATATTTAAGTGTGGACCCCGGAAGGGAATGAATCTTTGTGGTTTGAGGACCTTTCATAAAACATTATATACTCTCCCTCTTTCCCTGTATTTTCCCTCTAACACACACACACACATACACACACACACACTTTCTTTTGCTATAACAATCCGTGTTTTCTTCACATCGTGGGAATTGTTTTTTAATGACAGTGTCACCTAATACAAACTACTTTTTGCACTATCCAGAGTACCATGGCAACCATCACTCTGTTCTACAACCATATTTGACACATATTTCTTCATGTTTACTACACATATTTCTCTATTACCTACTATGTGAAAGTTATGGTATGGTATTGTTCATTCATTTCCATCATGTTCCACTCTTTGTGACCCCATTGGGGTTTTCTTGGTAAAGACACTGGAGTGGTTTGCTATTTGCTTCTCCAGCTCATTTTTTTTTTACAGATGAGAAATTAAGGCAAAGAAGATTAAGTTACCTGCCCAGGGTCACACAATTAGTGAGTATCTAAGGTCAAATCTGAACTCAGAAAGATGACTTTCTGACTTCGGGCCCATCACTCGATCCATTGTGCCATATACTTGCCCATTATGATATAGTATTAGGGATGCAGCTATTCCTCTTCTGACCTCCAGTCACAGACTATAAGCTCCTTGTTCTTAGGGCCTGACACACACATAAATAACTGTAATGGCAAATTACAATGTAGAAAGTAGGTAAGGAAGGGCCTAGAGTGAAGGATGAAAAAATCAGGGAATGCCATTTAGCTTGAGAAATTTAAGAAAATTACATTGAGGAGTTAGCATATAAGCAGAGCCTTGAAAAAGGATAATTTCTATTGTCTGTGAAAAGTAGGGAAACTAATACAGACATTGGGGAGGGAGGGGTGAGAAAGTGGACCCCATGACACAGATGCTATTCTTAGTAAAAAAAAAATGATCCTTGTGCTAGTAACAGCCTATTTCCTTTATAGGGATACATATTTAAAAAAATTATTGCAACTTTGTTCCACCTCTAATTAAAGTTAAGAGATGAGCAAGCAAACAAGGCCTTAGTGTAATGTTATGCCCCCTCTGGGAACATTGTAAAGATTTGCTGGCTGGCTGATTTATTCCATTTGGAGCCTGCTGACTTTTCAGCTCAGAGTTGAATCAATTAACAATTAACAAGCATTTATTAAATGCCTAATATATGTTAAATACTGTGAGAGATAAAGTAGAATATATACGCTTGAGATATAAAAAACAAAAAAAAGTGTTTCTGGCCTCAAGTATCTTACAGTCTACCAAGTGAAACCACATGGATACACACAAATAAACGTATAATATAAGAAGTAAATCCATGGTAATGGCACGGGCGGTGGGGGGAGGGGGAGTCTAAACAGAATAGAAAAGGTTTTGTGTAGGAAGTAGTACTTGAGATGAGTTTTGAAGGAAACTAGCTTTTCTACGAGATGGAAGAAAGAGGGAGTGTAAATCTCCTTACTATCCTAATTTTCCTTCTTCTGAAATACTTTAGGAGTAGAAGATCAAGCTTGAGAGGCAATGGTGAATATCAGGTTTAGATGTTTGTACAGTAGAGGCAATCAATCCGTAAGCATTTATGAAATGCCTGCTACATACAAGACAATATGATTTGTGTTAGGGATATTAATGTAAGAATAATAAACAAAACAATACCTAATCCTGAAAAGGCTATAAGCCAAGAATAAAGTTGAAGGAGAGCTGGTGCATGACTTTTTATTCACAGATGAGTATGCACTTAATGCAGTTGCTGAGACCAAGATGCAACAAAGTATGTATCAGTTCTGTGCTGCTTGAGCTAAGACTCTAGCCTACAAGCCACTTTAAGACAAAGACTGATTTTCATATTTTATGTGTAAGCCTAGGGCTTAGCAGGGTGCTATGAAGACACTGTATGCTTAACACATGCTTGTGGATTTGTTTTTATTTCCTAAAAATAAATTTAAAAATATTTGCATATCTATGACATTTCAAGGTTTTCAGAACCTTTTGCATCTCACCCATAGGCAATAAGGAGATCTAAGTTTACAAACATGGGAGTTCAGTGATCAAAGGGATGTGGCAGCAAAATCAATCTGACAACAATTTACTAGAGGTATTGAAGAGATTAAAAACATGGAGACCTATCAGTAAGCTATTGAAGTAATCCTGGGGCAAAGAAATGAGGGAGGTCTGGATTAGGGATGTTAATCTCCCTCAAAATATCACAAGTCTATGAATTGTGACATGGGTTATAACTGCATTTATTATAAGAGAAATTAAAGTACATATGACACTCCAGGTGCAAGGAGTTCAGCTGTGCAGGGAAAGTCTTGGATATTTAGTTTACAGGGATGGGATGGAGTCAAGATGACAGAGTAAAAGCAGCTCTTGAGCTCTCCCCCAAACCCCTCCAAATACCTGTAAAAATGACTCTAAACAAATTCTAGAGCTACAGAGCCCATAAAATGACAAAGTGAAACAAATCTCCAGCCCAAGACAACCTAGATCAACAGGAAGGGTCTATTACTCCAATATGGGAGCAAAGCATAGTCCAGTATGGACCACGTCAGCAGACAGGGACAGAATAGGCTTCAGGGGACTGAATCACTGGCATATGTGGCAATTTCCAGTCTTCTCAACCCACAAACACCAAAGATGGTGTGGAAGGTTGGAGGGAGAACACTGTGGGGCCTGGGTGAGAGAGGAGTGTGGTCCAACTCCAGGCCCCGGGGCAGGAGAGGGGGTGGTGGCAGTGGTGGTGACAGCAGCAGTGGCAGCAGCAGCCATGGCTCCTTCCAGAGCTCTGGGCCCATAGATTGTGGGGGTAATCAAGTGGCTGGTTGGAGGGGGACTGCAGGGATCTCTTTGCTGGCACTGAGGCAGGATTCTTTTGCTTTGCCCTGCTTGTAAGTATCTAATGCCAGATTTTATAAATTCAATAAGAATTCCAAAGGAAGGGTTGACAGGTTTCCATTACTGTTAGTTTGAATTTCTTTGGTACATGGTTTTTTTGTTGTACATAAAATGAAATAATTCCAGCCTTTGTTTTTCTCAAAAGGTAACTATGGGGACTCATTTTAATTTGCTTCTGACTTACCTAAATCACCTTGTGTTACTCAGAAAAAAAGGGAGTATATAAATTAAATTAAAAAAATAGAAAATCCAAACTCTTTCACAGTCTCAACTACATACTCACTAAAATAGAAATTGTTGCTTCCTGAATTACTGACATCTCTCTTAACCAACTTTGATGACTATGTTTTACTGTTTAGAAGATGCATGTCCAACATTTGCAAACATATACCTCTATATATGTATACATATATAGTCACTATAATTTAAGCTGTCACATGCTAATTCTCCCTTCAGTTGAAACCCATGTCTAAAGATTGTGTATTGGCAACCTCCCTTTTATTTTAGGAATAGAGCATTTGAAGTACAATTTTCTGGCATATATGCTAAAATTTACATTAATTAATTACATATTGAAATCTTTTATTAGTTAAAGGGAAGAATGATACAGAATTGTAGGGAAAGAAACAAAAACACTGGAGATTTAAAAGAAATTAAAGGATTCATAGGGTTATAGAATCTAGAGATAAAATGACCTTAGGGATCATTAATCCAAATTTCTCATTTTACACACTGAAGAAACTGAGCCCCACAGGGGATATATAACTTGGTACTAGGATTTTAAATTTAAAGAAACTTTACAAAATAGCTCTTCCTTTTTACAGATGGAAAAATTGGGGCACTTAGAAACAGAGTGGGTCCCCCAAACTCACAGGCATTACATACCAGATCTCAAATTTGAACTCTAGTCCCATAATTCAAAATGCAGTAATTCCCCCCTAGTGGAACACAGAATGAGAAAGTTGTAAAAAGTATTAACAGTTTTTAAGGCAGCTCTCTTTGGGGCCTAGCACTCATATTACTAGGTATTTTCTTTTAGGCTTCTTTTTAAGACAGCTACTGATGCAAATCAAGCTGCATTTGGATCCAGATAATGAGATTATATGAAACTCTGTGCTGATTGTGACTACCAGTGTAAATTGTGACACAAATCCATTTCATACATGCCATAGGATCATCTGCCCTGCATTATAACCAATAAATACTTAAAAATAAAATCAATGTACAGTAGCTAAGGCTTAATCCTAAGCAAAATGGTGAAATGGGAGGATTTCATTTTCAGAACAGTTCCATCCCATGAGTGGGACCCTCTTCCTTCTCTTGAACTTCCTGTCCAGTTCCTTTATAGTCTCTTGCTGTCTCCTGGCTATTTTTGACACTGAATTATGACACCCTACTCTGGGACAATGTTCCTTCCCAAAATCAAAGCTGACCTTTCCTGTGTACTTTTTCCTTTAATGTATAGGATCATAGAGCTGGAACCTCCTTATTTTTTCCCTACGTGGAAACTGACTTGAACTGTACTCCCTTGTTTCTTGCCCTTCATTTTATAGACCTGGAAGCAACCTTAGATAGTATTCAATCCAATCTTCTAATTTAAAGAGGAGGAAATTAGATGAAATGAATGTGACTTGCCAGAACTCACTTAGGTAGCAAGTTGCCAAGCTGGAATTCATGATATGCATTTCCTGACTTCAAATATAATGTTCTTACCACAACCCCAGCATTAGCTAAGCAGCTAATTAATGTAATAAGTTAACTTTACTGACTTTATTTTGTAGGAATTTGACATGCTATAGTATGGCAGTAAGAAAAGAGTATTTTTGTTTGCTTCTATTTTTGTTTTGTATTTATTGTCTGTTTCTATTCAGACCTTCTGAAGACCCTCTAATAACACCATCTATTCCACATAGGTAGCTGCTTAATGTGCCAATCTGTAGGGTCAGGCTTTTTTATAGGGATTTTCCCCCCTAGATTCCTTTGAGCTATACACACCCTTTAGAAAAAATGATGTTCCCCAGGAGTAAAATCACCTTCTGATGAATTTCTTTCTGCAGGGCTCTGAAGATTCTACACTTATTTTTTTTTCTCTTGTTGAATTTACTCCAAGGCGAATGCAGAACAAAAACTGAGAATAAATCAGCCATTTTTTATCACAGCTGTGACTACCACTAAAAAGCAAAAGTCTACGAGATATAACCTTGATTCATAATACTATGCATACTGGGTGAATTGCTCAATAAAACCCAATATTTCAGATGGATTGCAAGGCCAGGATGACATCATAAGCGGGAGAACAGCACTACAGTCTTCTGTACATCACTATATCTAGCATATCCATAGATTGATGAAGACTGTTAGCAATATGCTATCTTTAAGTTCATTATGTCTTAATTGATAAAAATACCCTCTGAAACATGTGTAAGGGAAGCATATACACAGAGGAACATGAATAAATAGCTTTGTTGTTTCCACCAGTTATACGTTTTAAAAAAAAAAAACACATATATATATATATATATATATTGAAAAAAGTAATTGAAAGTCCATGTGAAGCCCATAGTAAGTAGTACTCACAGTCAAATTTGACAACAAAAATGCAACATTTCATGCAAGGGAAGAAAAATATGATTAATCCCTCATGTTTGCAGTTGCTAGAGAAGAATGAACTACTTAACTACCATGCCTACATTCTTGCAAAGACTACACTTTGAAGGATCCATGAGTTCATCAGACTTTGTACTCTCCTTCATTGACTCATACCACAACCTATCCATGTCTTCTTGTACAGTGAAATTGTTCTGTTTTCCCATAAACCTTCTCTAAATAATTCACTCTAAAAACATCTACCTTCTTGGGGCAGATAGGCGGCATAGTGAAAAAAGCACCAACACTGGAGTCAGGAGGACCTAAGTTCAAATCCAACCTCAGACACTTGACACTTTCTAGCTGTGTGACCTTGGGTGAGTCATTTAACCCCAATTCCCTTGCCTTCCTCTCTCCTCTGGTTCTTTTAATTTGTTAGAGACACCAACAAAGCATTCATATTATCTATCTCAGTCTTATTACTGGAGTAGTTTATGTCCTTTATAAAATGCTTTCTGTTGTTTTTCTCACATTGCTAATATGCTGAAGACTGCTTACATGAAGCATATGCCCTTTAACTTTTAGATTAGTTATAATTTTAAGTCTATTCATGAAATGAACCCGAGAAATTGAATTCTTTTAATTATATTTAAGCTTTGGTTTAGGAATTTCTACCTGTGCTCAGGTTTTTAGGCACTCACCATCATTTACTGCATTAGGCATGGCAGTGATTTTTCCCTTACTTGTAAACAATGAAAGAATCCTTATGTGCTTACCGGTATTGGCTTCAGAGTGATTTGTGACTTCATTTAGGATGAGAAAATGACTAGAGGGTGGTATAAGGGAGTATCTCTATAGGTTGAACCTTAGGTTGTGGATAACTATGAGATTTGGAAACAGATAATAGGTTAGGACTAGCTGGGGGTCAGAGGAGTGGGGGAAGAGAGTACATTAAACTGGTATTGAATTCCCTGGGATTGTAAACTGCAACCCAATCAATGATGCTCATGCCTGGGCAGATGGAGATAACTATTGTATTATCTCTATGTCCTGGCAACATTCAAGTGGATTGGAAGCTGGGTGTGTGGAAAGCTCAAGAGAGTTCATATCTTGGTCTGTGTCACTTGCCAAGCTCAAGTTGATTCAAGTCATAAACTAGAATTCAGGATTTACTGGTTTACTAGATTATGATAAAGGCTCCATTTACTAATGCCAGAATAAGTATGTCCTAGACTCTTGAAGTCTGCTTAAAACAGATGGTTGCTCTTTCCAGTCTTCCAAGTCACACCAAAGTTGGTGTTAAAGTTTTTGCTGTTCTTCAAATGGAACACCCCATCACCTATCTCTGTTCACTTGTACTAATAATTCCATATGTATGACCTACACTTGCTTCATATGTCTCCCTCATGAAGTTCTTCTTCCTGTAAGGTGTAGGTCAGACACCATCTTCTGTAAAATGTCTTCTCTGATCCCCATCAAATGCTAGTGCCCTATTTCCAATCAAACTTATATTTAGCTAATGTGTGTATTTGAATTTATTCTCTTTATATTTATGCTGTTTATTTGCCTGTTGTCTCCCTCATTAGAATATAAGTTCCTTGCAAATAGGGCTTGTTTCATTTTTATCTCTACCCCATCTCCACTAAGCACAGTTTCTGGCACCTAAAAGGCATTTAAGGTTTGTTGATTAAATTAAGAAAGAAAGACTTGCTAAGGTTTGCAGCCTCATTAGTGATTATTAATTTGAAAAGTCTACTGAAGTCCACCTGTGATGGCTAATTATGGTATAGAGGTAACCTGGATTCTCAAAGTTTAGACCAGTAGAACAGAAGCTTCAAGCAACTGCTTCCAAGCAGAAAGATTTTGAGTATGGCCCTAGTAATGGACCGAATGCTTATCATTTAAGAAAAATTTACATAGCAAGTATAGAGAAGTTCAAATGGGCTGCCCATCAAGAGATTAAGTTTTCATCCACAGCAGCAAACTAAGACCATTTAGTAAAAGTCCAAGGTATTATGATCTGCTTCTATGGAAGGAATATATGTATATATCAGTAAAATACTATGTCCTTGGGATATTGAGCTCCTACTATTGGTGACCCCTTTGAGGGAATCAATATAATCCAGATGCTAAAGTATCTAGAATTTCCCTAGGTAGGGACACGGACCAGAGAGACTTAAGTGAGGGGGAAAAGACTTGTAAAATTACAACCAGGAGGTAATATCTGAGAATAAGGTTCCAATACAATCAAAATGAATCATATTGGTCACATAACAGATGACATTTGTCTCCATGTAAAATCTCAAGTAATCTTCTTTATGAAGTGTTTATGAGAAGATATGAACAAGAACTGAATAGAATGAAAAAATCCTGTGTCAATTGCATTCTGCCCATTAAAAGGATTACATACTTTGATATCATATCTGAATATCTCTTTTCACACTCTTCAAATTGCCAATGATAACCAAAAAAAAGCCAATACTCAATGTTAGAAATGTTGTGGAATGGCAAGTATGGACAGAGTAGAGTTGTGAATTGGGCTAACCATTCTGAAGAGCAATTGTCTTTAAGACAGTTGTAAGAATTCTTGTAGCTTTTGCTGAAAGTTGCCACTGCTAGAGTATGCCATGGAGAAATCACAAGGTCAAAGATAGAAGGAAAAATGCCATATATACCAACATGTTTATAGAGGTACTTTTTGGTTGCAGCAAAGACCTAGAAACAAAGTAGATTTGAAGAAATTGAAGAATGTAATAAAGGTATTGGAATAATAATGCATCATAAGAAATTATTACTATGGAGAATACAGAGAAATATGGAAGAGAGAAATATAAGAAGGCTTAAATGAATTTATTCAAGGTGAAGAAATCAGAACTATAGAAACAATATACATAAAGACTGCTATAATTTAAGCTGGAAGAACAATAACAACAATAAAAATAGAAACTGAATAATGTGAAATTCTAATTTTATTTATTTTTGTGAAGATGATTTTTTATTTTTAAATAAATTATTTTAACTTATTTTTATTTAGTATTTTATTTTCCCCAGTTATATGTAAAGACAATTTCTAACATTTGTTTTTAAAACTTTGAGTTCCAAATTCTCTCTTCATCCCTCCCTCCCTTACACCCCAATTAAGAAGGCAAACAATTCAATATAAGTTATACTTGTGTACTCATGCAAAGCATATCCATAATAGTTAAGTTATAAAATTAAAAAATAGTGAAAAATAAAGAAACTTTAAAAAAGTACACTTCAATCTATATTCATACACCACCAGTTTTTTGTCTGGGGATGGATAGCATTTTTCATCATAAGTCCTTCAGAGTTGTCTTGGGTTGTTGTATTGCTGAGAATAGCTAAGTCATTCATAGCTGATCACCTTACAATATCGCTGTTGCTTTGTACAGAGTATATTTCACTTTGTATCAGCCCATGCAAGTCTTTCCAGGTATTTCTGAGAGCATCCTTCTCATCATTTCTTATAGTACAATAGTATTTCATCATAATCGCATACCACAACTTGTTCAGCTATTCCCAACTGATGATCATCCCCTAAATTTTTAATTCTTTGCCCACCAGAAAAGCGGTGCTATAAATATTTTTGTAAATCTAGGTTCTTTTTCTCTTTTTATCTCTTTTGGGATATAGACCTAATAGCTAGGTCAAAGGATATGTATGGTTTTATAGCCCTTTGTGCATAGTACCAAATTGCTCTGAAGAATGGTTGAACCAGTTTACAACTCCACCAACAGTGCATTACTGCCTCATTTTTCCACATCCCCTCCAACATTTGTCATTTACCTTCTCTGTGCTATTAGTCAATCTAATAGGTATGGGATAGTACCTCAAAATTGTTTTAATTTAAATCTCTCCAATCAATAGTGAGTTAGAGAATATTTTCATACAGGTATATATAGCTTTCATTCCTTCATCTGAAAACTGATCATATCCTTTGATCATTTATCAATTGGGAAATCGTTCTTATTTTTACAAATTCTACTCTGTTCTCTATATATTAGAGAAATGAGGCTTTTATCAGAGAACCTTGCTTCAATTTTTTCCCACGGTTACTGTTGCTAACAATATTTTCTTCCATTCTATCCCTGCCCCCATTAATTCTATTCTCTCTCTCCTTTCACCCTGTCCTCTAAAGTGTTTTGCTTCTGACTGCCCCCTCCACCTACCTGCCCACCTACCTACCACCCCCTTCCTTTTTCCATTTCCCCTCCTACATTCTTGTAGGGTAAGACAGATTCCAATGTCCAATTGAGTGTGTATGTTATTCCCTCTTTGAGCCAATTCTGATGAGAGTAAGGTTCACTTGCTCTCCCTCACCTTCCCACTCTTCCTGTAAAAGCTTTTTCTTGTCTTTTTCATGTGAGATAATTTACCATTCTACTTTTCCCTTTCTCTTTCTCCCAGTATATTCCTCTCTCGCCCCTTAATTTTATTTTTAAATATAATCCTTTCATATTCAACTCACACAAGTACACTCTCTCTCTCTCTCTCTCTCTCTCTCTCTCTCTCTCTATATATATATATATATATATATATATATATATTCTTTTTAACTACCCTAATAATGAGAAAGTTCTTATTAATTACAAGTATCATCTTCCCATGTAGTAATGTAAACAGTTTAAGCTTATTAAGTCCCTTATGATTTCCCTTTCCTGTTTAGCTTTTTATACTTCTCTTGAGTCTTGTATTTGAAATTTTCCATTCAGTTTTCAAATTTTCCATTCAGTTCTGGCCTTTTCATCAAGAATGCTTGAAAGTCCTCCATCTCATTGAATATTTACTTTTTCCCTTGAAGTATTATACTCAGTATTGCTGGGTAGGTGATTCTTGGTTGCAATCCTAGCTCCCCTGCCCTCTGGAATATCATATTCCAAGTCTTCTGATCACTTAATGTAGAAGCTGCTAGATCTTGTGTTATCCTTACTGTGGCTCCATGATACTTGAATTGTGTCTTTCTGACTGCTTGCAATATTTTCTCCTTGACCTGGGAACTCTGGAATTTGGCTATAATGTTCCTGGAAGTTTTCATTTGGGGATCTTTCAAGAGGTGGTAAGTAGATTCTTTCAATTTCTATTCCACCCTCTGGTTCTAAAATATCAGGGCAGTTTTTCTGTATAATTTCTTGAAAGATAATATCTATTCTTTTTCTGACCATGGCTTTCAGGTAGTCCAGTAATTTTTCAATGATCTCTCCTGGTTCTATTTTCCAGGTCAGGTGTTTTTCCAATGAGATATTTCACATTGTCTTCTATTTTTTTTTTCATTTGTTTGGTTTTGTTTCTTGATTTCTCATAAAATCATTAGCTTCCATAAGCTCCATTCTAATTTTTAAAGAATCATTTTCTTCAGTGAGCTTTTGGACCTTCTTTTCCATTTGGCCAATTCTGCTTTTTAAGATATTCTTCTCCTCATTGGCTTTTTGGACATCTTTTACCATTTGACCTAGTCTGTTTGTTAAGGTGCTAATTTCTTCAGTATTTTTTGTGTTTCCTATACCAAGTTGTTGACTCATTTTTCACAACTTTTTTACATCTCTCATTTCTCTTCCCAATTTTTCTTCTACATCTCTTAATTGATTTTAAAAATCCTTTTTGAGCTCTTCCATGGCTTGAGACCAATTCATATTGTTCTTGGAGGCTTTGAATGTAGGAACTTTGACTTTGTTATCTTCTTCTGAGATTGTGTTTTGATCTTTCTTGTCACCATAGTATCTTTTTTTTTTTTAAAGAGGGATTGTTTTTTTCATTATTTGTTCATTTTCCCAGCCTATTACTTAACTCTTAACTCTTTATTATAGTAGGGCTCTGCCTCCAGGGTGGAGGTGGCACTGTTCCAAACTTCAGGGGTTTTGTGTAGCTGTTTTTAGGATACTTCTAGGGACCTGTAAATTTTCAGTTTTTTCAAGGTGATCTGATTCAAGGAGAAGTGCTTACTCCTCTCCTGGTCTGTACTCTCATCTGTGAGTGACCACAAGCACTCTTTTCTACCCTGGAACAAGGATATCCTCTCCACTGCTACCACAAACTCTGTTGTACCAGTTCTCTTCCTTGCCCCAAGACTAACATCCAGTCCTGCGACCCAGATCCAAGTGTGGACAAAGTGACAGAGTCCTGCCTCAGTGCCAGCAGAGACCCCTATAAAATTCTTTTAACCAGTTGTTCACCACCACTGCTGATTCAGTTACTCCCAAGTCCTGCTTCTGGTTTGCCTAGGGTTGGGTCTATGCTGGCACAGCCTGTGCTGGACTGTGCTCCACTGTCTCTAAGATGCAACAGGCCTTTTCTGTTGATGTTCTAAGGTGACTTTAGTGTCTATGGGCTGAGAGGTCCAGAAATCACCACAGATGCCAGTGATTTACTCACCTTGAGGCCTGCTCCAGGTTTGCTGGGGCCTGGTCTGTGCTGGTATGGCCTGTGCTGAACTCTGCTTCTCTCTCACTCTGGTGCAACAGACCTTTCCTGTCCACCTTCCAAGTTGTCTTGTGCTGGGAATTTTTTCACTCCATCTTTTTTTTGGGTTCCACTGCTCTAGAATTTGTTCAGAGCCATTTTTAAAGGTCTTTGGAGGTATTTGGAGGAGAGCTGAGGCAAGTCCCTTGCCTTTACTCCATCATCTTGACTCTGCTTGTTACTATGTTTATTTCTGAAGAAGAGAGAAGATACATCTCCCTTTCTTCTTGGCAGAGGTGGGAGATTATACTTGTGGGAAAATTATATATACTATAAGTCCATGTTGATATTAGTTGGTTTGTTTTAGTTTTGATTTTAGGCTCATTTTAACGAACTATTTATCTTTCTTATTATCTCTTTCTGTCTCTGCCTCTGTCTCCTCATTCCCTCAGTCTCTGTCTCCATATTTCTGGATCGGTCTCTTTCTCCTTCTACCATTTGAAAAAGTGACTTTTTATAAGTGACTGATTTTTTTTTATTTAGAAATTCTTCCTCTAGTAATTTGTGTCCTTGAATTTTTTGAATACTAGGCCACTGTTATGGATTGCTTCTTGTTATGGACCTGCTTTCCTAATCTGTTCCACAATGTTTTGTTTTGTTTTTTAGTTTGTTATTTAACCAAAACATAAGTTTAGTAATTACTTAATATATTTTGAAATTAATATCTTACATCCTTCATTTCTACCTATTTTCATTATTTTCCTTAGGATACTAGATCTTTCATTTTTCAACATTAATTTTGTTATTATATTGTCAGTTTTGTGAAAAAAAATTATCATTTTATTTGTTTGATACAAAATTTATACATTAATTTAGTTAGAATCATCTTTTTATTACATAGATGTTCTTTAATCATGGACATTGATTTAATTTCTTATTTTAATAAATATTATTTTACTTGCATTCATATATAACTTGATTAGGTTAAATGTAGTCATTGTAAATGGAACATCTTTTTCTATCTCTTTCATTTAGATTTTGTTAATATTAAAGAGAAAAGCCAATGATTTTTGTTGACTTGTCTGATATCCTGCTATTCTAATTAAATAATTATTTCATTTTATTGACTCTCTGGGATTGTTTAAGTAAACCATCTTATCATCTGCAAATGGAAAAACATTTTTTCCTTTTCTCTGCTGTTATTTATTTCTTCAATTTCTTTTTCTTAGCTTATTTTAATACCTAGAATTTCTCAAACTATATCAAAATAAGAGAAAAACAGTGGATAGCCTTGTGCTCTCCATGTCCTTATTAGAAATATTTCTAATACTTCTAGATTACAAATAATGTTAGCTCTTATTTTAGAATAATATTCATTTATTATCTATTCCTGTAGTTTTCAGTGTATTTAACATAAATGAGAGCTATATTTTATTGTAAGCTTTTTTTCAAGAACCATTGCTATAACCAGGAAATAGAAAATATTTGTTTTTGTTTTTTCTATTAATAAGATCTATTGTCGCTATAGTGTTTCTAATATTGAAACATTTCTGTATTCCTGGTATAACTCCAACCTGGTCATAGTAAAATTTTAAAAATTTATTGCTGCAACTTCTATGCTTGTCTTTTATTCACCTGTATTGACAGATGGAGCTCGAAGATTTTCTGTCAATGTCATTCCCTGATCTGGATATCATGGCCATATTTATTTGAAAGAAGGAATTTGATAAGGTAACTTCAATTTTTTTTTCCTCCAAGAAATCATTGTAACCTAAGACAACTCTTTATAGATTATAGATTTTGGAGAAGCTGCCATTCTGCAAATTGCTATACCTTCAACTGAAGGAAGACCCTGAAGCAAAGAAATGACAAGTTATATAAAATAATAAGCACATGTACATATATACATGTGAGTTATTCTTAAAACATTAATTTGCTAATATTATTTGGTCCATCTTCCCCTTTTCTCATAAGTTCATTTATGAGTTTTTCAATTAATTTTTGTGAAATGTGATTATTTAGATTCTATATTTCTTGTTCTATTAAATTATTTATTTTGCATTTTCTAAGTATGTATCCTTCCTTCTCAAGGCTTTAACTTAGGCTTCCTTCTATTTTCACTCTAAACTATTTTATTTGGTGATCTTATCAGCTTCATAAGCTCAACCATGTATGCAGATGGTTCCTAGATCTCTAGATATAGTACTAGTTTCTCTGATGAGCTACAATCATACAAGTTGTTCTAGTTTAATTATTTCACCTCTCCGAAGGATTTAACTTTTTTATTCTTTAATATATGGGCAATAATGATTTTGGGCAGCTAGGTGGCACAGTGGATAGAGTATCAGGTCTGGAGTCAGGAAAACTATTCTTTCTGAGTTTGAATCCAGCCTTAGATGTTTAATAGCTGTGAGACCTTGGGTAAATCACTTAACCCTGTTTGCCTCAATTTCCTCATCTGTAAAATTATCTGGAGAAGAAAATAGCAAAAAACTCCAGTATCTTTGCCAAGAAAACCCAAAATGTGTTCATCAGATACAACTGAAAAATGACTGAACAAAGTGAAGAGGAAAGAACTTCATTACTAAAGTTTCTTTCCATTCTTCTATTTTTAGATATTTTGCTTCTTTTGTTATAGTCTCTCATTCTTTTGGAAATGGTTTTAAAAAGAAATGTTTTTTTCCAGTTGGAAGTTTTCACATAGTCATCTTTACTGGAAGTACCATATTCTTCTGTCAAAATGTTATTTATATGCATGTTTTTCCTTCTTTTCTCACTGCCATTACCTTGTTGCAGGCCTTTATAAAAGCATGTCAAAATTATTATAATTACCTTGATAACTGTTTTCTCCCATTTCCAATGTTTTTTCGCTTTAATTCATCCTATACAACACTTAGATTAATTTTCCTTACAACTTCACTTACATCATCCAAAGGTCTGATTGTTTCCTTGCTTAAAAACTTTCAGCAGTCCCTATTGTCTCTAGGACAAAATAAAAATTCCTTAGTATGGAATTCAAGGGCACCTTGTGGTTCCACCTGACCTGACCTTTTGAGCCTTAGCTCACACCTCTATTTCTTCTATTCTTTTCTTTTCTTTTCTATTCTATTCTTCAGGATCACTACTACTTTGGTAAGATTTTCTGGTTCTTATGCTAAGCTCTTAATTCACTTTCTGAGATTTTTCCTCAAGTTCTAATTCCCCATTTACCTCTTCCTACATTTCTTTTAGTTGGTTTTCTGGCCAAATCTTTTTTTCTTTTATGAGAACGAGTATAATCAGTCATAGTAGATTGTTAAATGCATACATTCTATATTTCAGCAAACCTGGGATCCTTATATGCCTCAATCATGTACCTCCCTTCTTTCTGCCTCTATACATTTGTTTAGATTGCCTTCTTCCAAAATCTGGAATATATTATTTCATTTTTAACTTTTCTTAGGGTACATATGATAACTGTATCATATCCCCACAGAGTGAAATGACAATAATCTCTCCCATCTTCTCAAATTTTCTTAGAACACTTTGCCTGACTTTCTCCCTTGCCCTCACCATGTTCTGACTTATGCCATATTTACTTTTGTCTCTCATGCCCCAGTCCCCGCGTAGAATATGAGACTGAGTTCAGAACCTCTGCCATTTTTCATCTTTTTATCTCCAGTGGCTAATATCATTCCATGAGCACTGGAAAATGGTGAATTGAATTGAACAGAATGTCATTTGCCTACTAAGTGGCTCCCTGCTGCCTACTATATCACAACTACCTTCTCTGTTTGGATTTGATGTGTGGAATTTCAGTATTTTCAAAGAACTCCTTTTATACTTTCCTCTCATTTTTGGGCTTCCTTGTTCCATGTAACCAACCAACTCCAATTTTTTCCCCTTTATTTTGAATTAAAATATCTGGAGGTCCTAATTAAGTCAGAGGGATTTGCCTTATGCCATCCACTATTCATTCAAGTGGTGAAGCAAAACTATATCCAGAGAAACTCAGGATATTGGACCAGGCAAGTGATTTGATAGTTTGAATTAAAGATACAGTGCAAAGAACACTGGACTGAGAATCAGAAGAACTGGGTTTTATTTCTGTCCCTGCTGTTCCCTGTATTATAAGAAAGATTGCCTAGACAAAGTGTTGTGAGAGGAAGGAACTGGCTTAGATTATCTCTAAGGTGTTATTTGTTACTAGTTATGAATTTATTAATTCTCAGGAAACAGAGTATGCAAGGGAGAAAAAATAAAACAAAACAGCTACCACCACTAGATTCTAAGTGGAGTATAGATTTTTAGCAATATATGTACCCCACTGGAGTCTTTTATTTATTTATGTATTATTATTTGTTTTGTCGGATTGACTTGAGCAAGACCCCAAAGATTCTTGGGCTGGGCAAATATATTTTTTTTTTGCTAGTTGCAAAGGGAAAAAAAACTGAATATTTTGACTTTGGTTGATGTGGAAGGAGGGGAATTGAATGAATATCTATTTATTTTTAAACTATTAAGGTTCCAATTTGTTGCAAACACCAAAGGATGCCCAGGGCATGAAGTTACCTTCTCCCTCCTTCCACCTATTCTAGTTCTAAACAAGCAGAGAGGAAAATCAATAATGAACAAGCCTCATTCTTCCAGTTCCTGGAACCTGCTGAGCTCTGTGCATCCATCAGCGCGCACACACACACACACACACACACACACACACACACACACAACACACACACTGTTCATATACCCTCCATGTTTCGTCTAGTCAATCTCAAATAGTAAGATATTCACCCAACCTATATTCCAGACACATGGATTAATTAGCACTCTCCTACACATTAGCCATCTCATGTTAGAAAAGGACCTTAGAAATGCAATCCAGAATTGAACAGGAATCCTCTTGGGAAAGTCCATTTTTCCACCCTGCTCTCCAACAATGATCATTTTAACAAGCATTTAAAGAATTCATTGACTAAACATTTATCACTTTTAGATGTGGTCCACTTTACCTTTGGGAAGTTCTAATTATCATATCATATTTCCCTATATCCAACAGGAATCTGACTGCGATTTCCATTCAATCCATTTGTACCCTCTGGAGCCCAAAGAAGAATTTACATATTTGTACATTGTTCTTTGCATGTTATCACTCCCATAGAATTGTGAACTCCTCTAGGCCTGGGACTCTTCTTATCTTTTTTGGTATCCTCAGACCCATATCTGGCCACTGGACCTAGATGGCTCTGGAGGAGGAAGTGAGGCTGGTGACTTTGCACAGCCCTCCCTTATTTAAATCCAATTCACTTGCTTGTCATGGTATCACCTAAGTGATGTCATGGTCCTCTTCGAGAAGCAAGGACAAGCAGCAACCTCTGTGAGTAGAAAAGGAGCTGCCCATTGGAGACCAAACTGACCAGCTGGCAACATGTCTTTCTTTCTTTTTCTTCCTTCCTTTCTTTAATTCTTCCTTCCTTTCTTTAATTCTGTCTCACTCTCTCTCTCTCTCACTCTTTCTCTCTCACTCTCTCTCACTCTTTCTCTCTCTCTCTCTTTCTCCCTCCCTCCCTTTCTCCCTCTCTTTCTTTCTTTCTTTCTTTCTTTCTTTCTTTCTTTCTTTCTTTCTTTCTTTCTTTCTTTCTTTCTTTCTTTCTTTCTTCTTTCCCTCTTTCCACATACAGCATCACACCTTTATCTGTGGGCACTCTGCCAAAAGGTAATGTAAATTTCAATCTCTGAGACTTTTGATTTTGTTTTTTCTCTTAAAGACCAGCCTTAACCCCAAATCACTCTGGCTCTCATTGATTGGCCATCAATAAGTCCCAGGCCAAGCCCAGAAGGAAGGACAAACAGTAGCAGTAATCCTCAGAGTTTAGCACATTGCCAGGTACCTAGAAGGTGCTTAATAAATGTTTGTTGATTTGACTCTTCCAACTGATAGCTCTTCTATATACTTGAAGGCACCTAAGTGTATGGTTTCTGACTCTTTTCCAGACTACTTCATTGAATTGGTTCTCAGAGGATATGGTCTCCAGCTTTCCCACCACTGTGAACATCTTCATTAGGCAGTAGATTTTCTAATTGATTTATATCATTCCTAAAACATGGCTTCCAGGTACAAATTCAATACTCTCAATGTGATATAGTCAGGCCAAAGGAGACTGGGGCCAATCACTGACCATGTTCCAGAAAATACATCTCTATTAAATAATTATTCCAAAGAGCACAGTAATTTTGGGAGCCCACCATGTTATATTAGTTACTCACACTGAACCTGTAAACAAGAAAAATTTCCAGGTTTTTTTTCCCACAAAAGCTACTATCTATTCTTTTCTTTTTCCCATAAGTAATCAAAGAAATAAACATAAATATTATATTCTTGAGGTAACCAGTAGCTCACCGGATAGAGATCTGAGCCTAGAGTTAGGAAGACCTGAGTTCAAATCTGACCTCAGGTATTTACTAGTTGTGTGATCCTAGAGAAGTCACTTATCCTCTATTTGCCTCAGTTTCCTCAGTTGTAAAATGTGGATAATAATATCACCTCATGACTCTTGTGAGGATGAAATGAGGTAATATTTATGAAAAGTGCTTAGTATAGGGCCTAGAAAACAGTGTCATATACACACATAACACACAGAGAAATATGTGTGTATACCTGTATATGTATGTATTTGTAGATATGTTTATTATATATATGGTATATATATTCACTCATGTATACATATTACATCTTTGTATATACATATATGTGTGGATAGATGAATGGATAGGTACATGGATATATATGTGTGTACATACATATGTATATGCATGTATATATAATACATATATATATACACACACACATATATACCCATACACATATATACATATTTCTTTCCCTTCCCATTTCATCCTCTACACTCCCACCCTTCTATTCTGATAGGCCATTGCCATGCCTGGAATATACTCTCTTAAATATTTGCTTGTTGAAATGCTCTTCAACCTTCAATGATAAGATGAACTGTTACTTTCTTCATAAGTTTGTTTCTCTTTTAGTATCCCATTGTAAGTAATGTCTCCCAGAATCAAAATGTTGTAGAGTTGGAGGGGAAACTCAGCAGCCAACTAGCCCAACTATTATCTGAGAAATCATTATCTTTACCCTGAAGACCTCTAAGGAAGGCAAACCTACTACCTTCCTAGGCAATGCATTCTAATAGTACATAACTCTAATCATTAGAGTTTTTTTTCCTGATATCTTAGCTTAAATATACCACTTTGTTACTTCTACTCATTGTTCCTCATTTTGTCCTTTGGGTTCCAGCAAGAGTCTAATTGTGTTTCAGGCACCAACCCCTCAAATACCTGAATTCAGTACACCCTGAAGTCTTCTCCATAGATGATACTTTGCTGTTTCTTTCATCTAGTCATCTGACAGTGTGAAGTCAAGATCCTTGAACTTCTTTTATAGTGTTTATCAGGCCTTGGTCAGATGCTTCCATTTTCCTTATCACACCATGGCTTTTACAATGCTTATTTGTGTATATGTCAAATCTTCCCTTTTAGATTTTAAGTGTGTTGGTTTTAATTATTTTCATCTCAGCATCTCTAGTCCTGAAAACAGTGCCTTCCATACAGAAAGTATTTAAAATACATTCTTGATTTAAATTAATTGAATTGAACAACTCAGTTTCTAATGCTAAACTGGTTTCTTCTTCCCTCCTCCTCCATCCCTCAGTCTCCATTCTCTTTCATCTGCATGTCCCATGCAGAGTCTGATTAAATGCCACTGCCTTCTCCAATTTCATTTTGGCCCAGGCACTCAAATTCTGTCTAGAGCAGCCAAGAAAGAGGGAAGGAGGGGGAGAGAGAGGGAGAGCAGCAGCATGAAAAGACAGTGCAGGAAGGGACTGTGGTGAGGTGGGTAAGAGCAAGATTTATGGGCCCTATATCATAGATGAAAGGCTGGAGGTGGTAAAGAGAGAGCATTGGCAATAATTTATAGAGGCAACTTGTTATGACAGACTTCTCGATTGAGGATGAAAAAGATGCTGTTAAAACAAAACCCCAATATCTGGGATACTGCTGTAAATAACAAGCTTTTCATCACAGAGCCAGCACTATGCTAATCTTTGAGGTCTATGGAAATTGGGGGAGGGGAATGACCCTCATTGGTAGGACTTTGCCTTTTATGTGTTGGGAAACAGGAATCTGTATTAAGGAAATGTCTAGATCAAAGAAGACTGACCATGTTTAGGAATGTGTAAAAAGAAGATCTCAGGATTCTATGGCAGCTTGATTCCCTCCCTTAAACCTCAGGTACCTTGCCCTCTATGACACTCCAGGAGCTTGTGGTGAGAATAGATGCCTGCAGGAGACCCTCTCTGCCCTGGTCATGTTATATCTCAGATGTTAATTTTCCACGCCTGATATTCAGCTGCAGGGACTCATTTCTTTTCCTGTAAATGCTGGCTTTGATCTTTACTTCTCTCTGTCAGTGGTCTCTGAGTACTGCTTAGGGAACAGATGTCAAAAGATGTCCTCACTGTGATGCTAAGGTAACAGGACTGGCTCTTAATATACGATGCTTGAGATTAAAGAAATACATTCATCCCTCATTTGGCATATCAGTTGCCTTTCACTGCCAGAGTTATGGTGCAGGAAAAAGGACAATGAATTTTGAAATCAGAGGATTTGGTTTCAAAGTCCAGCTCTGCCATCTTATTGCCCATGGAACCTTATAATTATACTCGGCATTTTAATTATAATCGTATCAATAGCTAGCATTTTATGCTGGTTTTTATGTTTGCATAGCATTTTACTGCATAATGTCATTTCATCCTTACGACAAATCAGAATGCTTTACAAACAGCAGCTCATTCGTTCCTCACAAGATGACAGGTGTTACTATCTACATTTTAGATAGGGAAACCCACACTCAGTAGGTTAAGTGAACTACCTATAGTTGAGATGCCAGAGTTTTGCCCTCCTCTATTTTGTTGGTATGTTTCCTAAAATATGGCACCCAAAAGTAGACATAATACTCCAGATGTCATCTGACCAGGACAGAATATAGCTAGAATTTTACATCTCTGATCTTTTATGACTGCTTTATCATGCTGTTCGTGTATACTGAACTTGCTGTCCACTAACTATGCCATTCCTCCCTCCTCCAATCTTTGCCTAACTTTTGCCTAGTCACTCCTCTCCCATCTCATACTTGGGAATTTGATCTTTTAAACATAATCATTACAAGAATTGATATCAATTCCTATTAAATTTCATCTTGTTACATTTGACCAACCTAGTAGTCTGTCAAGATCCTATTTGATACCATCTCTGCCATTCAATCTGTTAGAGATCACTCCTAGCTTTGGGTTATCTGCAAATTATATTTACAGCATTCCATTTAGTATTAAGGAGAGATGAATTTTGGCAGAACTCACAAAATGACACAGAGAAGCTAACCTCCTGCTGAGGACAGCCCAGCAGGCCGGCAGGGATCGGCCAGCACAGAGCTCTGGGAGCCAAGCCAAGGCCCACATGAGCTGGAGGTTTTATCCCCAGGGTGGGCGTGACCAGCCACCAGCTGGAGGGACTCCAGATCACCAGCAGCTGGGGCTGTTTCCAGATTTATCAACACATGGATGCAAAGGACAAAGTGAGAGGTCAGTGCAGTGTTGACTTTGGGACCAGTAGTTGGGAGAGCATCGCCTTTTGCCACCAGGGTGAGAAGCTGCTGAGACGCCTTGGCTCAGCTAGTTCCACATTGCAGCTTCAGCTCCTGGCCTGCAGAGTGTAGGGGGACCAAGCCACCAGTCTGAGGGGTAATTGCTATGTTGATCCATTCCACGAATAAGATCTAAGTGACTCATGCCTTGCTATTGGACCTCCACATAACATTTAACTGGCTCTTCTGCACCTTACTCCTCTTGAATGCTTGGGGTTCTCAGAATGATACATGAGAAGTGGCATGATTTTTAAATCCCCACTTGCATTAGCACAGAGCAAGAAGGTTAGACAGTCTTTCATGGGCTTGTGCCCAAGCATTACAGTCTCTTCTGCTGTAATGTACATTCTCTTAGGCATCTTTTCCCAAAAAAATACCCATCTCATTGCAGTTAAAAACTTGCTGCAGCAAGTAATTCTCAGGAGTCCCAAGCTTTTCAAACTCACTGACAAAGGCCTCCCCTGACTCGGCATCCAAGTTTGCTGCTTCACTGGGACTTATAATACTATGGATGTTTTGAAATTATCAAACCAGCCCTGGCTAGTCTTGAAACTCTCATCCTCTGACTGACTTGTTTCCAGCATCTTTGAAATGAAATCATCATGCAATGTCCTTGCCTTCTCACAGATAATGTTATCGATTATGGTATCACCTGTTAACTGCTTCTCATTGATCCACAAGAGAAGCAACTTTTCAACATCTTCTAGAACATGTGGCCATTGCTTAGATATTCTCGTGGCCCCTTCTGCTGCATCTACCACCTTTATTTCTTCTTTATTCTTCAAAATGGTGCAGTTTTTAGATGCAAACCAGTTATAAAACCATGAAAGGTTGGTCACATGCACACCACGTTCATGCTTCTTAATGATTTCTTTTTTCATTTCCAAAGTAATGGTCTCCTTCTTCTTTTCACCTTGCTTTTCAATCTTCTTCTTCATTAGGGCCATGGTTACAAATATTGTTGTAGATCACAGTCACTACTGTACACTTTTATACCAAGTACTACCATACATATGCAAACATATGTGAACACACTTGTAATGGTACTGTGAAGAGCTAACAATGCTGCCTTCATGAAGAGTCAATGCTGAATGAGGCCAATTAGGTGGTATGCCAACCTGAGGTTCCTTTGTTTGACATATGAAAGAAAAAACAAAAACATTGCCCTAGTTGAGTGTCATCCCTTCACGAGACATTAAAATTCAAATATGATATTTGTACTGTGAGTTTTTGTTTGGCAAGCCAAATTTTGCAAAAAAAAAATTTCCTTGTCCAGCAAAGCCTGCATAAACTGGGTTACTCATAAACCAGGGTTCTACTGTATATGCAATGTTTTACACTTCTCATGTCCCTCCTCTTCAAAGTACAAAGGGAAATACTTTCTTCTAGTCTGTACTCTCCTGAGTTAGGTTTGTCTATTATAATTACAAAGTATTTCATTTCATTTTGTAGTTTTCATTCTTTCCATTTATCTTTCTGTGGTCATTGTGTATATTTTTCTCCTTGTTCTACTTACTTCCCACTATATCTATTACTATAAGTCTTCTTTTACTTCTCTGAATTCTACATGTTCATTTTGTCTTAGGGAACAATAATATTCCCAGTTGATGAATACCTACTTTGTTCCAGTTCTTTGCAACTACAAAAAGTGCTCTTATGAATCTTTTAATTTATCTCAGATTTTTCTGTCTTTGACCTCTTTGAGGCACATACCTAGCAATGGGTTCTTTCAGTCAAAAGGGAATTCTTTTTTATTAGAGTTTGCTCATATACAGGATCTGGGATTCTGCCACTACTTATGTTGAATCAGAAAGTAGACAGAACGTAGATAAGTCTAACTTCCCTTTATCTCTGATCACTAAGTTGTTTGGCAGCCTATTAGCAGCAGATCAGGCCAAACAATGTTGGTATGACAACCAATTAAAAAGGCTGTTGGCTGCTATGATGCTGATTAACAATTTTATTAGGCAGTGACATACATGTGCCCCAGAGTTACTACTGGGACCCTTTAACACAAAACTCTAGAATTAAATTTTGGTACTTGGGAAATATATGACAAGCCTGGAACAGAAGCATAACAATGATGGGCTCCTCCAGTTGTCTAAACATCTACTGTCTATTTTAAACACAGATCACTCCCACCCTCCCAACACACACAATTTAATCATAGTTTCATCCTTCAAAACATAGGGGGTTATTAAGGAGAAGTTCTATTCTCATTCTCACTGTCATTGATGGGGAGTGACTGGTTATTGGCATGAGGGTCATATTTATGATTGAGAATGCAAGGAAAGTTAATCATAGTAACATATCACATCTGCACTTTTAGACAGTAAACCTCAAAGGGAAACCACAGAAAAGAGAAGAATCAGAGTACAGAAAGTGGGATTCTTAATTTTTTTGGTCAGGGAGCAAGGAGAACACTTTTGTATTGGGATACAGAAAGCAAAAAAACAGCTAATAAGGAGTTGATACACAAGATAAATAGAGAAAATAGTAAGACAGTAACAGATAACCGGAATCAGAGAAACTACATCTCGTGGAACTGAAAGAAAGGACATAGAAAGATGATAAATCAGAGATCATTAAAATGGAGAAATCACCCTGTTCTCTAGATGTTTTCTTCTTGGGTTTTTGTGACCCTCATTCTCTTGGTAATCTTCCTCATGTCTGACTACACTTTCTCGGTCTTCTTTTTAGATCATCATTGTTTTCCTTCTCCATAATCATGAACATCCCCAAAAGCTCTATTCTGGGTCCTCTTTCTTTTTCTATATATCCTCCTTGTGGATAATCCCTCTTAGTGAACTCAGTAGCTCCCATGAATTTAGTTATACCATCTTGCTTGTTTGACATCTCCAATTAGATAGCCCTCTGGGCATCTTAAACTCAACATGTGTAAAATCAAACTTATTGTTTTCTCTATTTCTGTCATCTCCCATGGGTTATAGAAGTCACCCAGAATTATAATCATAGAGTCATTCTTTATTCTTCCTTACTTCCCTCTCCCTCCATACCCTCACCTTTCACCTAATCTAATCAGTTCACAAATCTTGTTGATTTTACCTACACAACATCTCTCAAATCTGCTCTCTTCTTCTCACCCACAGAGGCACCAGTCTAGTTCAGGATATGGTCAGGTCTCACCGGGAATGTTGTAATAATGTACTAATCGGTCTTCATAATGAAGATTCATCTCTTCTTTTTTTTAATCTTATGAGAATTGTTTATTTTTTTATTAATTTTTATTATTCAGGGCTCAGGATCATCCCTTCTACAACTTTTAGTTAACTAAAAGCTTGTCTTTTGTTAAAGTTAACCTTATTAGGATTCCATCAGAATTCCCTGTACTAGAAGATCAAGTCCTTTCTAGCTTAATATTCTATGATCTTAAGATGCCAAATCTCCAGTTCTGATCATCCACTCCCTCATCTCTTTTTTTTCATTTTTCAAATACTTTATTAACCTCTGATTTACATCATTAATTTCCACCAGATTGTTACAAATTTTCTCCCCGTTTTTCCCCTACCCACCACCCCAAAATAGCAATCCCACAGGATATCCCCTCCTCCAATCTGCTCTCTCCCATATCTTCTCCCATACCAATTTCGACTTTTCCAGTAGGGCATGGTCGATCTCTATGCCTTAGGGCCTGTATATCTTATTTCTCAATTACATGTAAAAAAGTATTAATAATAGTGTATATATATATATATATATAATTTTAAACATTTGATTTTAAAACTTTGAATTCCAGATTCATTCCCTTCCTCCCTTGTCACCCACTCTACACTGGGAAGATAAGCAGTTCAGTATAGGTTGTACATGTGTAGCTAATGCAAAACATTAACATAGAAGATATATTGTAAAAGACTGACTTTATTTCCCTCCCTCCTATACCACCACCCTCTTGTTCTATTCTCTACTTTGATCCCATCCCTTTTCAAAAGTGAGTGCTTCCAACTTCCCTCCCCCCCAGCCTGCCCTCCCTTCCATCGTCCCCCCTCTCATCCCCTTCCCCCCTATTCTCCTGTAGGGTGAGATACCCTATTTAGTGTGTATTTCATTCCCTCCCCAAGCCAAATTCAATGAGAATAAGGTTGACTCATTCCCTTTTGCCTTCCTATTCTTCCCCTCCATTGTAATCATTTTCCCTTGCCTCTTCTATATGAGATAGTTCACCCCATTCTGTTTTTCTCCATCTCCTCTCATTATATTCCTCTCTCACCTCTTAATTTCACCTTTTAAGTATCATCCCTTCCTATCAACTTGGTCCTGTGCCCTCTATCTATGTATACCTGTAAACATAGATACACACAATCACATATGTATTCATACGCCCATATACCCTCCAATATATATTTTTTTCTATTCCCTTCAACTATTTTCATACTGAGAAAAATTTCATCAGTTACAGTTATCGTTTTTCCATATAGGAATGTTAATAGTTCAACTTTGATAAGTGGCTTATGATTACTTTTCCCTGTTTACCTTCTCAAGCTTCTCTTGCTTCTTGTATCTGAATGTCAAATTTTCTATTTAACTCTGGTTTTTTCATTAAGAATGCTTGAAAATCCTCTATTCCACTGAATGACCATATTTTCCCCTGAAACATGATACTCAGTTTTTCTGGGTAGGTGATTCTTGGTTTTAATCCCAGCTCCTCTGCCCTCCGGAATATCATATTCCAGGCCTTTCAATCCCTCGGTGTGGAAGCTGCCAGATACTGTGTTATCCTGATTTTGTTTCCACAATATTCAAATTGTTTCTTCCTGGCTACTCAAAATATTCTCTCCTTGATCTGGGAATTCCGGAACATGGCTATAATATTCCCAGAAGTTTTCATTTTGAGGTCTTTTTCAGGAGGTGATGGGTGGATTCTTTCAACCTCTATTTTGCCTTCTGGTTCTAAAACATCAGGGCAATTTTCCTTGAGAATTTCTAGGAGGAGGATTTCTAGGTTCTTTCTTTGATCATGGCTTTCAGGTAGACCAGTAATTTTTAAATGATCTCTCCTGGATCTATTTTCCAGGTCAGTGGTTTTTCCCATGAGATATTTCACACTGCCTTCTATTCTTTCATTTGTTTGGATCTGTTCAACATCATCTTGATTTCTCATAAAGTCACTAGCTTCCCTTTGCTCCATTCTAAATCTGAGGGAATGATTCTCCTCATTGAGCTTTTGAGCTTCATTTTCCATCTGGCAAATTCCCCTTTTTAAGGCATTCCTCTCATCGTCTTTTTGAGCCTCTTTTGCCAATTGAGTTCGTCTGTTTTTTAAGACATAATTTTCCTCAGTCAGTCTGTTGACTCTCATTTTGTAATTTTCTTTCATCATTCTCAATTCTCTTCCCAATTTTTCCTCCACTTCTCTCATCTGCTTCTTAAGGTCCTCTATCGCCTGTAATCAGTTCGTATTTTACTTTGAAGCTTTTGGTGCAGGAATTCTGACTTCACTGTCTTCCTCCTGTTCCATGCTTTGTTCCTTTTTGTCCCCAAAATAGGAGACTAATGTTGGATTCTTCTGTTTGCTTTGTTTAATTTGCCTGGTCATGTCACCCCTCAGTCACTTCACCCTTGGGCTTTTTGCCACAGTAGGACTCTGCCACCAGACAGGGGAGCTTTCATCCCAAACACTGGGGTTTTCTCATCTGCCAGATATATTAGTTGGGTGCCCTCTCTGAAGCCTCCACATGCTTTGGCAAGTTGGTCACACACCCCAGGACCTCCACCCTAGACTGCAATCCAGATCCAAGCAGGTTAAAGCAAGAGCAATTACCCCTCAGACTTGTCGCTTGGTCCCCCTACACTCTGCAGGCCAGGAGCTGAAGCTGCAACATGGCGCTAGCTAAGCCAATGCATCTCAGCAGCTTCTCACCCTGGTGGCAAAAGGCTATGCTTTCCCAACTACTGGTCCCAAAGTCCACACTGCACTGACCTCTCACTTTGTCCTTTGCATCCATGTATTGATAAATCTGGAAACGGCCACAGCTGCTGGTGATCTGGAGTCCCTCCAGCTGGTGGCTGGTCACACCAATCCTGGGGCTAAAACCTCCAGCTCATTAAGGTCAACTTCCTTCCCCCCAACACCACTCTATTACTTCAGTCCATGAATCAACAGGTCATCTCAAACTATTAGAAGCTTTATACAAAAGCTTTATTTCAGCAATGCTTTGAGGTGACCAAAGGCACTAACCTTACCCTCTGAGAGTTTTGGAAGGATCATTTCAACGTCGTTGGCTGCCTCAAGATCATCAACAGAGTCTGGGATGGAGTCACCAAGAGGATGATGAATTCTGCTTGGCAAAAACTGTGGCTTAACTGCATTCTCGGACATTACTTTGAGATGTTAGTTACCCAAAAGGAACTGGTCATCATTGAAATCATGTCTTTGGGTAAGATATTGGGACTGGAGGTGGATGCTGAAGACATTCAAGAGTTGGTAGAGGAACATAGCCAGGAGCTGACAACAGATGGACTGATGGATGTGCATGAGGAGCAACAGTGAGAGGTTGAGGAGGACATCTAATGTGAGGAGGAGGTTAAGAGGTTGGAGGAATCCCTCATGTCAAGGGAGATTAAGGAGGTTTATCAGATATGGAAAAATGTACAAAAATTTATTGAAAAATATCACCCAAATAAGACTAGCAATGAGAGCCACAAATATTTTTAACAATAATGCAATGTCACATTTCTGTTACATTCTAAAAAAATGTCAAAAACAAGTGTCATTAAATTCCTAATCAGAAGTAAACATAAAGAAAAAAAATCAGTGAGTTAAAAATGAAAGTGATTCTAGAAAAATGAAAAATAAATGAAAGCAATAGTGTTAGTCTTACTTTTAGTGAAAGTCGAATAAGAGAGAACATTCCCAATGTTGAAATCCCCAACGTTCTCATGGAAGGTGATTCTTCTTCCAAGCAATAACCTTCCTCTTCCACCTCCCTTTTGTCTCTGTCACATCAGCCATGGCTCTTCTCAAAGGTAAAGTGCAGGTTAATTTGTTTTATTTTCTCTTTATATTGTGTACTAATCGTTGCTATTATATTTCAGGTGTATTAGGGACAAAAACTTGCTTAAAATTATAAATCATTATTTTTATATGAACATTTTTGGAGTTGTGGTACTGATCATCTGACTTTACATTATTTTCCATGGGAAAATATGCTTTGCAATACAAATAATATGACAAACAGAATCTTGATACGAATTAAATTCTACTGTATTATCAGATTCTGTTGATATTTTTTAGTTTTGCTGAATTCTTTTTCCTCCTCTTTTTACACCTTGTTGCAATGGATAAATCACCTAGGAAGGTATTGAGAAATGACATTTAAAATAAATGTGATGTAAAACCAAAATCAATAAAATTTTAAAATGAAATGTGTACTTGGGCGTGACTATAGCCATCCCAATACCCAAATGCTATTAGGGCTCTGTTCAACTCCTACCATATGGATACCAGAAGTATAAGAAACAATCTGTTTCAACAAAAGATTAGCATTATTTGGAGAGATAAGTATTTACTTATGAAAAATAAATAATAATTGCATCATAGATGCTAAATATTTAAAAAACCTTTCAGAGGTCATTTAATCTGTTGGTACTTTTTAGTTGTTTCAGTGACATCTGACTCTTCATGACCCCCACTTGGGGTTTTATTGGCAAAGATACTGGAACAGTTTGCTATTTCCTTCTCTAGCTCATTTTACAGATGAGGAAACTAAGGCAAACAGGGCTAAGTGAGGCCATATTTGAACTCAGGAAGATGAGTCTCCAGACATTCTATCTATTGTGTCACATAATTGACTACTTATGAATTACCTCTCTAATGCCTCCAAAAGTGTTTATCAAGCCTATTTTTTGAGAACAACAACAAAAACCCTACAGCTATGGAGAAGAAACTTTCTCACAAGGTAGCACATTCTAGTTTTAAAGAAAGTACAATTATTGGAAAGTTATTTCTTATATTAGACCTCAGTATGATGCCCTTTAATTTTCACCCATTGATCCTAGTGCTGACTTCTGAAACTGCAGAGAGACAAGCTTCAACCATCTTCCTTATGATAGACTTTCAGTTCTTTGAAGATAGTAATGATGCTCTCTGAAGCATTCTCTTCTCCTACCTAAACATCTGCACTTCCTCCCACTGTTCCTCACAATTGTTCCCAATACCTTCCCCTTCCTGGTCATGCTTCTTCAGGATGTGTTCTTATTTGTCAATGTCCCTCCACTCCAGATGTGTTCTAAAAGAGGACAGATTAAAGCAGGTCTGTTACTTCCATGACTCTATATATTTTGCTTCTTTAAATGTAGCTTAAAATCTCAATGTCTCTTCTTAAAGAAGAAGGAAGGAAGGAAGGGAGGAAGGAAGGAAGGAAGGAAGGAAGGAAGGAAGGAAGGAAGGAAGGAAGGAAGGAAGGAAGGAAGGAAGGAAGGAAGGAAGGAAAGGAGGGAAGGAAGGAGGGAAGAAAAGGAGGAAGGAAGGAAGGAGGGGAGGAAGGAAG
>NW_027187378.1:43531883-43543068 GCF_028583685.1 Petaurus breviceps papuanus | reverse complement strand
AAGGAAGCATGAAAGGAAGGAAGGAAGGAGGAAAAGGAGGGAAGAAAGGAGGGAAGGAAAAGAGGAAGGAGGGAGAGGAGGGAGGGAGGAAGGAAGGAAGGCAGAAAAGAAGGAAAGAAGGAAGGAAGGGAGGGAGGGAGGAAACAAGCATTTCTTAAACACATACTATATGCCAGCAACTGTGCTAAGTACTTTACAAATAGTATCTCATTTAATCCTCATAACCACCCTGGGAGGCAAGTGCTATTATGAGCCCCATTCTATAACTGAGAAAACTAAGGCAGACAGAAATTAAGTGACTTGCCTTGGATCACTCATATCTTCCTGATTCCAGGCCCAGTGCTTTATTTACTATGTCACCATAGTAGATGTGCCTCATACCTCTCCAAGGCCACAATGTTGAGTTTTATTGAACTTAGAGTATACTAAACCTTTAAGTCCTTTTTCACATGATCTGATGTATAGCCACACCTCCCTTGTTCCCTGCATATACAGCTGAGTATTTTATATTTGATTATTTTATGCATTAAGGATTTGCAATGAATTAGGTATTCCCATGACCAATGCAGGTCTGTAGCTTAGTAGATGATCTTTGAGAATTGTTGTGGCTAAGAAACTCATCACCCAGATGAACCCCTCTGCTACTTCTCAGACAACAAACATGTAGTTCATTAGCAGGTCCTTACTTGACACTTTCCTAGTTTGGTAGAATTTGAAAGAGCTTTCCATTTACCTAGTTTAGCCTACAAGACTGTGACAGGATTATTCCCATATCACAGTATAGCACCAGCAGACTTTTGCATTTATCTTTCTAAACAGTATTTTTCCCCAATTACATCAATCCTAATTTTTTTTTTGCCTCAGAATGATTGTGTTTTATTTTTTCAACCTCATTCTTTTTTAAGTTTATTTGTTTAGTGACTTTTAGTTTATAACATTCAGTTCCACATTTTGAGTTTCACATTTTCTCCACCTCCCTCTCCCCCCCCCCATCATGGCGGCATGCACTCAAATATAGGATCTACAAATATCTTCATGTTAATAATTAGTCAGGTTGTAAAGAAGGATTATAACTGATGGAATGATCAGTGGGAAAGAGGAAACAAAACAAAACAAGAAAAAGAAACAGAGCAAGTAGTTTGTTTCAATCTGCATTCAGACTCTGCATCTCTTTCTCTGGATATGGATATCTCTTTTGACCATGAGTACTTTGGAGTTGTCTTACAACCTTACATTGCTGAGAGGAGTATAGTCTATTGAAGTTAGTCATCACATGTATGTTGTGTCTGTGATTGTGTACAGATTTCTTCTGGTTCTGCTCTTCTCGGTCAGCATCAGTTTACATAACTCTCTTCAGGTTATTATAAAGTCTGTCTGCTCCTCATTTCTTATAGCACAGTACTATTCCATTACATTCATATACCACAACTTTTTTAGCCATTCCTCAATTGATGGGCATCCCCTTGATTTCTAATTCTTTTCCACCACAAAAAGAGCTGCTACGAATATTTTTGTACATACAGGTCCTCCTCCCTCTTCTCTGATTGCTTTGGAATATAACCCTAGAAGTGGTATTGCTGAGTCAAAGGGTATGCACTTATTTATAGCCCTTTGGGCATTGTTACAGATTGCTCTCTAGAATGGTTGGATCAGTTCACAACTCCACCAACAATATATTAGTGTTCCAATTTTTCCACATCCTCTGCAGCATTTATCATTTTCCTGTTTTGTCAGCTTAGTCAATCTGCATCAAGCCTTATTTTTAGCATTCATTTTGACAAGATTTTGAGTTTCAAGTTTTTTTCTCTCTTTCTCTCTCCTCCCTTCTTCCTAAAATGGTATACGATTTGATATAGGTTATACATGTGATATCATGTAAAATGTATTTCCCTATTAGTCATAGTTGTGAAAGAAGAAACAGATCAAAAGAAAAAACACACAAAAAAAATAAATTAAGTGAAAAAAGTATGCTTCAATCTGCATTCAAAGTCCATCAGTTCTTTTTCTGGATGTGGATAGCATTTTCTTTCATGACTCCTTTCTACTTTTCTTGAATCACTGTGTTGCTGGGAAGAGCCAAGTCATTCATAGTTGATCATTACATAACGTTGTTGATATGGTATACAATGTTTTCCTGGTTCTGTTCATTTCACTTTGCATCAGTTTGTATAAGCCTTTCCAGGTTTTTCTGAAATCTATCTGCTCATCATTTATTACTGATAATAGTTTTCCATTATATTCACATACCACAGTTTTTTCCACCATTCTCCATTTGATGAACACCCCCTCAATTTCCAATATTTTGCCACCATGAAAAGGGCAGCTAAAATATTTTTGTACATGTAGTTCCTTTCCCTTTTTTATGATCTTTTGGGGATACAGACCTAGTAATGGTATTGCTGGATTAAAGGGAATGCACAGTTTGGTTGCCCTTTAGGCATAATTCCAAATTGCTCTCCAGAATGATTGGATTAGTTCACAACTCTACCAACAGTGCATTAGTGTCCCAATTTTCTTACATCCTCTCCAACATTTATCACTTTCCTTTTTTTTTTCATATTAGCCAATCTGATAGGTATGAGGTGGCATCTCAGAGTTGTTTTAATTTGCATTTCTCTAATCAAAAAATTAATTTAGAGTACTTTTTCAAAGATAGCTTTGATTTCTTCTTCTGAAAACTGCCTGTTCATATTCTTTGACCTTTTTATCAATTTGAGAATCCCTTGTATTCTTATCAATTTGGCTCAGTCCTCTATATATTTTAGAAATGAGGCCTTCATCAGAGACACTTGCAGTAAAGATTGTTTCTTAGTTTTCTGCTTTGCTTCTAATTTTGGTTGCATTGGTTTTGTTTCTGCAAAAACTTTTAATTCAATATAATCAAAATTATCTATTATACATTTCATAATGCTCTCTGTCTCTTGTTTGGTCACAAATTCTTCCTTTCTCCATATATCTGACAGGCAGACTAGTCCTTGTTCTTATAATTTTCTTACGATGTCACCCTTTTTGTCTAAATTATGTACCCATTTTGACCTTATCTTGGTATATGATGTGAGATGTTGGTCTATACCTAGTTTGTGCTGTATTGTTTTCTAGTTTTCCCAGAAGTTTTTGTTAAATAGTGAGTTCTTATCCCAAAGGCTGGAGTCTTTGGGTTTATCAAAATTAGTTTACTATGGTCATTTATCACTGCATCTTGTGTACTACCTAATCTATTCCACTGATTCATCACTTCATTTCTTAGCCAGTACCAGAGAAATTTGAAGATTATTGCTTTATAATATAGTTTGAGATCTGGTATCACTATGTCACCATCCTTTGTATTTCTTTCATTAATTTCCTTGATATTCCTGAACTTTTGTTCTTCCAGATTAATTGTTCTTATTTTTTTCTAGCTCTATAAAATATATTTTTATTAGTTTGATTGGTATGGCACCAAATAAATAAATTAACTTATGTATAATTGTCATTTTTATCATATTAGCTCAGCCTATTTTTCCTCCTGTTTGTCTTCTCTTTTCTTCTACCCTTTTCCTCCTCAATAGTATTTTGCTTTTGTCTACTACCTCCCTCATTCTGCCCTCTCTTTTGTCATTCCTTCCTCTCTCCTCCCTCCCCTCCTCCCCCCACCTTAACTTAATCTCCTCTATTCCTGCTTTCCTGTTGTGTAAGATAGATTTCTATATTCAACTGATTGTGTGTATTATTCCCTCTTTAAGCCAATACTGAGGAGCGTGAGGTTCAAGCAATGCCCATCACCCACCCTCTCATCTTCCCCTCCAATGTAATAGTTTTTTGTGCCTCTTCATGTGAAATAATTTACCCTGTTCTACCTCTCCCTTCCTTTTGCACCCAGTGTATGCCTCTTTCTCATATCTTACTTATTTTTTGTCATTCCCTCAAATTCACAATATACCTATACTTTCTATGTATATTCTTTCTAGCTGTACAAATGGTACATTTTTTTAAGAATTACAACTGTTATCTCCCCATGTAAACAGTTCAGCTCCATTGAATCCCTTATGTTTTCTTTTCCTTTATTTAGGCTTCTCTTGTGTCTTGATATTAGAAATGATTTTTTTTTAATTCTGATTTTCTCCTTATGAAAGCTTGAAATCCTTCATTTCATTGAATTACCATTTTCCCCCTTGAAGTGTTATGCTTAATTTCACCAGGTACGTGATTCTTGGTTGTGTTCTTAGCTCCTTTGCCTCCTGGAATATCATGTTCTGTGACCTCTGATCCTTTAATGTTGCAGTTGCTAAGTGCTATGTAATCCTTATTATGACTTCCTGATATTTGAATTGTTTCGTTCTGGCCACTTATAATATTTTTTTCTTGACCTGACAGATTTTAAATTTGGCTATAATGTCTCTTGGAGTTTTTATACTGGAATCTCCTGATTTGATCAGTGGATTCTTTCAATGCCTATTTTGCCCTCTGGTTTCAGGATTTCAGGGCAGTTTCCTTGATAATTTCTTTAAAGATACTGTTCAGGTTCCCCTTTTGCTTATAGCTTTCAGCTAGTCCAATGCTTCTGACATTATCTTTCCTTTATCTATTTTTTTAGTTCTGTTGGGTTTCCAATGAGGTGTTTTACATTTTCTTCTCTCTTTTCATTCTTTTGAAGTTGTTCAATTGGTTCTTGATGTCTCATAGAGTCATTACCTTCCATTTGCCCATTCTAATTTTTAAGGAGTTGTTTTCCTCAGTTATCTTGTACTTCCCTTTTCATTTGGCCAATTGTGCATTTAAGCAGTTGTTTCCTTTTTCCAAGCTGTTGAATCTTTTTCACAATTCTCTTGCATCGCTCTCATTTCTTTTCCTTATTTTTTCTACCTCTCTTATGTGATTTTTCAAGTCCCCCTTGGTACTCTTCCATGAGTTCTTTCTGGGTTTTCTGTTTTCCTTTGGGGTTTTTTGACCATGGGTGTTTTGACATTGTTGCCCTCTTCTGAGTTTGTGTCTTGATCTTTCGTGTAACTTTCTATAGTCTGGTTCTTTTTGTTATTATTATTGTTTGCTCATCTTTTTTTCTTTTTTTTCATTTTTCCTTTCTTTTCTTTTTTTTAAAGCAATTGGGGTTAAGTAACTTGTTCAAGGTTACACGGCCAGTTATTTCTGGGTGTGGTGCTAAGTATCTGAGCCTGGATTCAATCCCCAGGTCATCCCAACACTGGGGCCGATGCTCTTACTCGCTGAGCCACCTGGCAGCCTAATTTTTTTCCTTCTTTTCAATCTGATCCCTGCTCCTGGGGTAGAAAGGGCACTGTCTCAGGCTTCTTGTGCTAGGGTCTACAGGCCCTGGCTGTTCACTTGGTGCTGTGCTGATGCTGCCTGACATCCATGGTAGATCCTAGTTTCTAGTGCTGTGCTGAGGGGGTGGAGGTGGGGGTAGCTGGCACTGTTGAAGGCCATAGGGGTCTGGCAGCTTATCTGGTTCTGAGTCAGGGTCTTAGTGCTGGTGTCTGGCATGTGCTGAGGCTGGTGGGGTGTTTCTGCTTTTCCCTAGGGCTATAGTGAAGCACATGGTGGTCTGGCCTCTGGAGGCTGTTTTCCTGGGGCTACACTGAAGCACAAGGTGGTTCTTAGAGCTTGAGTCTGCCTGTTCTCCTGGCTATGCTGAGGCAGATGAGGGGTCCTGGTGTTGGTGTTTCCTGCTCCACCACACTGGGCTGGTTTGCTAAGGTGGGGCTTGCTGGGTTGTGCCTTGTCCTGGACTGGGCTCCCCCTTTTAACTGAGTGAGATAGGTGTTTCCTGCTGTTTGGACTAAAAGATTATTTCACCCCATCTTTCTGCTGGTTCTGCTGTTCTAGGATTTGTTTGGGGGCACTATTTTATGGTTGTTTGGAGGTGAATATAGGAGAGTTATGGTGATTTACTGCTTACTCTGCCATCTTGGCTCCCAGAAGTCTCTGCATTTCTTTTTATTTATTTAAAGCAATCTCAATATTATTGGTCAATATTTACATGATGAAAATAATTCTAATTTACAAAGTTCTTTCATTTTATTCTTACAATAAAGTCATATGGTAGAATGGGAAAAGTACTAGATATAGCATCAAAGGAACTGGTTTTGACTAGCTAGTCTTCCACTGTGAGTTGGGGCAAGTAATTTTCCTTCTTTGGGCTGCAGTTCCATTATGTATAAAATTGGAATGTAAGGACCCATGTCTTCTGAGTTCCCTTTCAGCACAAGATCAATGATTCCATGCATCCTCTAAGGTCAATAATGCAAGTATTATTAATGTTATCATTCATGATTATGCTAGCTTTGTGATCACAGCCAAATGACAAACTCACTAAGCTTGTGTTTCATCAGCTGTCTAGTTATTATTATGAATGATAATTATTAATGCTAACAAATATTATTAATATCTATCTCTATCATCAGGATTAGTTAATTAGCATATAGAGAAACTGAGATTTCAACTCAAGTCTTCATTTCCCAAATCTTCTACTTTTCAAAATAGAAGATGACAATGCAAGTTTCCTGTGCTATAACTACAACAGATCATTGAACCTCATCCTTTCTTGGATTCACCAGCTATCCATTTTCTGTCACTCATACCTGCTCCCTCTTTTGCCATTGCGGTGAAATTGTCTGACTGGCAGCAAATGATTGCTAACATTGAGTATTGTTCTCTTGGATGCCACTAGTCTAAGTCTTGGAATCCACTGAAACATCCTCTATTCTCAGAGAATGTATTTGTGCCCAAACTCGTGCTGCTCTATTGTGATGGGAACAATTACATGGATGGCCATGGCCAGGTGATTCATGACCAAACGTTCAGTCTTCTGGTGATGGACCTCTTTTTAGTTTGCTAAGTTGCTTCTTGGAATGCCAGCAGAGTTCTTTGTCTAAAAAAATGCTTGTAGATTTTCTGGCATGGTAAGGACCCCCCCACCCCCACTCCTCCAACCACACTGTTTGAGTTTCATTTGCAGACTCCATGCAGAGGCATCACAGTAGCATGACATTTTTGAGGAGGATGTGGATGCTATATTCAGAGAACACACACACACATATACACACATACATACATATGAATGGTGTGTGTTCTGGTACAGAGATGGGGGAGGGGAAGAAAAATATGAATTGAATTTTCTTATATCCCCTTCCTTTTTTGTTGTTCAACCATTTTACAGTTGTACCCAACTCTCCATGACTTTACTTGGGGTTTTCTTGGCAAAGATACTGAAGTCATTGCCATTTCCTTCTCCAGTTCATTTTACAGATGAAGAACTGAGGCAAACAGAGTTAAGTGACTTGCCCAGGGTCACATGGCTAGTAAGTGTCTAAGGTCAGATTTATAGGTGCCCTTTCCCTTCCTTTTAGCCATGGGTAAAAATCTAAGAACTCTAATCTTCCACCAGTCACTGACTTCTTAGATTCTGTGGTGATGGTGATTCTATGGAGCTACTAGGAAATAAATATTTGAACATTATGGACTCTTATCTTACAGTTTATGTGAATTTGGGAATAACCTTGTATTTTTTTTTCCTAAATGAGAAAAATGAGTCCAGAGAAGCCAAAACGTCATCCAACTAAACACAAACCAAAGTGAAGCATAAAAGTTAGGTCCCTTGACTACTAGACCATTTTTTTCTTTTCCCTGTACTTTGTAATGGTGGGGTTGGAGTTGAGAGGGGAGTTAAGGCCTTTAGTTGAATGAAGTCCCATAATGTCAGTGAGTGCCTTCATCCTAGGTTATTCTTAGGATTGTTATCCAGCAGAGTTTAGTACTAACCATTTTCTAACAGATGTGGAAGTTCAGACTTTTCAAAATTAAATGATTAACGCACAGTCCCACAGAAAATGAATAATTAAAACTCAGGCCTCAATATTCTATTCTTTTATTTTTTTTCACTATATCAAACTGCCTCTATGGAATACACAACTTTACCCAGCAGAGTAGGGTTAAAAGTAATTAGAAAGAGGTTGTTCTTTCAGGAAGTAGACAGAATTTAAAGAATTGAAAATGTGGATAGGATGTATTACATAGATATAAATAACCCTTTATTAATCACCTACTATGTACAATACTATACTACAAATTCTACCTCATTTGGTCCTCATACTGCAAAGTAATTACTATTTACACCGAGGAACTGAGGCATACTGGGATTAAGTGACTTACACAGGATCACAGGGTCAGTGTCTGTGGTTGGATTTGAACTCAGATCTTCCTGCTTTCAGGCCTACTAGTGTTCTATGCATAGCTCTACCTAAGAGAAGTGGATTTACATATTATATAATGATAATATGGTATTACATATTATGTAGTTATATTTCTATAGTGTTTTAAATTTTGTAAATACTCCCAAGTACCCAAGAGGTAAGAAGGTTACCTTCATTTTGAAATGACAAAAGTAATGGTTCCCCAAAAAGAACTGTCCTGGTCATGGTCACAAAGCTAACTCAGCCATCTTTCTGGTAAACCTAGTTTTCTTTCTATATATGAAAGAACACATGATATAGCTGAATGTTCTTCTCTTTGGGGGTGGGGGGTGAAGGTGCTGCACTTTTTTCTTTTCTTTCTTTTTCCCCAGTAATTAGAGAAGTTGAAATGTAAAACCTAGGCTATTAGAGTCCAGTGAAGAAATTCATGCTACATCTCCCACTGACTGGTGACTCACATTGATCCATGTGTCCCAATGCCCTCCATCACCCACACTCCCCTTCATCTTGGGTCCTCTGTCCAGTCTCTGCCCACCTCTCAATATCTATCAATGCCTTGTGCTCCTCCGTCCCTCTCCCTCCCCCTTCCACCCTACACCATCAATACATGCTCTCAGGGAAAAATCCATTATGAATCACTTACACATCAGTGTGAACATAAATCAATCTTTTACTTCTCCCAGCAGTATTTACCTTTTAAGCTTTATCTCAAGGATTGTAGGATCATAGATTTAGAGCTGAAGGGGCCTTAAGGTCATCTTGTCCAACTCTTTCATACAGAAGTGGAAAATGAATCCTAGAGCGATTCTGTGACTTGCCCAAGGTCACACAGCAATAATAATAATTGTTTAATATAATATTTAATTATATTATGCATTTATATATTAAAATGAATACCTTATTTAATGATGATGATTATGATGATGAATGATAAGCATTTATTAAGCACTTCCTATGTGCCAGACATTGTGCTAAGTGTTATGGATACGAAGGAAAGCAACAATTGCCCTTACATTCAAGCCTATATTCTAAAGGTGAATATGAGTGAATAACTGAATACATACAATACATACATACTTACATTCCACCATACATGCATGAAAACATACATACAAATAACTGGATACATATATGCAGAATAAATGAAGGGTAATAGGAGAGGTGAAGGCATTAGCAGCTGGGGAATTGGAAAAGACTTGCTACAAAAGGACAGGATTTGAGTTTAGTTTTAAAGGAAGCAAGGCAGGGAAACTACAAAGTGTAGGTGAAAAGGGAGATCATTCAGAGACAGCCTGTGCAAAGGGACAGACATGGGAGATGCAAAAGGATATTTTAGAGCAGCTAGATTCTTTCTGAGAATACTTGGTCAATACAATAAGTGAATGGACTGTTTAGAAGCTGCAGGGGATGAGAAGTCGGTCCTCATTGTGGCTCTCAGCCAACAGGGAGCTCCATTCTCAGCTGTCTTGCTCTTTCCACTCTCCTTCAGGAAAATTCACTTTCACAGAGGCTACTGTACCGTGTTTCCCCGATAATAAGACCTATCCCGAAAATAAGCCCTCCCCTTACTGTGTAAGATTCCTCTAAAATAAGCCCTCCCCGAAAATAAGCCCTATTGAGATTGCTACTGTAGTGAAGGTGATCTCCTGCGCTACACGCTACATTACGGTACCCTCTGTATGAACCGTTCCCCCTCCCCCCCGGTGAAACACACGCCACGCTCCGAGCTGCATCCAATCAGAGCTGCAGCAGTGAGCCCGTCATCCTGTTCTTCCCCAGTGATTTGCTTATTGAATAAAGGTACATTTTTTTGTTCACATTTACCTGTTTATTAAAATTGCTGTCAATGTTCATTAAAATAAGCCCTCCCCTGAAAATAAGCCCTCTGGTGTTTTTCTGTCCGAAAAATTAATAAGACAGTGTCTTATTATCGGGGAAACACGGTAGCAGCAGCTCTTGTCTAGCTGCCATGCTGTGAGACAGTTGGCTCCCTCCTCCACTCTTCTAGTCCCTTGCACTACTTCTGGGAGGTGACATTCTCGCCAAGAGCATCACTCACCTCTCACATCTCAAATTTTTGCCCCCTGTCTCAGAATGAAGGGAGGGAGCTCTCTCTCTTCAGGTGCTAGAACATAGTTCCCATGACTATGAATTTTGTCTTGAATAACTACAAGAGAATGAGAAACCTTATCCCATATTGAAGGAATTTCAGGCTTCACTAAGCAACACAGGGACAGCTTTGGAGGGAAGAGTCAGCAGAACCTGAAATCACACTACTGAGGCAGTCACTGACTTTGCTTATAACAGTGGTAGATTACTACTTCAGGAGCCATAGGAGTCCCTTTAAAGATGGACATGAGGCCTTTTAAGTACACATAAAAGGCTTAAAAAATCCATGAGAAAGAAATGAGTCTCTCTATTAACTCAAATCATTAATTACAACTAAGTTAATATCCCATTGAATCATTAGTGTCATGATAATGAAAGGAACTCATGCCTAGAGCTGCTGTATGACCCTAACAACTGCCCATAGCTCAGAGCTTCCGTTAGGGACACTATTCAAGTCCTCTCTTCCTAACAAATGCTCTCATTTGACAATTTCTATTCCTAAAATTCACCGTGGCCCCCACCCCTGCCCCTATTGTAAACACAGCTCTGCAAGGTTTGTTGAATCATGTTCCTGGCTTCTTTTTCCTTCCTCCCTCCCTAATATATGTATTTTATCTCCCTTTTGATAATGCTTTCTTTGTCTTCAGACATAATGATAAATTAATCTGATAAGTATATGCCCTTATTCCCATTCCCTCAGCATTCATCTGGGAGTTTGATCCTTTTGATTATATCCCTCCTTATCAGATTTTCAACCTCTATTTATCCATGGGCTCTTTCTTTTTCTTTTTTGGTTAACTACAAATATATCCAGATCTCTTCCATCAGAAAGAAAGAGAGAGAAAGGAAGGAAGGAAGGAAGGAAGGAAGGAAGGAAGGAAGGAAGGAAG
>NW_027187378.1:43483711-43531873 GCF_028583685.1 Petaurus breviceps papuanus | reverse complement strand
AGGAAGGAAGGAAGGAAGGAAGGAAGGAAGGAAGGAAGGAAGGAAGGGAGGGAGAGAAAAAGGTTTTCTGCTTTTTCTGCTTATAAAATACCATCTCCACTATTTGCTTATACCCCTCACCTCCCACTGACTTCTCAGTTCTTGACAATCTGGCTTCTGACTCAGCTAAAATTTCTGCCTACAAACCAATGATCTCTTAAATAGTACATCTTATGACTTGTTCTCAGGCCTTATGCCTTGACTTCTCTCTACACTTGGCACTATAGAACATACTTGTCTCCTAGATACTCTGTCTTCACTGTTTTTGTTTTGTTTTCTTTTGTTTTTGTAGGAAACTGTTTCTACTCTAACTTTTCTGAGTGCTTTCTCATTCATCTCTATTACTATCCAAATTCTATCCAGTATATGTGAGTGTATCAAAAGTTTCCCTACTGAGTCATATATTCTTTGATCCCCTTTGTTGACCACCTTGTTAGCTCCCATGAGTTTAATTATCATTATGATTTCCATTCAAAGGATTCCTAAATTCACATATCTAACACTTTATTTCTTTCTTGGAATTCAGAGACACACACACACACACAACAAACAAACAAACAAAAAATCCTATCTGCTGGATATTTCCACCTGAATGTCTATTATCATTCCTAAAGCAGAACTTATGGTCATTTCTTCAAAACCCATCCTTCTTCTTACATTTCCTATTTCTTTTGAGAACAAACATATAGTTTCACTCATCCAGAATTATCAGACTCTCTACACCTTCTCACATATCCCACCCACCAATACCAAATAAGTTGCCTAGTCTTACTGATTTCTTCCCACAACATCTCTCATATTCATTCCCTTTTCTCTACTTCTACGGCTGCCACCTCAATTGAAACTCTTGTCACTACTGCCCTAAACTACTACAGTAACTTCTAAATTGATTTCCCCTTCTCATATATGTCTCTTCCCTAATCCATCTACCTCCTGGCTGTCAAATTGATTTTCTTAAACCCAAGGTTGACCATGTTCCTTTCCTCCTTAAGAGAATCCAATGGCTGATTGTCTCATTATTACCTCCAAGATAAAATTAATAACCCTCTTTTTGGCATTTAAAGCTCTTCAAAATCTGTCTCCATTCAATCTTTCATAACTTATTTCATATTACTTATTATAATGCACCTTACATAATTATCTGATCCTATATCTAGAAATGGACAAGAAATCAGAGGTCATCTAGTTTTATTTTAATAATAATAATAAATACCTAACATTTATTATTATTATTATTTGCTTTCTGGAGGGGGGAATGTACAGCAATTGAGATTAGGTGACTTGACCAAGGTCACATGGCTAGTAAGTGTTAAGTGTCTGAGGAAAAGTTTGAACTCAGGTCCTCCTGACTCTAGGACCAGTACTTTATTCACTGTGCCACCTAGCCACCCCAACACCTAACATTTATAAAGCACTTACTATGTGCCAGGCACTGTTTGCTAATGTTGTTGTTCAGTCATTTCAGTCATGTCTGACTCATCATGATCCCATTTGGGGTTTTCTTGGCAAAGATACTGGAGTGATTTGCCATTTCCTTCTCCAGATCATTTTACAGAGGAGGAAACTGAGAACAACATAGTTAAGTGACTTGCCCAGGGTCACACTGCTAGGAAGTATCTGAGGCTGGATTTGAATTCATGAAGATGAGTTTTCCTGTCTCCAGGTCCAGCTCTCTATTCACTTTGCCACCTCACTAAGTGCTTTATAATTATCCTCTCCATCGATCCTCACAACAAACTTGGGAGGTAGGTTCTATTGTTATACCCATTTTAAAGATGAAAAAAGTAAGATCCATAGAAGGTAAATGACCTGTCCAAGGTAGAGCAGATAATCAGCATCATGGGTGGGATGTGAATAAAAATCACCTGACTTCAGGGGCAGTGATCTTTCTGATGTATCATAAGGCTTTCTCTAGTCCTACCAACCAGCCCTAATCGTTTTTTGCTGTACATGGCATTCCATTTCCCTGCATCACTCACCATGCTTTTACAGAGGATGTCTGCTATGCCTAGAACACTCTTCCTCCTCAGCTCTATTGGAATTTCTGACTCCATTGAAAGGACAGTGAAAGTGCATCCTTCTATTTTAGGTCTACCTTGATCCCCTCCCCCTAGTTCCCACCCTCCACCAAAATTACTTTGCATCTATTTATCTTTGTCAAGGTTGTCCCCCTTCCCAAGGTAAGCTCTATGATGGCAGAGACTTTTTTTTGTTTGTTTTTATATCCGGAGTACCTAGGAGACAATCCCAGGCATGCAATAAGGGCAAATTCATAATGTTGTTGAATTAAATTATTAATGTTATAATGGAATATGATTACAATAGCCCCTTGGGTCCTGTTTTCTAGTTCCTAGGACACATATATGTATTGTCGAAATACCTTCTGGAAGCAATTTATAATTATTATTTTATCTTTCTATTGCATGATAGGTTTTAAAAGTTAAATAATTCCAGGAAATTTGGAATTTAATGGTGGTCCTCCCTCTAATGCAAATTGTCACCTTGCCTAATCTTTGTAATATGTTCCAAGGAGTTGCTGTGACTGAAAAAAAAATACCATTTCCTTGAGGCCAGTTTTCTGTTCCTGAGCCTCCTCACACCATTCTTAACATGGAGTCTAACACTAGGTCTATACTTGAATTTGCACCAGTGAGGCAAGACCTGGCAAAGCAAGTGTTTCACAGTGTAACTTGTAAGAATCTAGCATCACCTCTTCCTTTGACTCAGAATAGCACTTGAGGAGTTTATTATATTACCTTGTTAATATATGTATAAGAGATAATGCTGCCTAATGGATATGTCTGGCCTTGAAACTATTCTGGCTGTCTGAACTAAGGGCAAGTCACTTGACCTCCATAATCCATAATAAATAAACATTTATTAAGCTTCTACTATTTGCCAGGCACTATTCTAAGCACCGGGGATACAAATAAAAAAAGAGAGTTCCTGCTATCAAGGCACTTAGAATCTAATGGAGGAAGACAGCCCACAAAAGAATGCTGAGAAGGGTGTGATGGAAAGTACTTAGTGTGGAGGCATGGTAGAAAAGCTGAAAATCTGAAATGGGAGCTGCTGGAGATTTCAAAGAGGTTCAGAATGAGTGCTACCACATGGTTGATGAGATGTATGAGGAGACAGCAAACCAATTCCCTCTCCTTAAATAGAGGAGTTCATGGGCCCCATTCCCACTCCCACCCCCACCCCCAGTCAGAGGGGTAGAGGACATTGATGAGGCATGAGTAGCAAGACTGATTGGATCCTGAAAGATGATGAGATTTCAGATGATGAGTTTGTTGTTGTTCTCCTTCATTCAAAGGGGGCCAATGACACCAGGAGGGTGATGTCTTGACTTGCAAGTGAATTGGATTTAATTGAGGTAAGGCTGTGAAAAGTCATCAGCTTCACTCTCTCCTCCAGAGTCCAGTGGCAAGACATAAGTCAGGACTACTGGTGGTGGCCACAGTGAATTTACTAGGGACATGATAGAGAAGTCAAAGGAATTTAAAATGAGTGTTGTTAGGTGGGAAGTGAGGATATGTACTTTAGTCAACTGCATAAAACTATTATAAGTTAGAAAAAAATGCTGATCTAAGTTGGTATTTGAAGAATATCTGATTGTTTTCTATACCAATGAAGTCACAAGTACAGATGTAATTCGTATAACTATTAAAATATATAAAGCTGTACAAATGAAGTAGCTATAAAATCTCTCTCACTTCCCTGTCTCCTTCCCTCTCTATTTTCATGGTCTCTCTCATTCTCTAGATCTCTGTCTTTGTCTCTCTACCTATCTCTCTCTCTCTCTGTCTCTCTGTCTCTGTCTCTGTCTCTCTCTCTCACACACACACACACACACACACACACACACACAAATACTACTCTTCAAAAACTGTATTCTAAAAGTATTTCCATAAATCAATCATAAATGGCTTCCAACTTGCTGGTCATGGAAATGGGAAATGACGTCTGAAGAAAAATATGGGAGTGCTAGTGGACTTGGAATCTGGGTCATATAAGATGTAGCAAATATATTTTCAAAATACTTTTAAGTAATTTTCATCATAAACTTAGTATACCATAAACAAAAACAAATTCAATTTTTAAAATGAAACCACACATAAACCCATAAATTCTAAGCTATAATTTTAAATGTGTATATTAAATTTAACAAAATAATAACCAACTTTTTTATTCTTCTGTGTTCCCTCCCACTCTCTTTTTCATCTGTGTACTTTATTGGATTTTGTTATAACCATTTTTTATATGATCATAGTCATTTTGTATATTATTGTTCTGATTCTTCTTTCTTCATGCAGTATCAATTCATATAAGTCCATAATTCTTTGTCTTCTTCATGTTTGTCATTTCTTATGGCTCAATAATATTCCATTATGTTGATATGCCACAATTTATTCAACCATTCCCCAATCATTTTCATATGGGTAGTTTCTACTTTTTTGGTGCAGATAAAGCTGCTATAAATATTTCAGCACTCAGGACTTTTTTCTTCTTTTTAATAACAATGCTGAGCACAGAATCCTTGCAGTGGAACCGATGGGTCAAAGGATAGAATGGATTTTGTAGCTTTCATTTTATATTGCAAGTGTTTTTTTTTTCAAAAAATAGAGATATTTAACAAATAAATTCAAGGGGTAGTTCTGTAGTCCATCTTCTGAAATCACCATTAAGATGACATTTTCTTTACAGGAACTGTACACACTATTTTCAAGCCGATGAATTGCAGTAATACTTTACTTTCTATCTACTGTGATTTCTCTCTATGTTCAAAAAACCTGAATATACCTGAAATGTTTGATGGGAATGAGTATATTATCAGAGGGACAGCATACATTTTAAACAGGACATTGACATACTAGATTCTGACCATAGATGGCTACATATAGTGACCAGTATAGTAAAGAGACTTGAGAGTATAATCCAGAATGTTTGGTCATAACATCAGGACTTTTGAATGAATTGCTGAATTAATTTTTGAAATAAAGGAATGGGACCACAAGGGGGTCTTTTTGGGACAAGTCGGGGGGGGGGGGAAGCACAGTTCTTTGAATACTTGCTGGCAGTAGCAAGATCACAATGGCAACAATGCTTCGATCACACTCTAATAAAGCACAGAGAGCCCAGAGATAAATGATGTGGGGAGTGCAGGTATGGGGACGTGATGCCCACAGCAGAAAACCAGGTAAAACTAAGCACTAGAAAATGGAGGAGGAAACTGAGGGGAACTGGAGATGATTTTCTATTGAAGGAGAGGGAGTCTATTTGGCCACTGGTCAATAGTGAGCTTTCTCTTGAACCGAACAACAAAAACCACAGAGCAAATGAAAATGAATGGTGTAAAATTATAACGAATAAACTTGGTCTCAGAGATGACATATGAGGTGATATTCTCACTCCCTTTCAAATTATAGGGAACATGGTTGTGATGCACTAGATAATGTCAGACTATTCATATGCATTGGTTTTGCTGAATAACATATTGCTTTTCATTTTTGTTCTTTGCTATATGGTATGGCTCTCTGGGAGGGTAGGAAATCACTGGGAAATATAGGTGATATAAAAATAAAATTTATCAAATTTTAATAAAAATAAAATTTATCAATTAAATGAAAATAAGGAAAATGAATGGCAGAAAACTGCAAATTTTCTTTCCACGTTTCCATTCAAAATAGCGAAGAACCATGCCCTGTGTCTGCCTCCCTTTGTTGAGGCGTCTACAAAGAGCATGCAGTTACAAGGCATTGAGCCTTGTGAGGAAAATCACATGGATCAGAATCAGTATGCCTAACACAAAAAAAGGACAAAACTATTATTTTAAAGAGTAAAGAAGGGAAGAGCTTATATTCAATCTGACTGATTACCTACCTCACTAGGTTGAGAAACAAAATGAGATAATACACAGAAAATGCTTCGTAAACTCTCAAGCAATATATAAATGTCAACTATTATCATTGTCTAACATCTTCAGGCTCAAAGACATTTTCCTCATTCTCAGGCAAATTTGAGGCTTCTGACTTTTTATAGGGCACAGGCTTTTGAGATGTCTTGCTTGCATATTCAGAGCTCATGCAATTAGGTGGCACAGTGGATTAAATATTGGGGTTGGGAGTCAAGAAGACACAAGTTCCAGTCCTATCTTAGACACATCCTAGCAGTGTGACCCTGGGCAAGTCAGTTCCTCTGAGATTCAGTTTCCTCATCTGTAAAATGGCACCTACTTAACAGAGTTATTGTAAGGATCAAGTGAGATCTGACATGTAAAGTGCTTTGTAACTCTTAAAGTACTCATCCTATTCTTCTTTCTTCTTCTTCCTCTTTTATCACCATTATTATTTTATTGACATTAATATTAAAAGTAACCATAGTAGTTTTAGTTGTAGTTATAGTTGTAGTAGTAGTATAAGCCTGCACAGGCCCAAAGTCCTTGCTATCTGTGTGAGAGTTAACTTAGTTCTCAAAGTGCTCACAGTTTGATAGAATCAAGATTAGGCAAATGTCATTCCTAGAGAAGCATAAAGTAAAGAAGAAAACTCTCAAGTGGAAAACCAGTGCCAATAGTTAATGAGTATCCTAAGTTCATCAAAAGGTTAATTTGAATTCATTAAGTTTTTATCAAGCAGCCATTATTTACAAGACACTATGTACTACACCCTAGGAATATAAAGACAAAAAACATAAGTTCCTTACATAACTAAATATAATGTGCATGTACATATATATACACATGAAACAATGGGTGGAAGGAGCACTTAGAACTGGTTGGGTATTGGATGGGGATAAAAACACTAAAAGAGGTATGTGCAGGTCGTGACACTTGAGATCAGCCTCTAATGGGGCTAGAGATTCCAAGAGAAAAATGATCATTTTAAAAGCATGGAAGGAAGTGTGTGCACAGGTTCATAGGCATAAACCTGAAAGGGAACTCAGAGATCATCCTATTTCAATTATCTCATATTACAGATGAGGAAACTGAGGACTTGGGTTTCATATAAGGAAAACTTTCTTCTAAGGCAGTTAGGTAGCTAGCTGCCCATGGATAGAGCACAGGGTCTGGAGCCTAAACAACCCAAGTTCAAATACTGCCTCAGATACTTTCTTGTTGTGTGATCCTAAGCAAGTCACTTAACTGCTGTTTGCTTCAGTTTCTTCAACTATAAAAATGGAGAAAATGATAGCACCTACCTCCCAGAGTTATTGTGAGGACCAAATAAGATAAAATTTGTGGAGTTCTTAGCACCTGGCATATAATAGAAGCTTAATACACACTTGTTTTCTTCCATTCTATTCTTTTTTTTTTTAAAGCAATTAGGGTTAAGTAACTTGCTCAAGGTTACACGGCCAGGTGTTTCTGGGTGGGTGCTAAGTGTCTGAGCCCGGGATTCGATCTCCAGGTGTTCTCAACACTGGAGCCGGTGTTCTTACTCGCTGTGCTACCTGGCCACCCCGCTTCCATTCTATTCTTACAGTAAGAGCTGTGCAAGAAATGAGAGGAGACTGTGGGGAGTCTGGGAGGGATGAATAAGTTAGTGAGTTCCCTATCACCAGAGATTTCTGAGTATTGGCTAGATGATCATTTTATAGAGGACACTGTAGAGATAATTCCTTTGCAGGTACAAGTGGTTGTCCATGACATCTGAGGTCACTGCAAGTTCTAAGATCCTTTCTATCTAACTTCTTTTATATCTATCCTCTCCATATTTCCACTGCAAATTCCAACCTGCTCTGAAACAATTGAAGTCTAAAGATGACTGCTCTTGGGCCAGTAGTGTAGCTGCAAGTGATTCAGAAAGTGCTGGTAATCCCTCGGAAGGGGCTGTAGGCTAATTTTTCATCCTGGGGGTGTGAGTAGGGGGAGGGTTTCAGTAGAGAAACCTGCAGTCTTTCAGGGCCATTTTATTGCCCTCCCATTCATACCCAGTGGCGCAAATATTCATCTTCAGCATTTTAGATTAAGCAATAATAAACATTCTAGGCTTCAGAGATTCATTTATCAAAAGCTAATATATTTTTAGACTTCCCCAACATAATTTTTTCCCCCAAGAACTGTAAGTCTGAGTTTCTATTAAAAAGAAAAATGTTGAGGGTAGGGATGTTTGATCCTACCTCGAATACAGTGCTTATGCAGCTGTTAAGGTCTGTATTATTTACAGTCAGTTCAAACATAGAGACAAATGTCAGAATGTAAGATAGAGACAAATGTGAATTCCTTAAGAAGAAGGAAAAAAAGAGAAAAACTCACATATCAAGGAATGGAATTTAGATCTATGAAGGCGCCTTATGGAGATTATGAGCTGTAAATAACCGCTTCATCACTCCCACCCAGGAAATACTGTTCTCTTGGGGGAAGTACCGAGGGGCAGCAATAGGCATTAGTGTACCATCCAGCATGATTTACCTCTGGTATTATGAAGATGGCAATATGCACTGTGCTAGGGGCTTCTTTACCAATAAGTTCAAGGTACTCTAGGAGGTCAGAACTCTTAAGTTTTCTGAGATCAAAGCTATAGCAGGAACTATTTTCCAGAAAACAGGACAAGTTGTCCCTCTGCCTTCTTCAGATCACAAGGATAAGTTAAACAGGACTTTCTATGCTAGGTACAGGTTTGTGATCACACTGCTTCCCCTAGTCCTAGTGACATCATCCCCGCTAGCTCATATCACATCACTCCTCTGCTCAAAAATCTTCAGTGCCTCCCTATTATATTATAAAAATATTCAGTGCCTCCAGAACAGGTAGGCATTCAAGAACTTCCCCAGTCAGGTACCAACATAGCTTTGCAGCACAATTTTATGTTACAGTTCATCCCTATCCCTCACCTGTGGCTCTAAGAAGCTGAAGAATGTATACCAGCAGCCGCACTTCAGTAAAATGTTCTCAGCAGATGAGCTAAAACCAGGTTGAGGGGAACTGACAGAATTCAAATCCTTTGGTTAGATGGGGGATGTCTACTGCAAGCAGGTGAAGAATGGGCAGAAGGAGACAATTTGTTCCAGTGGCCACGAAGGAGGCTGAAACACTTAGAGTCTGGTCAGATGTGAAAGACTCCATGGTCATCCACTGCATCCCAGGCCCTCACCAGGATTCTTGACTTTTGTCTTGACTCTGGACTTTGCTGACTCTGGAAGTGACAGTGAGCCTAGGACTTCGTACAATTCTGCCTCACTTAATATCCAATTCATGTTCAAGTCAAGACATTACTTGGGATGTAATTGGTCCTCTTCAAAATGAAGGATGAACAATATATTATCTCTGCCACTCTCAGTGCAATCTATACTGCAGGAAAACCTTCTTTCCCTAGATTATGCTATGTACCCTTCCACTTCCAGGATTTTGCTGAGATGTGAATTTGAATGGTTCTTTGTTAGGAGGTAAGGTGGGGAAGAGAGGCATCCAGAGCTCTGGAACACAGAGAGCTTGTGTTTAAATGCTGCCTTTCATATTTACTATGTGTGTAAATTTAAGCAAGTGATTGCCCAAGGTTAAAAACTGGTCAGGTCACCCTTTCTGGGTCTTAATTTCCTCATCTATAAAATGATGGAGTGGGTCTAGGTAGCATCTAATGACTCTTCAGTTTTAAATCTATGATCCTATAATCTATTGAGAATTCTAGCAAGATTGTAGATAATGGCTATAGTGACAAGTCAGAAAGATTCAAATCCACCTTTCGCAGTAGTTGTGTGACTATAAGCAAGTTAACTAAATTCCTTGAGACTCAGGCTTGAAGGAAAGATTTAGATAAATAGAGGAGAAATATAGAGATAGAAAAATATAGCTGAAAAACCTCTCTACAAAATTATAGGTTGGCTGCAATATGTGCCTCTGTAGCGATTACCAAAAGAAACGATCATTGATCCAATAACGTTAATATTGGCCCTAGCACACATGTACTAGGGTTAACTGTGCCCTTTCAATCACGTGTGTTTCTACTGACCAATTTCTACATGACCAGGCCAGGGAACATACATGTTTTACATAACCATGTAACTCAGAGTTTCTTTGTTCTCTCCCAGGAAAAAACAAAGATAAGAAACTAAAAAGAAATGCTAAGCACATTACATTTATTTTGGTCATATTTTCCATTCCTATTGTCTTACCTTAATTGCTTTCAGGTCCAGAGCAAATGATCTGGAAGATATTTTCATAGTTGCCATAAACTTTCATGGTCAGACTTCCAGATACTTTAAGCCTTTAAGCATCCTTGCCCCATAGTGATCTCTAGTGTCCAGTCATCAAGGGAAAAAAAAATCCTAACTATTCACCCCCTGGCTTGTGTGAGCTGCAGTCAAGGGCTAACTCCATAATTCCAAATAAATCCAAAATAAATACCTTCATAATCCATAATAATCTGCCATACACCTAGAGTACTGGATCTGGAGTCAGGAAGACCTGCGTTCAAATTTAGTCTCAGATACTTAGCCATGTGACCCTGGACAAGTCATATAACCCCTAATTGCCTCAATTTCTTTAATCCGTAACATGAGAATAATAATAGCACCTACTTTCCAGGATTGTTGTGAGAATCAAATAAGATACTTAGCACAATGGTTGGCACATAGTAAACACTATATCAAATTATCCTAAATTCCAGCCTCTTGAGCTTCAGGGCTACACTGAGACGGGGTCCCCTCCATCTTCTGCCACCTAGCTCCCTCTCTAGAACAGACAAATATCCACTTCCTCATCTCTTCCAACTCCTCCTGATCCTCCTGATCTGGCCTTCTGTGAAGTGAGACTCACAGGACATATATTCTTGTACACTACCTATCATGAGGCTGGGCTTTGAACAGTAGTCCCATTCCTTCCTCAGTGAACCTCTCTCCAGTTATTCATACTCCGACTGGACTTACTCCTCTATTCTGGTCAATGGCACCACCACGCTCCCAAATCCTCCCTCTGCCTCACTGCACAGGTCCAATATACAACCAAATATATGTTTCTACATTCACAGCATCTCTCAAACACTTCCTTCTCTCTAATCAAGTAACTATTAACCTAGGATAGGCACTTGCCAGTTCTCTCCCCAGCTAAGACAATAGCCTTTTGATAAACATCCCTGCCTTAAGTCTCTCATCACTACAATGAGCTACCAAAAGAATTTTCTTAAAGTGTAGGTTTGACCATATCACCCCCTGCCCTAAACCACTCATGTGCTAAATTAATTCTAGCGGCTCTTTATTACCTCTAGGATCAACCATAAACTCCTCTGTTTGGCATTTAAAGGCCTTCACAATCTTCCTACTTTTCTGATCCTCTAACATTTTATTCTACTCCAAACAGTCTACTATCAGCGACACTTGCCTCCTCTCTGTCTCTCACACGTAACGCTCCCCTCCTATCTACATTCTTTTGCACAATGTGTCCCTTGTCTGGAATGCTCTTCTGCCTTGCTTCTACCTTCTGTAGGAGGCAATTCCAGTTTCCACCAATGCTAGTGCTTTCCTTACCTTCCATCTACTTTTAATCTTGTATGAACCTAGTTATTTCCATATTGTCTCCCCCATTAGAAGACAGAGACAGTTTTCCCCCTTTTTCTTTGAATCCTCAGTGCTTAGCACAATGCCTGGTATAGAATAATTATTTAATAAATACTTACTGATGAACTGACTTTGAAGTCTTAGTCATGTATTCAGAGAAGTCTTGTCCCAAACCCATTACAAAGCAGCTTTTGTAGAATCAGTTTGCAAACCTCTAGAACTTTCTTCATTCACAGTATCACAGAATCTGAGCATCAGAAGAGACCTCAGAAGCCATCTAGTCCAGCCCCTACATGAAAGCAATCACCAGCATATGATACCAACAAATCAAGTGATCTTCTAGGGTCTGCTGGCTATTTGTCTATGGAAACTATCATAGTGATTTTTGTTCATACTTTAATTCATTCAGCAAGTATTTGTTGAACACTTTCTATAAGCAATGCTCTAAGCTAGGGACTAGGGGAAATGCAAAGTTTAGAAAATATGCAAATTGGGGTGGTTAGGTGGTACAGTGAATAGAGCACCGGCCCTGGAGTCAGGAGGACCTGAGTTCAAATCCGGCCTCAGACACTTAATATGTACTAGCGCTGTGACCTTGGGCAAGTCACTTAACCCTAATTGCCTTGACTACCACCCTTCCAAAAAAAAAGCCAAAAAAACCCATACAAATTAATGGATGAATAAAAAATGCATTTGAAGTGCTTATTTGCTATGTACAAAGTGCTATGCTAAGTGGGGATGCAAATAAAAAAGCAAGACAGTCCCTGCTCTTAAGAAGTTCATATTCTTATTGGGAAAACATGTATAGGGAATTTTTAATGTCAGTCAGATGGAAAAACCTAGCCAACTTTAGGGCACAGCAGAAAAGTAAATGTTAGTGCATCTTTTAGGTGGTACAGCGGTTAGATCACTTGGCCTGGAATTAGGAAGAGCTGAGTTCAAATCCAACCGTAGACATTTACTAGCTATGTGAACTTGGACAAGTCACTTAAAACTCTGCCTCAGTTCTCTGAACTATCAAATGGGGATGATGATAGCATCTACCTTCCAGGGTTGTTGTAAGGATCACAACCTTCCCAGGATTTTCAAAGATCAAGTGAGATCATATTTGTAAAGTGCTTAGCATAAAGCTTGGCACACAGGAGATGTAACATAATGCTATTTATGATAAGGATAATGATATTGTCACTTCCACTGGCAAACGGATGTTTCTCATGTCAAACTGTTTAACAGTGCTTTAGACTTTGGCATCCAGAACTTTCTTTTCTAGGTCTTTAGGTACGGCTATTAAGGAGGTGTAGGCTGCAATATCTTCGCAATGATTTGCAAGGTGGTATTTCCACAAAGGCTGCTTCTCTCTATAGTGGCTCCTAGACCTGGGATGATCTGGGAGGGAGTGGGGTGCCGCTAATGTTGGGGGTTCCATGATTCGGGGTTCTGGGTCAGCACCAAGGTCTATGGGGTGACAGTTATGGTGGCAGTGATTTGACCCACCTGGTAAATTCTACCTCCCATTTCTCTCCCAAGATGCCTTGATGCTGCTAGGCTGGCTTGCCTGCTGTCAGTGGCAGGGAGTTACTAATTGGTGATAGTGGCTGCGGGGATGATGGCCTTCTCCTCCACAGGATTTGTTCTACTTGATTATGTGGAGCCAGGCTGGAAGCAGAGTTGGTTGTCTGAGGGATACTGTTCTTTTTGTTGAGTTTCTTGTTGGGTCAATTGGCCTTTCCTTGGTATAAATGATGGCAGATTTGGTGGATTATTTCTTCATAAGGGTTGCTCACCTCTGTGCTTCCTGCCCTGAGAGAGTTTATAATCCAAGACAGAGATAAGCACACATTGAGACAGACAAAATATACAATATTTATGTGTAGTGTACTAATAACTCACATTTATATAGCATTCTGAGTTATACAAAGTGCTTTCTTCACAACTACACTCCAAAGCAGAGGACAAAAATCTCAATATCCCCATTTTAAACATGAGAAATCTAAGGATATGAGAGATTAAGTACCTTTTTCATGATCACGGGGAGCTGCTAAGTGTGTGAGGCAGGATTGAAAAGATGTCTCCTAACTCCAGGCCTTGTGTTCTGTGGGGATAGTGGAAGGCTTCTCTGAATGAGCTTTGACTAGGAATTTAACAAGGAAGGAGGAACATGGAGGAACCTAAGGCTACTTAGGTATAGAAATTAGGTGTAGAATAAAACCTCTCCCACAATAAATTTTTAATGGTTGAGAAATTCTTCAAATATATTTGATTGAAATAAAGGGCATAAGGGATTACAAAACTACCTTAAATTCTTATTGTATTTAAGAATATTTATTATTTATTTATGTAAATATATAATAAATAAACATTTATATAAATCTGAATAAAATGTGGTAGAGAAAGAAAGAAGTCCCTCTGTGTAGAATGAGGTCTATTTGTGGAGAGACCTGAGTATGGCTAAATGGAAGCAGAGTATGGAGGTAGACCTCTATGTAGCCTCTTCTTCCCCCCACCCTTCTACAAGAAAGGTTTTCATTCCTGCTAAGAGGGGAAACAGGAAGTCAGGGCTGAAGCCACACTACTCTCCTCAGAAAGATGGGGTGTTGGGCATCATATCTATCTGCTCTCTTAAACATTGTTAGTCTAGGGGATATTATCAGGTTGAAGATTACTTCTGATTGCTTTGTCATTTTGGAGGGAAAAGGGGTCCCAAATTCTATATCTAGGGCTTGAACTCTTTCCTACCTAATACCAGTTCCAGAATGAGCACACATAGAGAATAGCAAAGAAGCCTAAGTATTCAAATTGTGGTAAAACTGAAATAAGAAAAGGTTTTCATAGAAGAATACAACCCAGGCAATGCAGACTGAAAGAGCTCACCCATTGGGAGTGAGATAAGTCACCTCAGCTGATAGAGAATCCTGGCTCTCACCCAAGGAGAAACTCCTTATAATCTCTGATGCAGCAAGCTGGATTAGAGACATGATGGAGACTTCTAGCTCCTCTCAGGTCTTCCTAGAGTCTTTTCCTCCAGCAACCTGAAGTGGGAGTTGACATCTCCCATCTTTCCTCTTGAAGTTGGAAGCCAGTAGTGCCCAAAGTGGTTCAGTGTCAAGGAAGACTTCAAGCTTGACCAGTCACAAAGGGAACTGGCCCTGAAGAATCCTTAAGGGGGATGGGGGAAGACTGGGCCTCTCTTACTCTTTGCCAACTACACACTCCCTTGCTTCTATATGTTAGAAGTAAATTTTCAGAGCTCTGGACTCTGGGCTGTTGCCTAAATTCTTGTGCTGCCATTGATGAGAAAACAATAGACGAAACATTTCTGAAATGGAGAAGCAAAAATCTCAAAACAAAGCAAAAATAAGCCAGTAGTGAATGTAAAACACTTTCAAAGCATCACAAGGTCCTTGATCAAAACCTGAGATCTTGGAAGCTAGGCTGACTTGGAAAGCTTGCCACAGACCTGCTGCTTTCACTTTTTTTCTGTTTTCTTTTCTTTGGGGTTTCTCATGTGTGACAGAACAGCAGAGGCCAGCCAGGTGCTGGGGCTCCCCTGCCCAGATATTCTCTCTGTGGCAGAGCCCCACACTGAGTGCCAAATTAAAAATCAGCATTCTCCAAATGAATCTGACAACTGTGAGCAGGGACCTCTTTGGCATCTGAGGCTGTATGTAGCTAGTGTGCATGTGTGCCCACATTGGCTCAGCAAGCAGGAAGAGGAGATTTGGATCAAGCCTTTAAAAAATTAAATCTCTGCCTCCCTTTTATATACACAGATTTGAAAAGTCTTGCCTTTCATATACACAATATTTGAAAAATCACTCCCTCAGGATTATCAACACAGATAAACAACAATATTAAATAACTCAATCTGCAGATTGATTAAAAAAACCTCACAGCAACAAAGTATTTTAGAATATTAAAAAAATATATATATATACATATATTTTTTTTTTCTTCCAGACCTATAGTCTCAAAGACTTTCATGAAGAAGACTGCCAGGGACACATTTGGAGTGACATTTTCCTGATGAAAAATCGTGCTTCCAGCCAAAGGATGCAGTTGAGGCAATGAGGCCAAAATCCTTCCCCTATCCTAACACAAGGTTTTAGACTGAAAGGGCAACAGCTATTGATCAGCCATGGGCCTCTCTTCCTCAAGCAGATGGATTTCATCTAAAAGGCAATCTTTTCATTATTACTTTAATTTATAGTAACTCTTGACTTTTGCACTGTGCATCTGGGAGGGAATTACCAGGCTTGAATCAGAAGAGAAAATTTTATGAAATTTTTGAGCCTAAAGGGACCTAAGCCATCAACTAGGACATCAGAGATCAATTATGTACAGGTTGGCGCATCAAGGGTCCAATGACAAGAAGTGAATTATTCAAGATTATATGTTGGCTTACTTAATATATTGGACTTGGACCCAAGAAGAGAAAGGCTCAAGTCCAGCTTCTGATTCTTGCAAGATGTATAACTATGAGAACATTATATGACTTCTCTCAACTTGTTCACTTATATCGAATGGGGATAATGAGACCTAGACCTATAGTATCATCTCACAGAACTGTTCTTAAGTTGCTTAACCCTAATTACCAAAAAAACCCCAAACAGAGTCACAAAGAGTTGGACATGACTAAAACAACTCAAGAACAGCTATGTATGAATACATATAGAGATAAAGACACACACATATGTGTGTCTATATAGATATATCTATATATGTATGCATATACATACACATATACATACATATATACACACATACACATGCACGTAGATAGATAGATAGATAGATAGATAGATAGATAGATAGATAGGTAGATAGTTTATTCCAGTCCTGTCCAACTCTTCATGACTCCATTTGTGGTTTTCTTGGCAAAGATACTGCAGTGGCTTTGCCATTTCTTTCTCCAGCTCATTTTATAAATGAGAAAATAAGGCAAATAGGGTTAAGTAACTTGCCCATAGACACACAACTATCTGTGTCTGAGGCCAGTGAACTCACAAATGTCAAAGTCTTCCTAACTCCAGACCTGGCACTCTATCCACTGTGTCACCTAATGCCCCACATACTTGTGTGTATGTATATGTGTATGTGCATATATATATATGTTTGTAGATACATATCTATCTCTACATATATGCATATAGAATTGTCTGTATGTACATATTCACATTTACGAGATATATAAGAGGTAGGGACGGAGAGGGGGGGAGAGGGAGAGAGAGGGAGAGAGGAGGAGGGAGGGGAGGAGAGAGAGAATATTTCTTTTTTGCCTTTTATTCAGATAAGTGGCATAGTGGATACATCACTAGACTAGTGTCAGGAAGAGCTGAGTTCAAATCTACCCTCAGAAACACTATTTCTATGGACCCTGAACAATTCACTTAATAATTTTTCTCTCTCAGTTTACTCTTTTGTTAAGTGTGGGTAATAACATCTATCTTCCAGGATTTTTGTGAGTTCTAGACAAGAATTTTTATTTGTTGTTTAGTTGTCTTCCTGACTCCAGGCCCAGTACTCTATCCACTGTGCAACTTAGCTACCAATATCTGTACAATTCCCTATAAAATAAAGCTCATTAAAACTCCATATAAACTCTAGCTAGCTAGTTCTTCTGTCCTGGGGTCTCAATTTAATAACATGTAAAATGGGGGAAATATGTATACAGATACAAACATGATACAGATATAGCATATGTGTGTATGTGTATGTTTCTCTATACACACAGAGATACACATAATATGTTATATGTAGGTATACGATATAGAAATCTATTTGAAAGTTTAAAATACTATATAAATTCTGGCTATTACCATTATTAGCATCATTATTATCCTCCTCATCTTCTCATCTTCTTTGATGTTCAGATGGAAAAGATTTTCTTCTGAACTTTGAAGAAAATGAGAATTGACCTCATCTTCTATAAATAAATAGAATAAAAGAGGATTAAAAGGGAAACAACTGGGAAACAAAATATTTACTGCTAGTTTCTCTGATGTCTCATTTCCAAGATATATAAATAACTGATTAAAGTTTGTGAGAATAAGAGCCATTCCCACCTTGGATAAATGGCGCAACCTATCATGTTTCTGCAAACAAATCCTTATGATGACATTTTTTTGGATGATCCTTTGTCAAAATATTTTTGGTTGAGTTCATGTGTATGTCAATGGAGGGCCCTTTGATTTGTCTCTTGAATCATAGCTGTTTCATAAGCTCCACTCAAAGGTAAACCAAACCACTGTGGGTTATGTTGGACAAATCTAATCATATGCATCTGTTGTCAGATTTGACTATTATATATGAAAAAGAATATCTGCTTGTCCCTAAAGTAGTCCTTCAGATTTTTTTACTTGTTATGAAGTCTATTAATCTTTTTCTTTATCAAGAAGTCATCAATTGTTCTTTATTTGCCTTAAGATGATAGATCTTATGTATGTTTAACAGAGTACAAATCTTTAAGGATATTTTAAAAATCTATTATGGTCCATTCTATAGTTGAAATTGTACAATGGGGTAGGCATTTCATAAGTATTCGGTGTTTTAATGGTATCCATCCCATTTGGATTAAACTACAGAATGCCATTGAGACGCATAATGATTATAAGCCCCGCCTTCTCTTTGTTATCCTTATACTTGATGTATTTTGCCTGGAGAAGACCAAAGCATTTGCAGGTATCTCCTTCAGTCCTTTTCTCAGTGTGGCTTCCATATTCAAATTTGAGACTTCAGCCTCTATCTTTCCTTGGGATAAATTAAAAATGCTTCAGTTATTCCATCCATATTATATTATACAGAAAAATTCCACAAAATTAGGAACCTGTTTAATGCATTTTTCAATGAAGCCATATTTTTGTTTATCCATTCATATCAAGTGATTAATGAGATATTTTGGTCTAGCCCCCTCCTCAATTAGAAAAGTATATCTATATCTATACACAAATATACACATATGTACACATGTATATAATCTATGTGTATCTATAGAAACATATGAATTATTTTATTTAAGAGAGATGATAATATAATAAACTCAAGACAGAAATTTAAGTCTTAAACTGTGGCTGTAAAAAGTTGTCTATATCAATGGTTATTGGCTTATTGTGTTAGTGACATATTTTAAATAAAAAACAACTTGTCATGTGGACATTGAATATTCCAACTTTCTCAGCAAATGCATTTATCCTGCATCTTAAGTTCAGGCAGAAATAAAAAGGGCTTAAATTTCCATCCTAAAGAAAGCCCTTTAAAGTTGAGTTTTAAAAATATATTTATATTGTATTTGTTGATCTAAAGTATGCAAAAACAAAGTCAATGAAACCAAGATTAGAAGGGAAGCAGGAAGTGGGGAAACAATTTTTACAATTAGTGTTTGACAAAGGCCTCATTTTTAAAATGTATAGAGAACTGCATCACATTTATAGGAATACAAATCATTCCCCAATTGATAAATGGTCAAAAGATATGAATAGGCAGTATTCAGATGAAGAAATTAAAGTTATCTAGACATATGAAAAAATGCTCTAAATCACTATTGATTAGAGAAATGCAAATCAAAATGACCCTAAGGTACCACATGACACCTATCAGATTGGATAGCATAGTAAAACAGGAAAATTATAAATGTTAGAGATGTGGGAAAATTGGAACACTAATGCATTGTTTGTGGAGTTAACTGATCTAACCATTCTGGAGAGAAATTTGGAACTATGCCCAAAGGGCTATGAAGCTGTGCATACCCTTTGACCCAGCAATACCACTTCTAGTCTGTATCACAGAGAGATCATACAAATGGGAAAAGGGCCCACATGTACAAAAATATTTATAGGAGCTCTTTTTGTGGTGGCCAAGAACTAAAAATTGAAGGGATGTCCATCAATGAGGGAATGACTGAACAAGTTGTGGTATATGAATGTAATGGAATACTATTGTGCTACAAGAAATGATGATCAGGTGGACTTCAGAAAAACCTGGAAAGACTTCCATGAACTGATGCAAAGTGAAGTGAATAGAACCAAGAGAACATTGTACACAGTAACAGCCTGTGATAGTAATGGCAATTAAAGATTCCCCTGTATTGGCTTGGTTTTCAAATTGATTGTATTAAAACCCAGAGTTTGTTAATCCCACCTGTGGGATGGGCTTGTTGATGTGAAAAGAAAGTCCTGAAGTGGGAGGAGCTGGTGATGTAGATTTGGAGAGACAAGAGAGAGGCGGAAGTTCTTTTTGGAAGCAGCACCTCGTGGAGAGGGAGAGACTAAGAGATTGCTGGTGGCCGCTTTGAATTGCCCTGGACTTTTGAGACCTGCCCCCTGAGCTGCCAAGGACTGAGGAGACATGGCTGTTTTGCTGGTACTTTGTCTGTCTGTTTTGATGTTCTTTTGCCAGATTTGTCCACTGGTGAAAGACTGTCCTGTTGAAGAAGTCCTGGAACCTGGCATTTGGTTAAGAAGGCCTGAGACTGTCCTGCAGACAGAGAGTGAATACTGTCCACTGGTGAGGGACAGTACTGTTGTTGCAGGGGTCTGGAGACTGTCCGGCAGACAGAATGAATACTGTCCACTGGTGAAGGACAGTGCTGTTGTTGCAGGGGTCTGGGAGCCTTTCTGTTGGTTCAGAAGCCCTGAAGAAGGATTTTCTTGTTGTATGTTTACAGAAATCCTGGGAGAGGGCTTTGCTAATGTGTTCAGGGGTTCTAGGACTGTTCTACAGACAGAGGATAAATTCATGAAGGGACTGGCAATGTATCTTATGGCCTTGCTAAGCCTTGTCTCTCCAGGAACTAAGATTGCTGAGAATTTGCCTCGTGTCAAGATGAAGAAAAGACCTCCATTTGGGTATTAAGTGCTGTGTTTAAACTTGATGTAACTCTGGGGTAGATTCAATTGTGATCCAGGGGTGGGGAACTTTTGACCTTTTTGTGTTCTATGGTTGAGCAAATGAATGTATTTTACTTATGTTTGGAAACTAATCTCCATTTGAGAAGAGGGGCTTTGTGGTGGACTTAATTAAGGTATAGCCTAGGGGTGGAGAAGTATTTGGAACAGAGACTTTGTAATTGATTGAATGATTGGAAAGTCCTGGGGTGGGGTAGGCCTTGGAGATGATTTAATCACACTTAGTAAATGCTGTATTTTGAATGATGTCATGTTTTGATCTTCTCTGTTCTTGGTTTGTCACTGAATAAAATAGAGAGCACCTATGCTGGTATTTTGAACCTGGGAAGTTGCCTTTCCTTGGCATTACATTACACAGCCACATTGTGCAATGACTAACTTTGATAGACTTACCTCTTTTCAGCAATACAAGGATCTAAGACAACTCTAAAAGATTCATGATGGAAAATGCGATCCACATCCAGAGAAAGAAATATGGAGTCTGAATGCAGATTGAAGCATACTATTCTCTCTCTCTCTCTCTTTTTCATGTTTCTTCTTTCTGTAGCTCCTCCCATTGGTTTTAATTCTTCTTTACAATGTAACTAATGTGAAAATGTCTAATATGAATGTATATGCAGAGCCTATATCAGATTGCACATCATCTTGGAGTGGGGGCAGGGAAGGGAAGAATAGGAAATTTGAAATTCAAAATTTCATGGAAATAAATGTTGAAAACTAAAAATAAATTAATTTTTAAAGTGTGCAAGCTCAATGTTCTCATTTGATCCAAACTACACTTATTGTGACCATATAGACAACTAGAAATTCCCTACAGTCTCCTCCTTAAGGCTTTTCTCTCACCCTATCTATTTTTTTACTTCTTAAAACTGGATTTTAACATATGATATAAATATTGTGGCATTTTCTGGCAGCTTATTAATTTTAAAATCACAAATATGTTGCTCTTCACAGCCCGGAATTATTATATTTTCCATATCCCATTTTTTTCTCCTCAGACAATATAGTTTTCTTGTAAGTGCATTTGTTTGTTTCGTGATACAAACTGTGAATTCTTTATATAAAGTGCATAAACCCCTATTGGGAGGATAATTGGCATTTTCATCTTTAGGTGATAGATTTAGAACTGAAAGAGATCTTATGATTATCAAGTCCACCCCCTTCACTTTACAGTTAAGGAAATTGAGGCCAAAGGAGCATAAACGACTGGCTCAAGGTGATGCCTCAGCGATCAGGGTTTAATCTATTCAAAAAGTTATTGAAACCTTTATAAGAAATTCACTTCTCACTGAAGTATCAGAACCAATCATAATAGAAATGAATTGATAGAAAAGCTTTCTAGTTTTACAGAAATGTTAGAGACGTTTAATCACCTCTCTCAATATTTACTGTTCTGGCAGTTGTACCAATGCTGGGCAATCTTTATGTTCTCATCTGAGTCACCTTCCATTTTCCTTGTGTTGGGTTTCTTGTGACTGTATACACAACTAGAACTTTTCCACATTTTCCTTTTTAAGAGGCTTTCCTTTAGCCTCTGATTTCTTTTCAAATAACTTTAATAAAGCTTTTTGTTGATGAAGAAATGCTGATTCTATTCTCTGCACTGATTTGACTCCTTGCATTGCCTCAATCTTTCAACCTTCATTTTAAATTAGTGTTTAAAGGAATAATAGGATTTTTGGTTTCTAAAACTCTTTTTTTTCTGATGCCTTTCTACATGTTTCTTTTTTTGTGGCCTGTAATTAGACTATATGTAGTTTATGTTTTCCATGTCAAGTACCAGCTAGATATTGATGTAACCTTTCTATATCTTGTAGCAGAATTTCAATAGCCCCCCTTTTTTAAGGGGGAAGGCAAGGAAATTGGTGTTAATTGACTTGCCCAAGGTCACACAGCTAGTGAGTGTGTCAATTGTCTGAGGCCTCATTTGAACTCAGGTCTTCCTGACTCCAGGGCTGGTGCTTTATTCACTGTACCACCTAGCTGCCTCCAATAGTTCTTTTTTTTTTTTAAGCTATTGGGGTTAAGTAACTTGCTCAAGGTTACACGGCCTGTTATTTCTAGATGTGGTGCTACCGTGTTTCCCCGATAATAAGACCTATCCCGAAAATAAGCCCTCCCCTTACTGTGTAAGATTCCTCTAAAAAAAGCCCTCCCCCCAAAATAAGCCCTATTTAGATTGCTATTGTAGTGAAGGTGATCCCCTGTGCTACACGCTACATTACGGTACCCTCTGTATGCACCGACCCCCCCCCACCCGTGAAATGCACACCGCGCTCCGAGCTGCATCCAATCAGAGCTGCAGCAGTGAGCGCATCATCCTGTTCTTCCCCAGTGATTTGCTTATTGAATAAAGGTACATTTTTTTGTTCACATTTACCTGTTTTTTAAAATTGCTGTCAATGTTCATTAAAATAAGCCCTCCCCTGAAAATAAGCCCTCTGGTGTTTTTCTGTCCAAAAAAATTAAGACAGTGTCTTATTATCGGGGAAACACGGTAAGTATGTGAGCCCGGATTCCATCCCCAGGTCATCCCAACACTGGAACCGGTGCTCTTACGCACTATGCTACCTAGCCGCACCCTCCAATAGTTCTTTAAAGTAGCTTCTACCATGGTGTTTTTGATGCCTGTTATTAAGTGTATTCCTGGATAGATCTACCTTTCCTTTTAAGGTTCTTTGCATAGCAACTACTAGCACAAACACTATTTTTACAAGTCATGGAATGTTTTTATACTTCTCATCAAATATAAAAAGAATCTGTTCATTTATGACAGTTATATCAGATACTAGCTTTTTTGGACGAGATGTCCTGGTTTAAATCTATTATCTATAATTGGTTTCATGTCAAGGGATTCAAAGAGAGGGGACTTTCTTGGAATTTCAGCTTAAGTATAACCATCCCCTTTTCAAAATCATTTGAACTGTTTTTCCTATCTTTCATTTGCTTCATTATTAAGTATAATTTGTGAAAGTTTCATTAAGTTACTATTTCAGTTACTTTAGTATCTTTATGTTTTCTCTCTTCAGACTTTAGTAGCATTTTATCTTTTATCTCATTTCATCTCTAATCAGTAATTGTTGCATCCACTTTCCTCCCATTCATTGCTCAGCACCTTACAATTTGCCTTATGATCTTACCAGTGAACTAATCAAACCTATCAAAGAAGTTTTGATTGCTGAATCCAATAGTGGTTCCCCTCCCCCTTTTTCCTTCTTTGGAGTATTCAACATTCATGAATATCATCTCTTCTTGGATTCTCTCTGAGTTTTCATGACATTGCTTTCACATGCTTTTCCTTCTACCTGTGTGATCACATCTTCCTGGTCTCTTTTGTTGTGAATCCATATCTCCCCTTCTAAATTTGAGTGTCTTCCAAGACCCAATCCTGAGTCCTCTTCTTTATCCACAACCTTTCTTAGTACTCTCCTCAGTTGCTAGGGTTCAATCATTTTCTCTGTGAAAATAACTCCCAGATCTTTACTTTCAACTCTAGGCTCTCCTTCCAGTCCCAGTTAGGGATCAGTAGCTGCCTATTAGATATTTCAAACTGGATATTTAATAGGCATCTCAAACTCAACATGTAAAAAAACCCCAAAACTCATTTTCTTTCTACCCCCTCAAAAATACCCCTTATCCAAACTTTTCTGTTTCTGTGACACCATTGACCTTCCATTTACTTAGCCTCCTTATTCTTCTCCCCAAAACCTAATCAGTTGCTAAGACTTGTCAAGTCAACATTTATATCATATGTGATGTCTATACCATTTTCCCACTCACATAACCCACACCATGGTTCATACATGGTAGAAACAATACTCTATTTAAAATCAGAATATATGAGTTAAGATCCCACCACTAACCCTTTTAACCTGTGTGATCTTGGTTAAGTCACTTAATCACAAATGGTTAATTAAGGATATTGGACTAGATGTCCTGGTCTAAATCTATATAACCCCTGACCTGAACTGCTTCAGTAACCTCCTTTATTAGTCTCCCTCCCCCTTGCTCACTTCATGACTCTCCCCTTTGATAGCATTTTCTTTGAGGGCTTGATCTCAAAGCTGTCTCAACCACCTCCCACTCTGGGCTATTTAAATTTTACTAGCCTAGGTTGCTGTCCCAAGTGATTTCAGCTGGGGTGGGTGAGGAGAGAGAACAGAACTGGCCCCAGCTGAATACTAGGTTCTTTCCTTCAGGGTTAGTGGAGTTCTATACTGCCATACACATGTATCCTACCCCAGTTTTAGGCTGTGCTGGATCCAACTCTAACTGGCTAGCAAGAGCTGATTGTAAAAATTTTACTGTGAGCATTTATACTTCAAAAATTGACAAATACTACAAATCAAGGCTTTATATACTGTTTAGACTTAGGGAAAAGATGGATAAAATATTAGTAATAAAGCAATTAGTAATTAAGATATATATATATATACACATACATGGAAATAATGTACATGAATGTACAGAAATAATATACATGAATGTACAGAAATAATATACATGAATGTATATATGCATGTGCATACATATGTACACATGTGTGTACCTATATGCATTTTATACATATATGTAAATGTGTGTATAGCCACCACCACACCATCCATATGTAGAACCATCATTTACAGCAAATAGAGAAGTTCTGAATGCTGTGGATAAGCTCACTTACCTTGGCAGTGTACTTTCCAGGGATGTATACATTGATAATGAGTTTGATGCAAGCATTGCCAAAGCTAGCTCAGTGTTTGGGAGGCTCTGAAGGAAAGTATGTGTAATGTTAAGGGATTTAAGATCTGCCCCACCCATTAATAGGCCTCATATGGAGCCCTGGTGCAGAGCCAATTAGACTCTAGGCCATAGGTATCCCCACACCTTTCTGATTAAGTGCTGATTTCCAAGCTTCTGGACACTGAGCTAATCAAGTGCTGCGTCTTTGATTGAAAACAGTATATATTGTATTGCTTGCAAGGAGAGGTGTGGGTAGAGAAAGACTTGGGTTGAGAGAGAAGCAGGCAGAGGGAAGAACTTGTCTAGGGGAATTTGCTCATGCAGAAGTTTGATGGAGAGATCACTTGTGATGTCTGCACTCCCATTTTAGTGATGAGTAACTTACTAAACCTTTCCTTCAGGTATCCTAATAGCAATGTCCCAAATAAATATTTTGGTTTTGTGTTGAAGGAAGAGGATTTATTATATTTTTTCAACAAACCTTGGGAATACATATGCATATTCACAGCAGCTGCTGTGCTGACAGAGCCATTGTGCTGACCTTATAGTTGTATTCCTGTGAAACCTGGACAGTATAGAAACACCATGCCAGGAAATTGAATAGCTTCCATTTGAATTATCTTGGGACGATTCTGAAGATCACCTGGCAGGATAAGATACCAGACACTTAGGTCCTTACTCAAATTAAACTGCCAAGCATTCAAACTTTGCTTCAGAGCGCACAACTCTTATGGGCTTTGAATGCAAAACTCATGCTTGTCAAAAAAGACTATTTTATGGAGAACTCACACAGGCCAAGAGTTCACATGATGGTCAGAAGAAGTCATATAGGTATATTCTCAAGGTCTCTCTTAAAAACTTTGGAATTGATTATGTCACATGGGAGACACTGGTACAGGACCACTCTGCATGGCATGCCCACATCAGAGAAGGTTCTGTGCTCTATGAGCAAAGCAGAAATGAGACAGTTCAAAGGAAATACAGTATGTGCAAATTTGGAGTACCCACCCCACCTGTGGAAAAGCATCCCAAGCTTGTATTGGTCTTGTCAGTCACAGTCAGACACACTGAAACTTGACTCTAGCATAGTGATGTAATTTTGGACCTTTTTGAGAATGAAGGACAACAACCAACAACCAATCACACAACTGTGTGTGTGTGTGTGCCTATATATATATATATATATATATATATATATATATATGTGTGTGTGTGTGTGTGTGTATATATATATGTATATACATGTGTATATATATATATATATATATATGCTTTTTTTTTTTTTACTGAAAAGTCAGTTCTTACACATTTACCATAATATCCTTGTCCAGTTCCTTTTCTTCCTCAGTTCTCCAGGTGAGCTCTGTTTAGGCACAAAGAACTACCTCAATTTTTGCTGCTATCATTACTTGAGCAAATTTCTGTCCTTTGGATATCCAAGCTGGAAGAAAGGGAGGAGTCCTGCTGTAAGTCCATGGGTCAACTTATGTAGTCCTGTTGCAGTAGTATGGTGGGTGGTATAGGAGGGGTTGATGAGTGAGTGTGCTAATGGTCAGGGAATATTGTGTTAGTTCACCAAGTTTTTAGCCTGATCATGTCCTAGATCATGTAGACAGGTGAAATAGTTTCATCTATCAACCCATCTCCATTTTTGCATAATTCCTATTTTGGAAAAGTTTGAGAAGTCATGAGGATCAGAAAATATCTAGTCCTCTATCTTGTTGCTCACATGACCCAGAAATGCAATAGCCTCTCAATTGATCTTCCTTCCTTAGTTCTCTCTCCTCTTTAATCTATCTTCAACAAAGTTTCCAAGATGATATTCGTAGGGCAAAAGTCTGACCCTGGTGCCCTTCTCAAAAATAAACTCTATATTAACTCTAAGATAAAATATAAACTACTCTTTTTAGCATTTTAAAACCTTCAAAACAAGACTGTAAATTACCTTTCTAGGTTGATTATATATTATTCTTCTTCAATCACTACTAACCAAACAAAAATCCATAATTACAGAATTTGGAGGAGACCTCACTGCCCCTGGACAGAAATCCCCACACAACATCCCATGGAAATATTTTCTCTGGCCCCCTTCAGTGAGCTGCATGCTCTGGTTCCCCAGTTGATCCTCACATGTTCCTGTGACTGGAGGTGTCTCAGAGGTGATTATCAATTGAAGCATGAAGATCTACCCCTTTGGTTGTCTCTAAGAATTGCAGCAAGGCTCTGCTTCCATCCCTACCTACTCAACAACGGAGTCGAAAATATATTTTTCTTGCTCCTCCTCCTCCCAGTAGAAATAGCAACAATGAGCATGTGGCAACAAGGATGTGGTTTTTCTAGGAAAACTGAGACTAGACGTCACATTTCATGTTCTTGCGGCTTTTGTTGTGCGCTTCTCCTCTCACCTCTCTACAGCCCCTGTCAAACATGGCGACCAAATGGCAGTCCTGAGAATTGCAGGTTTCCAGTCTTATCTGCAGCCTCATCAGTTCGATAGGTTAGGAGTCTTTAAGACAGTCTGCTGTTTATTTGACAGGAAGTGATGTCTACTACAACTTCTTGGAGGAAATGACATCAGGATGATGATACAACTTAAAGGACTGAAAAAACCACGTCATACCTTGATTATTTTTTTAACTTTTTAAAAATAGATAGTATTTTATTTTCCCCAGTTACACACAAAACCAATTTTTAACATGCATTTTTTAAAATTTTGAGTTCTAAATCCTTTCCCTTCCTCCCTCCCCATGCCTCCTCATTAAGAAAGCAAACAATTCAATATAGGTTATACGTAGTCACACAAGGTATTTCCATAAGTCATGTTGTGAAAGAAGACATAGGGCAAATAAAACCCTCAAGAAAAAGAAAGAAAGCAAAAAAAAATGTGCTTCAATCTGTATTCAGACACCATCAATTCCCTCTCTGAGGATGCATAGCATTTTCTATCTTAAGTCCTTCTGAGTTGTCTTGAATCATTGTATTGCTGAGAATTAGCTAAGTCACTCACAACTGATCATCTTACGATATTGTTGTTACTTTGTACACAGTACATTACACTTTGCATTACCTCATACAAGTCTTTCCAGGTTTTTCTAAGAGCTAATCATTTCTTCTTCTTCTTCTTTTTTTTTTTTTTTGCTTTTTGTAAGGTAATTGGGGTTAAGTGACTTGCCCAAAGTCACACGGCTAGTAAGTGTGTGAAGTGTCTGAGGCCGAATTTGAACTCAGGTCATCCTGACTCCAGGGCCAGTGCTCTATTCACTGTACCACCTAGCTACCCCAAAATTTACTTTTTTTTGCTTTTTGCCTTTTGGAGGGCAGTTGGCGTTAAGTAACTTGCCCAAGGTTACACGGATAGTCTTTTTTTTTTGTGTGGGTGGCAAGTTCTGAGGCTGGAACCACACTCCCATCCTCCTAATTCCAGGGCCGGTGCTTTACTCACTGGGCCACCTAGCCACCCCCTGAGCTCATCATTTCTTATAGCACAATAGTATTCCATTAAGATCACATACCATAATTTGTTTAGCCATTCCCCAATTGATGGACATTCCCCCAGTTTCCAATTCTTTGCCACTTTAAAAGAGCTGCTAGAAATATTTTTGTGCATATAGGTCCTTTTCTTTTTGTTTGTTTTTTTTAAATCTCTTTTGGGGTACAGACCTAGTAGTAGTATTGTTAGGTCAAATAATCTGTGATACTTAAATTGTCTCTTTCTGGCTGCTTGCAATATTTTCTCCTTGACTTGGGAGTTTTGGGATTTGGTTAAAATATTCCTGGGAATTTTCATTTTGGGATATCCTTCAGGAGATGATTGGTGTATTTTCTCCATTTCTATTTTATTCTCAGGATTTTATAGCCCTTCAGGCATAGTTCCAAATTGCTGCACAGAATGGTTGAATCAGTTCACAATTCCACCAACAGTACGTTAATGTCTCATTTCCACCACATCCCCTCCAAAAAGCTCTAATTTTCCTTTTTTTTGTCCTATTAGTCAAATGTAATACATATGAGGTCTTACTGCAGAATTATTTTAATTTGCCTTTTTCCAATCAATAGTGAGTTAGGGCATTTTTTCATATGATTAGAGATAGCTTTGATTACTTTCTCTGAAAAATGTTCATATCTTTTCATCATTTATCAATTGGGCAATGGCTCTTATTTTTTAAATTTGACTCAGTTTTCTACATGTTTGAGAAATGAGGTCTTTATCAGAGAAACTTGCTTTACAGATTTTTTATAGATATTATTGCAAACTGTATTTCTGTCTATCTTATTCTCCCATTTATTCTATCTCTCCTTTTACCTTGTCCATCTTCAAAAATGTTTTGCTTCCCCTCCCAATCTGCCCTCACTTCTATAACCCAGCCCCTTTTCTTATCACCTTCCTCTCCTACTTTCTTGTAGGATAAAATAGATTTCTATACCCAGTTAACTGTATATGTTATTACCTCTTTGAGCCAATTCTGATGAGAGTAAGGTTCACTTACTCCTCTTCACCTTCCCCCTTGTTCCCCACTTCTGCAAAAGCTTTTTCTTGCTTCTTTTATGTGAGATAATTTATCCCCATTCTGCCTCTCCCTTCTTTCCCTTTCTCCCAGTACATTACTCACTTACCCCTAAAGTTTATTTTTTAGATATCATCCCTTTATATTCAACTCACACCTGTGCCCTCTTTCTATATATACTCCTAACCGTCCTAATAATGAGAACCTTTTTATGAGTTACAAGTATCACCTTCTCATGTAGGAATGTCAACAGTTTAACCTTATTAAGTTCCTTCTGATTTCCCTTTCCTGTTTATCTTCATATGCTTCTCTTAATTCCTGTATTCCATCTGACATGGATGGAATGAACAATGGGAAAGAGGAAACAAAACCAAACAAGAAAAAGGAGAGCAGGTAATTTGCTTCAATCTGCATTCGAACTGTGTTCTTTCTAGTTCATTCTTTGAATGTAGACATCTCTCTCCATCATGAGTCTTTTGGATTTGTCTTATAACCTTGCATCACTGAAAAGAGTCCAGTCTATCAAAATTGGTCATCACACATATGTTGTGACTTTCAAGCATTCTTGATGAAAAGACCAGAGCTGAATAGAAAATTTGAATTTTCTACTTGGTTACAATATTCTTTCAAATATATTATAGAGATAATTCTAGATTTGGTTTTTCTATTTGGTTATAAAATTCCTGGGAGTTTTCATTTTGGGAAGTGATTGGTGTATTTTCTCTATTTCTATTCTGTGCTCTTGTTCTAGAATAAGAGCAATTTTCCTTGATAATTTTTTGAAAGTGATATCTAGGTTCTTTTTATGATCATGCTTTTTAGGTAGTCCAATAATTCTTAAATTCTCTGTCCTGGATCTATTTTCCAGATCAGTTGTTTTTCAGATGTTTCACGTTGTCTTCTATTTTCTTCTTCTTCTCTTCTTCTTTTCTCCTTCTTTTCTTCTTATTTTCTTCTCTTCTTCTTTTCCTTCTTCTTTTCTTCTTCTTTTCTTCTTCTTCTTCTCTTCTTCTCTTCTCTTCTTTTCTCCTTCTTTTCTCCTTCTTCTTCTTCTCTTCTTCTCTTCTCTTCTTCTCTTCTTTTCTCCTTCTTTTCTCCTTCTTCTTCTTCTTCTTCTTCTTCTTCTTCTTCTTCTTCTTCTTCTTCTTCTTCTTCTTCTTCTTCTTCTTCTGCTTGAAGGTCAATTGGGGTTAAATGACTTGCCCAAGGTCACATGGCTAGTTTTTGTGTTAAGTGTCTGAGGCTGTATTTGAACTCAGGTCCTCCTATCTCCAGGGCCGGTGCTCTATTCACTGTGCCACTTAGCTGCCCCTAGTTTTTTTTTATTCTTTTGGTTTTGTTTTATTGTTTCTTGATTTCTCATAAAATCATTAGCTTCAATTTACTCAATTCTAATTTTTAAGGAATTATTTTCTTCAATGTGATTTTATACCTCCTTTTCCATTTCATCAATTCTACTTTCTAAGGCATTTTTTTATTCAGTGAATTTCTGTGCCTCTTTTTTTCCATTTGGCCTACTCTGATTTTTAAGGTGTTATTTTCCTCTGTGTATGTGTGTGTGTGTGTCCTTTACAAAGTTGTTGACTTGTTTTTCATTATTTTCTAGCATCAGTCTAATTTTTTTTCCTAAATTTTCCTCCACCTCTCTGATTTGATTTTTAAAATCCTTTTTGAGCACTTCTGTGGTCTGAGACTAAGTCATATTTTTCTTGAAGGCTTTGGATGTTTGATTTTGTTATCTTCTTCTGAATGTGTGATTTTGATCTTCCTTGTCACCATATTAACTTCCTATGGTTAGGATTTTGTTGTTGTTGTTGTTGTTGGGTCATTTTCTCAGCCTTTTACTTGATTTTTAACTCTTTGGTAAGTAGGGCTCTGCTTCCAGGGTCCCAGGCTTCAGGGTTTTTGTGCAGCTATTTTCAGAGATAATTCTAGGTACCTGTAAGTTTTCAGTTCTTCTGAGGCGGAATGATCTAAGGAGAGGGGTGTACCACTCTCCTGGCCTGTATTCAGCTGTGTGAGCAACCACAAGCACCTTTTCTGCCATGGAACTCTGGCAAGAGTCCTTGCTCCACTGCGGCCCTTAAGCTCTGGTGTGTAGTACTCCCCCTGGTCCTGGAACTGTCACCCAGGACTGGGACCCAGATCTGAGTATGGGCAAAGCAACAGAGTTCTGCCTCAGTGCTACCAAGGAGGCACCTGTAATCTCCTTGTGACCAGTTGTTTGACCCCCTTACTGTCTGTGCTGAGAGCTCCAGGAGCATTTATTGCTGCTGCTGATTCAGACGCTCCCAAGGCTTGCCCCTGGTTTGCTGTTGCTGGGGTTATGCTGGTGCAGCCTGTGCTGGACTGTGTTCCACTCTTACCATATGTGACAGACCTTTCCTTTTGACCTTCTAATTTATCTTTGCCATCTGTCTGAGAGGCTTGGAAACCTCCACTGCTACCACTTATTCAGTTGCCCCAAGGCCTGCTACTGGTTTGCTGAGACCCAGTTTGTGCTATTGAGCTGCTCTCCTCTCTCAGTCAGGTGCACCAGACCATTCTTGCTGACTTTCTAAGTTGTCGTTGTCTGGAAAAAGGTTTCATTTCCTCTTTTTGTGGGTTCCCCCTCTCTAAAATTTGTTTAGAGTCATTATTTAAAGGTTTTTAGAGGTCTTGGAGGGAGAGTTCACACAAGTCCCTGTCTTTACTCTGCCATCTTGTCTCTGCCTCCCTTAGATCACCTTTTACAGGAGGTACTTGTTAATCCATTTTAGGAGAGACACTAAAAATGTTCCATACCAAAGCTTCATGAAAAGGATCTGCCTCAGGTTCTCTGGGTTGGGGGAATAATAATCCAGAGAGAGCAAGAAAAACAAAAACAAAACTGACTCCTTTTTAATCAGGCCATCTTCAAGACCAAATCTTGTCCATGCGAGTCTAGACTCATTGCTTCTGCTTTAGAAGGGTACCCTCCGGGCTAAGGCAAAATTTTCCCATGTCCCTTCCCAAATGGAATATGAATTCATCGAGGGTGAGAGTTGGTTCATATTTTCCTTTTGTGTCTGTAGCACTTGGCAGGTATGTGGTCCAGTGGACAGAGCACCAGACATGGATTCAACAAGACTCATCTTCAAATCCAGGCCTCAGAAACTTAGTAGCAGTGTGACCCTATGCAAGTCACTTAACCCCATTTGTCTCACTTTCCCCATCTGTAAAATAAGGTGGAGAAGGAAATGGCAAACAACTCCAGCATCTTTGCCAAGAAAACCCTCAATAGGGTCATGAAAAGTCTGATAACTGAAAAAATGACTGAACAACAATAATCTCTAGCATTTAACCCAGTGGCTGTCACGTTGTTTGCTCTTAATAAACATTTATTGATTCATCAATTTGCAAATCTTACAGATCCACAGAATTGAGTTATTATCATTTTGGGCTCCTATTTATAGGAAAAGCTACAGTGATTTCTGATGAGGGATTGCTGTTTTGGTTTTGCAATGCCTTTGCCTAAGTACTCTCTCTAGGTGGTACAGTGGATAGAATGCTAGACCTAGAATCAAGAAGACCTGAGTTCAAATTTGGCCTCAGATACTTACTAGCTGTGTGACCCTGGGCAAGTCACTTAACTGTTTTCTGCACCATTTTCTCTTCTGTAAGATGAGGATCATAATAGCATCTATCTCCCAGTATTGTTGTGAGGATCAAATGAGATAATATCTGCAACGTGCTTAGTACGATGACTGGCACATAGTAGGTGAATCCTACCTTATTTCTCCTTCTGACATTGTTCTATAAAGGAGGGCAATAATGACAACAATGTGATATAAAATCACACCAAATGAAGTATGATAGATAGAAATGAAGATATTTAGCCTAGAGAAGAAGAGAGGGCAGAGATAGGGAGGGGAGGAAGGTACATGATTGCTGTCTTCAAGTATGTGCAGGCAGGGTAGGCAGTGGAAGAGAGATTCGACTGTTTTGTTTTCACCAACAGGGTAGTAATAGTTGCTGTGGGTAAAGTTATATATAGAGAGAATTTAGCTAAACATAAGGACAACCCCCCCCAACTTCCTAACAATCAGAGATCTAAAAGGGAAATGGGTTGCCTCAGGAAGTAGTAAACTACTAATCACTTGAAATTTTCTGCTCAGATAAAGGAAGGCATAGATGAACTCTAAAGGTTCAACCAACTCTGAGAAGCTAGGGTCCTATGATGTTATGTGAGGTCCTTGAGCCAACTAAAGCCTTCAAGTAATGGGGCTTTAGGAGTCCATTTCCAGTTATGCCCCCATGAAATACAGGCTTTGCAAATAAAAACAAAGAAAAAAATCTCTCCTCCTTACTCTATCTGACTACCCATTTCTTAGAAATAAGATTATTATGGTTTCTATCACTTGGGCCTGCCCTTCCCAGTTTCTTGGTTAGAATATTTTAATAGGTGAGCTAAACTGCAGGAATTAGAAGGCTGGGTGGGACTTCATTGAAACTCTGACCCAAACATTTGTCCTGTTAGCTCTTTTGAATAAAAAAAAATTCTAAAACTTTAATTTGTATGCTCCCTCCCTATTCTCACTCTCCCCTTTCTTCCCTCTCCATCTCTGTTATTCCCTGGCATTCTGCTGAATATGCACCTCAGAAGGAATCCAACCCTTCATTGGCATGATTTTGATGAATAAGAAGCTATGAGGCTTAATAAGAGGCACAGAATGGGCAGGCACCTAAGGGGAAAAATAGGTCTGTGTTGATGGATGACTTTCCCGGGGGAGCCAGTGTACTTCTGGGAGGCCGCTTTTCTGGTGAATGGTGAAAACACGAGAAAGGGCTGCCGTGTATTTCAGAGGTAGCGACCTTTCATTCAGAGGGAATAATCAGATAAATAGCTGCCTCACAGGGAACCCAGGAACCCACTACACAGAAGAAATGGGACTGCCCAGAAGGGACCCCACGGAGCTACAGGGATGTGGTGAAACGCATCCTTGTTCATCAAGCAACTTGTGAATTATTAGCCCATGAGTTAGTGCATGGGAAACATTACCCACTTATTTATTATGTTACAGAAATTCCCAAAGGGAACGGACTTTGGGCTTTCCACTTGTGGTTCTTGTTTCTCCCCTTCCTCCACCCAGCCCCCTAATAAAGAACAAGATTTTGTAGTCATCACATTCACTGGAAGCAGTTCTACAATACAAGGTGACAGATAGCTAAATCCATTTTTTGCCTGAAAAACAAAAGGAAATCACTCACACAAACAAAGCAATAACTAATCTAATGTGCTGCTCTGTTTTAGCTGAAGGGACCTGTCACTGTCTTTATTCAGAAACTAGCACTAATTTTACATCACGTGGACCTGCTGCTAGATTTTGTACTAACCTTCATCAAAAACTGGAAAGCTATTTCATCTTCCTTCTGAAAAATGTTTCTCTCTTTCTCTCCCTCCCTCCCCACCTCTGTCTGTCTCTGTCTTTCTGTCTCTGTCTGTCTCTTTCTGTGTCTGTCTGTCTGTCTCTCTCCCTCTCTCTCTCGACATGAGTGTTCTTTTCCCTTCTTGGCCACATCTACTTAGGCAAGTGGAGTTAAATCTATGTGTGGGGTGAATTTGATGTGTTCAATCCTGCAGTGGCAGACATCCTCTGATTTTACATGCAATAAGTAAAAACAAAAAAGATGAAGTATCTGCAATAGTAGCGAGTGCCTTTGCCAGTTTTGATCAGACTGATGAAAACAAGAGTTTCTGGGACAGACCTTACACCCAGAACTCCCAACAAGCTTGTCAAAAAGCTCCATTCCCTCTGCTTTTATCAGAGCAAAAGCCATCCCAGGAGGTACATAGTGTCTTTTTAACAGCTGATTGGTAGAATTGGAAAATCACTGAAGAGAATGGACCTGAGAGGTCATAGGATTATATATTTAGAACTGAAAGACACCTTAGAGGCAATCTAGTCGCAGCTATACCTGAACAGAAATATTTCCCTCCATATCCCTAAAGTAATTCCCAAATTCCCTTCATGTATTCACCCAAGAGAAGCCTTAAGTATGTATAAGGAAGAAAGGGTATGCCAAACTGAAGAGAGGTTAATTTTGATTGCTCCTGTATTACACTGAAGGCAAGAAAATCCCCAAATGAAACAGACCTGTAATTCTACACCAATGGCCCTATGGGAATATTTTCCTCTAAATACAAGGCATTATGCAGGAAATATGAGTAACCCTGCTATAAAAAGTGACTGCTTTATCTACTGCATTAACTAATACCATCTGCATACAAAATGTAAAGGGTGCTCATGACTTGCTACCATAGGGAATACTGAGTTAACGGAGGTTTTATTGGTGCGCAAGTGTTAATAATTTATTCTAATCACTTCAAGTAGAAGGCAGTGCAGATTATAGGGTAGTTTAGAATGATTATGGAATATATGTCATGAAAGAACATTGATTTGGGAATCAGAAGACAAGTGTTCAAATTCTGATTCCAGTTCTTATCTCTTATGGGATATTGGATAATCATGACACTCTACTAGTCCTTAGTTTCTTGATTTGTAAAATGAAGTCTGGATTCAATCAAGGATTGGCAAACTATAGCCAGAGAGACAAATGCACAAGATGGTCTTTACATATTGAAATAAAGCTTTATTTAATTTTAAAATGTTTAAAAAAGAAAACATATTTTAAAATATAAACACTATTCTTAACTCTGACTGTACAAAACAGAAGGCAGTATTAATTTGGTCCTTGGGCTATGATTGGCTAACTCTTGGTTTAGATGTGAGGTCAGTGAAGTCTAATCCTATGCTGTCAATCCAATGGACTAACCTAGAAATGACTGGAAGAAGAGAAGGGGCATTAGGTGTTTAGGATATCTTGCACTGTTATGTTGTCTTAAGGAGAATGTGGAGGTAGTAGAAAAGATGCCCTTCTTAATTAACCAAGTTCTTTATTAACTCTACAAAAGTTCATTGATCTGTGAGATAACAGGGGATAATGGAAAGAACACTTGACCTTGGGTCAAAAGAGACATAAGACCTGGATCTTCAATTTAACATCTAAATTATCCTGGTTTAGTAATTTCACCTCTGAAGGATTTAGTTTTTATTCTTTAATAAAAAGACAATAATGATTGTGGATAGCTAGGAGGCAGAGTAGATAGGGTATTGGTCCTGGAGTCAAGAAGACACCTCTTCCTGAGTTGAAATCTGGTCTTAGACACTTACAAACTCTGTGACCCTGGGCTAGTCACTTAACCCTGTTTGCCTCAGTTTCCTCATCTGTAAAATGAGCTGGAGAAAGAAACAGTTAACCACTCCAATATCATTGCCAAGAAAAGACCAGATGGGGTCACAAAGGGTTGGACATGGCTGAGAAACAACTGAACAAAAATAATGATTGTACTGCATACTCCACAGGGTTGTTATATAAGTACAGTGCTTTGCAAAGCCTCACAGAAGTGTGAGCTATATTTATGTGAAGGCATAGAATTTTCATGGTTAGTTTGAGTAGTAAAATTCTATGTGTGACTCATTAGATGTAATGGTTTTTGGCAAAGAAGCCGAAAATAAATAAAAAGTTCACACTGATATGACTTTTTTTATATGTGTTACCTCATCTGAGTAAAGATGAGTGAAACTCTCTTAAGATGGATTGAGACCTGGGGCTCCCTCTCTGCCACCAGAGGCAACTAAGCTTTACAGTGAGTAGAAAGCTGGGCTTGGAGACAAAAGGACCCAAGTTCAAATATGGTCTCAGACACTTGACCTTGGGTAAGTCACTTCTACCTGCCCAAGTTCCCTCAACTACAAAATGGAGATAATAATGATATCTACCTTGTAGCACTGTAGCATTGTTGTGAGGAGGAAATGAGATAATATTTATGATGTTCTTAGCATGGTATCTGGAACACAGTAGATACTTAAAAGATGCTTGTTCCCATCCCCACCATCTCACAAAAGTTTACTGTATGATGGAGGATAATTCATCAGTTTCCTTAGAAACTGCACTATCATACACTATTGGACTGTCTCAAATTTCTTCAACTTGAAATGCTGAAGTTGTACTGCAATGATTTCTGATGCCCATTTGAGGCAAGTAGTAAATGGAATATGTATGTATGCATGTGGGTGTATATATGTATGTGTATTATGTATTTGTGCACATACATATACATACTTCACAGGATCATTGAATCATAGATTTGAAATTGGAAAGGACCTTAGAGGTGATCAAACCCAAACCCCTCCTTCTATAGAGAGGGACACTGAGGCCCAGAAAGGAGAGGTATTCTGGTGAACATCATGTAAAATCAAGTGTCTATGGAAGGTTTCAAAGTCAGGTCTTCCTGATTCCAAACAGAATGTTCTATCATGCACTATTGTACTGTCTCAAATTTCTTCAACTTGAAATGCTGAAGTTGTACTGCAATGATTTCTGATGCCCATTTGAGGCAAGTAGTAAAAGGAATATGTGTGTATGCATGTGTGTGTGTATATGTATGTGTATTGTGTATTTGTGCGTGTACATATGCATATAATAATAATCTTATTATCTTCTAGATGAGTAACAGCTTGCCCATGATCAAACAGTCAGTAAGCACCATAACCTGGATAGAAACTTAGGACTCAAAGTCTAGAGCTCCTTTCATGGAGCCATGTGCCACTTTCTTAGGCAAGAGAACATTAGAAAAATGTTTTGCTTTACATAATTTGCCTTTCCCTCCTCAAATTTAAGATCTTATTAAAATAACATTAAAATATTTCAGGACAAAAACTAATTATGATAATGTGACCATGCTTTCATTGAATGCTTTCCTGGCATAAAAGCTGGAGGTGCCCAGGGCCTTCCAAAAACAACTGAGCAGGAAGGAAGGGCACTGAACTGAACCTGAAATGATCAGTACATATCTGTGCTGGACACCTCTCCTCTCCTCCTTAGTTGTCCTAAGCCTATTAGTATAGATAATCTCTGTGTCAAGGCCTCAGTGCTGAACGTCCTGAGTCGACCTACTCAGGCATGGATTCAATAGAGAAATTTCAATTAGTTCCTCTCCAAGGATTAAATGCTGCTGTTCCACAGTGGATGCTCGCATCTTTAACAGGTGATTAGGGTCCTAATGGACTCATACAGAATTTCAGTGTGATCCAACCAATTATGACAGGGAAAAAAGAAGTCAAAAGAGAAAGGAAAAAAAAGAAAGAAAAGAGAATAAAGAGGGAGAAAAGTGGAGCTTTGGGGAAATTGGGTGAGACAAATCAACCTCTCAAGGTGAAAGAGGCCATTTATTAGTACTCTTGTGGCAGGGGAACTCTCATCCTTTATACCTACAGAGCATTGGACCCAAGGGACTCTCTTTACCCTTCTCCATTAATCATGTTTTTCCCTTCCCCAGGCTCAGGTGGGATTTACAGCGCATATTGATGCATGCCCACATATCACCTTTGTGGGTGGAACAAGGTCTGGCTCACCATGTCTTTGCCCTCTTTACTTCCAAGGACAAAGCCATTTACTTCCAGATCAGGAGAAAGGGAGCATGTGCTCCGGGGGTTTAAAACCCTAAAATTTCAATATATATATATATATATAACTCCTTACAGGTGCAGAGGATAATAGTAAGGTAAAGAGATATGGCATACCAAAAATATACGCTATAAAATCATATGATAGGTATTTAGCAACCTAAATGATTGGGGGAATGGTGGCACAATGGATAGAGTGTCAGGTCTGGAGTCAGAAGATTCATCTTCCTGAGTTCAAATCCGGCCTCAGACACTAACTATGTAATGCTGGGCAAGTCACAACCATAATTGCTTTAGTTTTTGTTTTTTGGGTTTTTCCCCCTCTGTAAAATGTGCTGGAAGAAGGAAATAGGAAACCACTCAAGTATCTTTGCCAAGAAAACCCCAAATGGGGTCACAAAGAGTCAGACATGACTGAAATAACAACAATAAAAAAAATATTGGAAGAAGTTCCCTCATTGATGATATCATGGATCCACTGAAGCAAATACAAAATTACACACAATACATGTAATAGGTACAAAGCAAAGTGCTACCTGAGGTTTGAGGAGGAAAAGGTCAATAGTAAGTGGAGAGGCTCAGGAAGGCTTCATGGAGGAAGTGACATTTAAGATGAGGTTAGATAGGAATTAAATGGTGGAAGTGGTGGAAGTAGAGGGATATTCCATATAGAACAGCAGGGATGAAGGCACAGAGGGAGCAGAAAAACATAGAATAATGTTATGTGAAGGACTTTGAATGTTAGGCAGAAAAGTGTGGACTTTCCTCATTTGCCAATACAATAGCAAATCATTATATAACTTGGGGCAGAGGAGAATTGTGAACTATCTACGCATGAGGAAAATATATCTGACAATACTAGGGAAGATGGGTGAGAAGAGTTAAAAGGTAAGTAAAGGTCAGAGATCAGAAACTACAAGTGCTGAATGAAGCAGAGAATAATGGAAGTTTTCTCTTATCCTGTGCCAATCACAAAAGGGATTAGGATGAAGTTTTCCCAGTCAGCTCCCTCCTGCTCCTGTATAATGGTGTCAGAAGGCTCCCCAGTACTTCCAGACATATAAGAGTAATCTCATTCATGAAAATTAGGTTCATATCTCCATGATATTCTTTATTTTGAATCCAGATTTTCCTAATGCCCAGTCCATCATATTTCCTACTATGTCATCCTGTTATTGAATGAATAAATGAATCAATCAATGAAAAAGTACTTAAGAAAAGTCAAGCACTAGGCTAAGTGCAGAGATACAAATACAAAAGTAAGAAGGTCTTCACCTCGAAAGGACTCATATTCTAACAGTAAGGGATAAAACACAGGGAAATAGGAGCCGGGGAAGGTTATTTTGGTCTCTGAAGTCACAGGCATGGTAAGAATAAGGTAGTTGATTGTCAAAGCCTTTCTAAAGGAAATGGTTGTGATTATTTGATTACAATTCTTAGAGCAAGATATGGAAAGTGGGAGGAGGAAAGGGGAAGGGCAGTAATCACATGATGGCATAAAGAGAAGAAAATGTCCAGGACAAAAACGAAGATGCAATGTCCCTGGAAGTTCTGAGTTGAGTGTCTTTCAGACATTTTTTTCTGGACTTCTAGTTTGAAGGGTGGAGCAGGAACAACAGATCAGATAATTAATTCTACCCTTGCAGGACAATAAGAATGATTCCAGTCCCTATTACAAATGAAAGTCCTACAAACATTTTGAAGATAATTACAATATCATGGTCCACTCATGTCTCCTGTCTTTCAGGCTAAATGTTCCTCAGTTCTCACAAGTGATTTCAAACAGTCCATGTTAGGAGCAGCGAGGGGGGATGATGGTTAGAGAACTAGTCATGGAGTGAGATCTGAGTTCAAATCCAGTGTCAGGCAATACACTAGCTGTGTGACCCTGAATAAGACACTTAATTTCTCTTTGCCTCAGTTTCTTCATCTATAAAATGGGGGTGATCATAGCAGCACAGGATTGCTGTAAGGCTTAAATGATTAGACACTAAATAATCTAATATTTAAAAAATTAGGTTAAAGAATAAACCATAGAAACAATAAATAATTGCATAATAACATACCAAAATTTTTAGGATACAGCCGGAACAGTACTTAGAAGAAAATGTATATCTCTAAGTGCTTACATCAACAAAATACAGAAAGAGCAGATTAATGAATTGCACATAAAACTAAAAAAGGAGGGAGAGAAAAAGACAAATTAAAGATCTCCAATTAAACACCAAATTTGAAATCTTGAAAATCAAAGGAGAGAATAATAAAATTAAAAGCAAGTAAATGATTGAACTAATAAATAAAACTAGAAGTTTGTTTATGAAAATATTGATAAAATAGATAAATCATTAGTTATTTTGATTTTTAAGAAGAAAGCTGAAAACCAAATTGCCAGTATCAAAAATGAAAAGGGTGAATTCACCACCAATGAAGATGAAACTAAAGCAATTATTAGGAATTATTTTGCCCAATTATATGGCAATATGTTTATCAACTTAAGTGAAATGGATGAATATTTACAAAAATATAAATTGCCCAGATTAAGAGAAGAGGAAATAGAATAATTAAATAGCCCTGTCTTAGAAAAGAAACTGAATAAGCCATAAATGAGCTCCATAAGAAAAAAAATCCCCAGAAGCAGATAAATTCACAAGTGAGTTATATTAAATATTTAAAGAACTATTAATTCCCATACTATATAAACTATTTGGAAAAATAGCCAAAGAAGGAGTCTTTTCCAAATTCCTTCTATGATATAAATATGGTTCTGATATCTACACCAAGAAGAACAAAAACAGAGAAAGAAAACTATTACTCAATTTCCTTAATGAATATTGGTACAAAAAAATGCTAGTAAGGAGATTACAGCAATATCTCACAAAAATCATACACTGTGACCTTATAGGACTTATACCAGGAATGCAGGGCTCATTGAATATTAGGAAAATAATCAACATAATTGACCATATCAATAACAAAAACAACAAAAATCATATGAGTATATCTCAATAAATTGAGAAAAACTTTTGATAAAATGTAATACTCATTCCTATTAAAAACTCTAGAAAGCAATAAAAAATTGACCTTCCTTAAAATGCCTAGTTATATCTCTCTAAATCCATCAGCAAGCATTATCTGTAATGGGAATAAACTAGAAGCCTTCCCAATAAGATCAGAGGTGAGGCAAGAATGCTCATTATTCAATATTGTAGCTATAGCAGTAAGACAAGAAAAAGAAATTAAAGGAATTAGAGAAGGTAATAAGGAAACAAATCTATCACTTTTTGCAGATCATATGATGGTATACTTAAAAAACCCTAGGGAATCAACTGAACAACTAGTGGAAATTATTAACAATTTCAGCAAAGTTGCAAGATATAAAATCAATTCATGTAAAGATCACTATTTTTACATATTACCAAAAGGTTCAGCACCAAGAAATAGAAAGAGAAATTCCATTAAAAATAATTGCAGACAATATAAAACACTTACCTGACAAAAGAAAACAAACAAACAAAAATCTCCAGGAATTATATGAACACAATTACAAAATACTTTTCATGCAAATCAAATAAAATCTAAATAATTTGAGAAATACTAATCACTCATGGGTAGACTGAGACAATATAATAAAGATAATTCCACCTGACCTAATTTACTTGTTTAGTGCCATACAAATTAAACTACCCACAATTATTTTATAGAACTAGAAAAAATAATTTTAAAAATGCATCTGGAAGAACAAAAGGTCAAGAATATCAAAAGAATCAATGAAAAAAATGTGAAGGAAGGTGGCTTAGCTATACCAGATCTCAAACTGTATTACAAAGTGACAATCATCAAAACAATTTGGTACTGGCTAAGAAATGGAGTGGTGGATCTATGCAATAGATTAGGTACACAATATAGCAGAAAATGACCATAGTAATCTAGTGTTTATCCTAGCTTTTGAGACAGGAACTCACTATTTGACAAAAATTGCTGGGAAAAGTAGAAGGCAGTAAGGCAGAAACTAGGTATAGACCAACATCTAATACTGTACAAGATAAGGACAAAATGGGCATATGATTAGAAATATAAGCTGATATCATAAGCAAATTAAAGGATCATGGAATATTTTACTTGTTAGATCTAAGGATTAGGGAAGAATTTATGACTAAACAAGACAGAGCATTCTGGGAGGAAAAATGGATAATTCTTATTATATTAAATAAACAAGTCTTTGAAGAAACAAAAATCAATGCAGCCAAGATTTGAAGGAAAGTAGGAAACTAGGCAACAATTTTTATAGCACATCTCTCTGATAAAATCTTCATTTCTCAAGTATATAGAGAACTGAGTCAAATTTATAAGAATACACCTCATTCCACAATTGAAAATGGTCAGAGATCATAAACAGTTTTCAGAAGAAGAAATAAAAGCTATCTATAGTCACATAAAACATGCTTTAAATAACTATTGATGAGAGAAATATAAATTAAAACAACTCTGAGATACCACCTCATACCTATCAGATTGGTTAATATGACAGCAAAGGAAAATGACAAATGTTGGAGGGTATGTAGAAAAATTGGGACACTAATGCAATGTTGATGGAATTCTGAACTAACTCAACCATTTTTAAGAGCAATTTGTAACTATGCCCAAAGGAATATAAAACTGTGCATTTTTTACCCAATAATATTACTACTAGGTCTGTATCCCAAAGAGATCAAAGGAAAAAAGGACCTATCTGCATAAAATATTTATAGCAGCTCTTTTTGTGGTGGCAAAGAATTGGAAATAAAGGGGATGCCCATCAATTGAGGAATGGCTAAGCAAGTTATATAATATATGATTGTGTTGGAAGGATGAGTGAGATAATTTCAGAAAAAACCTACAAAGATATATATGAATTGATAAAAAGTGAACTGGGCAGAACAAGGAGATCATTGTAAACAGTAACAACAGTATTGTATGATGATCAACTCTGAATGATTTAGCTATTCTCAGCAATACAATGATATAAAACAATTCCAAAGGACTTCTGATAAAAAATGCTCTCTACCTCCAGAGAAAGAATTGACATAATCTGAATGCAGATCAAAACATGGTTTTAAAATTTTCTTCAGTTTTTGGTTTTTTTTTTATTTCTTGGTCTGTGTTCTCTTTTCTAACATGGCTAAGAGGGAAATAGATTTTGCATAACTGACCATGTATAATCTATATCATAGTACTTGCCTTCTCAAGGAGGGACGAAGTAAAGGAGGAAAAGACACAATTTAGAACACAAAAATATATTAAGAAAGAATGTTAAAATTGTTTTTACATGTAATTTAGAAAATTAAATATAAACATCCTTTTAAAATTAGAAAATAAAATAAAAATTTTAAATGTCTCAAATGATATAATAATTGCAAGTCTTTAAGCATAGTATCAGCTACAAAGTAAATGCTATATGAATTTTAGCTATCATTATCCATTTTTACAGTCCCTTTGCCATTCTGTTCTTCAATTTCAGCAAATAACTTAGCCTGTAAATAATGTACATCTTAAAATATGATACCAATGACTAAACAGTGCATGCCACTCATGGTTTGATATGGTTGGAATAGTGTGAACAATGATCTCCCATCCCTTACTCTGGACACAATGTAGTACTTAAAAAAATTTTTTTTTAAACTTCAACATCTCATTTCTGACTCATAGTGACCTTTACTATTCTAAACAATAAAACAAAAGGAAAAAATCTTCTGGATTTATTAGGTTTTTATAGGTTTTTAGAAATTAGCTTCTGGATGGGCTGTGACTCAGTGTTCAAATATTGCTTTTTAAAGCCTTAACGAATTTAATTTGTATACTTACCTTGATACTAATGCAACATATCATGATGGAAGGGAACCAGTATCATTATCTCTGTTCCCTATTTTCCATAGTCAGCATTAGAGTGAACTTATTATTGTCCTTATAAAACAAATGCAAAAATCATGCCTTTACTGAGTACACGCAGAAAAAAAAAAGATCCTTTCCACCTGCACTGCCTTCTATTAGGTGTTCAGGGAAGACTAGCACCTCTGTTGTGAGGGCTTACTAACCCCTTTTCAGGACTGTTCATCCACCTTTGTTGTCTACCAGTCGCCCAACTCTCACCTGTAGCTCCAAGAAACTATAGCATGTGCAGCAACCACACCCTTGTAAAACCATCTTGGCACATGGACTAAACCAGATTGAGGGTAACTGACAGGCCTCAAAGAGGACCAATGACATCTCAGGTTGATGTATTGACTGGCACATGGATTGGATTTAAGTGAGGCAGAGTTACACTAAATTAAATTATCTCTCTTTCAGGATCCTCAAAGTCCAGTGGCAAGACAAAAAAATTAAGATGCCTGGTGATGGCTCAGGATGCAGTGGATGATTTTGGCATCTTTGATGTCTAAGCTTCAGGTACCTTCATGGCCATGGGAAGAAATTGTTCTCATCTGCCCATTCTGCTGGAGGAAGTCTTCATGTATTTGGAGCAGACATCCCCTTAACTCACTTGCCAGTTACCATTAACCTGGTTTAACCATCTGCCAGGATGATTTTTACAGTGTTGCTACTGCACATGCAATAGCTTCTTGAGGGGATTGTGTAGTAAGGGAAAAAAACATAAGACTTGGACATGGGTTTGAAATCTTATTTGTTTTCTGACCTTCATCAAGTCACCACTCACAAAAAGATGTAAAAATAACTGTAGTGAAAAAGATTCTTTATCAGTCAAAGGGATAATACTCCCTGTACCACCTGACTGGACACAAACAATGGATGTAAAGCACTTCATGAGCCATACATCATATTTCTCTCCATACAAGTTGCATGCAGATTCCAGGGGTTACATTCTTTACCACATGAAAGCCTCCAGAAGAAGAGGGAGGCTGTTTCCTCTTTAGGTTCTATAAATAGCATTTATTTCAGAGTTCTCTGCCGTTGACATAATTTAGGTATTTGCATATAGCGCCATTCCCTGGGAAAAATTTCAAATGGCTTGAGTTTGAAGCATGTTCCTTCTTTTCCTTTCAACTTATGCCTTCTTGGCAGGCACCTGCCCTACTAGGTACAGTATCCTCAGCTATTTTTACCCTCACCCAGGACTTGTCTGCCTCCTCCTTATTGTAATTTGTTTGTTATCTCAGGGTCCAAGTTATTCCAAAAAAATTATACAAATAAATTAAATTATTATATTGTGCTAATGGGAGGGAACTAGGATACCATTTCTTCAGATATTGTGTATTTTAATTTGGGAATTCTTGAGCCAATATTCCCACATTTATGCAACCCACGAATGATTATGCAGTGGAGAACTTTAGACCAGACTTGGAGAAAATTTTGAGAGGGGTGGGAATTCTTCAAATCATTTACTGTAGACAACTGATAGTCAGACTATGGAGTTATATACCCTATGATTCCTTCTCTTGTAGCAGGAAGTCCAATCATTAATGATGTTTCCTATTGGTATCTATCTATACTGAGCTCTCCTTGATAACCTAGATCCCCTAAACACCTGACTTGTCAAATCGTAAAATCATAGAATTTAGACCTGTAATAGATCAAAGAGATTGGCTATGGCTGATGGAGGATAATGAAGTGAGGTCTTGCTATAAGACTTCAATAAGGTGAATTATTTCTATTTTGCTAATGCTATCTATGGGGTCAGCAAGTTGCTCCAGCCTGGGTCTGACATATTATTAACAATTCATGTCACTTAACCTATGAGATTGCATACATTAAATGACCATTTTAGAGTTAAGGAAACTGAGGCTCCAAGAAGCTTTTCACATGATGGTGAAACCCCAAATACTTTTGGGACTTAGAGACATGTATATTTTGATTTCCAATCACCTATCCTTTCACCTAGACCACACTGCAGTTTAATAATTAAAGGCTGAACAGAAGCAGTGAGCAGAACCAAGAGAACAATTTATACAACATGAATATTATAGAGACAAGCAAATTTGAAAAATGTAAAAGCTCTGATTAATACCACAGTATAGCATATTACCACCTGATTCAAGGTGCAGATTAAAACATGTATTTTTTTGGACAGAACCAAAGAAGGAATTTGTTTTCCTTGTCTGCATATTTGTTACAAGGCTTTTTTTAATTGTTTATTTTTTCAAGTGAGGTGGGAGGGAAAGAAAATAGATTTTTAAATGCAAAAAGATATTTAAGAAAAAAAATAAAGAAAAAGAGTGCACTATATTTATTTGTAGAGATGGAAGACTAAGGGTGTACAACATTGTATATACTCTCAGACTTACCGTAGTTGATGGGTTGGTTAGCTTTAGTGAACTATATATATATATTTACTGTCTCATTTTTTTTTTTTAAAGCAATCGGGGTTAAGTAACTTGCTCAAGGTTACACGGCCAGTTATTTCTGGGTGTGGTGCTGAGTGTCTGAGCCCGGGATTCGATCTCCAGGTCGTCCCAACACTGGAGCCGGTACTCTTACTCGCTGAGCCACCTGGCCGCCCCTACTGTCTCTTATTTTTTAAATTTTTGTTAAAGGTTATGGCATAATAGGTGGTAGAGATAAAAGAGATATATTTGAAAATGAAGGTGATACTAAAAACAAAAAAATGACCATGATTTTTCATGTTTAATAATTTATAAATTTTTGGTTTTATATGCTTATTCATATCTTTAGATATCCATCAATAGAAGTTAAAATGAAATGTATTGTTTAAATTTAAAATAAATATATAACAGTAATGAACATGACCCCTACTGCTAGAAACCTAGTTATGTCACATCTCCCCCAGAATTCTCTGGTACTATTAAGAGACTTTGGTGGTATGTAGTTTCTCTGTCCTTGGTTATAATACTCACTTATGGTGGTCTCCCAGTTGTAAGAGTGGGTCCCCTATATAGCAATTCCATTTAGCTACTAATAGTAAGACAAGCTTTTACAAAGGTATATTGATTTCAAACATATAAAAACAAATATATGTTTATATATATATATATATATATATATATATATATATATATA
>NW_027187378.1:43402424-43483611 GCF_028583685.1 Petaurus breviceps papuanus | reverse complement strand
TGTGTGTGTGTGTGTGTGTTCCCCTGCTGGGTCAGCTGGATGCACAACACCTGGAATACTGGCTCCAAGATCAGGGTGTCTTGGTGACTCCAGGTCCAGAGGGGATTACCACTTGCACCTAGAAACTGAGAAGGATATATGAAATAGAACAAACTAAAATAACCCAAGCACACTTCTTGGGGTCACAGGATCTAAAAGGGACTATAGGAGTTCCCTTCTTACCAGTTCAATTCATGGTGACTACAGAGTGCGTGACACTCCCTCTGGAAGGTGGACAAGAAACTGAGCAAGTATACTCAGTCTTGCACCTAAAAAAAAATGCAGCCTATGGTAACTATGCAGTTAATGAAAATGTAGCTACTCATGCAGTAGAGGAATTCTGTATGTCTTCTTCTTAAAGCAGGGTGCCTCCATGCTACATGATCTGGGAATGCACAGCAAAGCCTTCATTACAAATAAATAAAATGATTTTAAGTGTGTTATAGGGCCCTGTGCAGAAGTATGTACAAATTCTATCTAGTTCAGTCTCCTTTGCTTCTGCAAGGTCACAGTTCTATTTTAGCATTTGTAAAGCATCTAGCTGTCTTCCTTATAGTGAATTAATAATACACTTTCATGATATTTGGTTTGGTCAGAAATTCTTAATCTCTTGGGAGAGATCCTACCCTTTGGTTTTTGAATTGGTTTGGTTTTCATTTTATGACACTACAAAAATGTAATACCTGGCATTTATTTTTAGTGGGAGAACATTAAATTTCATTTTGATTTCAGATTTCTTTTATATTCCCTTGAAATTCAAATCCCAGATATTTGTGTATTCTTGGGCAAGACACCCTTAAATGTAAATGAAAGGGTTAGAGTAATTGGTCTCTGTGGTCCCTTTTAGCTCTAGATTCTATAATCTGACTATTAATGAAGACCCCACCTCTCAGGTCACCACAAATAACCTACTTCAAAGATTTAGTTCTGATTTCTCAGTGCCACTTATCAGTCCTCTACTTAAGTCCTCCTCCAATGCCACATTATAGCATAGAGGTGGTCCTAAGTGCTCAAAGGTTTTGCCTTTGCTACATACAAGTCCCAGGAAATATTACCAAGTTGGAAAGCCTTTTAGTATAGGAGTGGCAATAGCTTGTCTGAACTTTGTTGTCCAAAGTTCAGAGAAGTTAGGCATCACAAGTTGATACAAAGTTATTAATCTTTCTAGAAAGAAACTCAGGATACCTGCTACTAAAATGAGGAAGAGTTGAGATCTTCATGAGAGGAGTTACTCATACTGATGAGATCATGAATTGTTGAGACCTTGAATGATTTATCAGATAATTTTTTATGTGGAAAGGATGCCCTGACTGGGTACATGATAATACTAATTACTCTCCATGTCCTTTGAATATGAATGTGATATTGATAATGCAATACAAGTTTCCTTATGCAATTTATACATGCTTAAACTCAGATAATAGTAAACACCACAGATACTTTCAACTTATTTTCATGCCTCATCCAGAATTTCGTAAAAACAAAAAGAAAAAAAAATCCCTTGGGTTGCCATTCAGTCATAGTACAATTCTGTCCAGAGTGAGAAAAATGATAGTTCTATTGGTTCAATTCCATCTAGCAGAAAAAAAGATCAAAAAAAAGAGAAAAAAGAAAAAAAAAGAAAAAAAACAAAAGAGAAAAAAAGATCACCTCCAGTTATCAATATCAGTTCCAATGAACTAGATTTTATAATTCTCTGACCTCTGAGGTCTTGTCCATCTCTGTGATTCACGGATCCATTCAGTTCAGCACAGAGCTCCTGTACAGTTCTACTCCCCATAAACTCAAAGGAAAGTTCTACTGCTGGGAGTAGTACAGAGCCCAAAGTAGCATTGATTCATTCAGTGACCCTCCTTTGCTTTGACCCACTCCATTTTTCTTCTAAAATCTTTAGAAATGTCCAAGGGAAACAGTTATTGCATCTTAACATTTTTCTATTTTTAGCAGGAACTTAAAATAAATAACCTTATTTCTTTTTTTCCCCTTTCTGTCCTCTGTTCAGTGGGTTGGTTTGTTGTGGGGTTGTTTTTTTTTTTTTTTTGCCTCCGTTTTTTTCCTTTCCTCCTTTGTAGATAACAAAGTCCAAGTCCCCAGTCATTGTAATTATTAGCATATTCCTGGAGAAAATTGCAACAGTCTACATTAAAGGACTCCCTGCAGAAATCTACACAGTAGGTATCCAATTTCTCTTTAAATAAAAGGCACTCAGAACAGTAAGGGGTTTAAAACAAGAGAAGAAACGGGGAACAAACAGAGCTTTGAGGAACAGCAGGGAGATTTGCAGTGGTCAGGAGCAGATAGTCACACTGAATTATTTGGATAATTAGTCTTCGTTAGCAAATTGGAGCAAATTATAATGCTGTAGCAAGATTTTCTAAGTGGGCTCTGGACTGGCAGAGTTAGGGGCTGTACCTGACCCAGTTCCAAAATGGTTTGGTCTCAGTTAGGTAATACCCTGTATGAAGGCATTGGATTCTAAAGACTTTGAGCACTCTCCAGGTAAGTTACTGAATTGAAACAGGTATAATTCATGAGGAGAAGTGTGAAACTGTCATTTCCCCCCTTCATGATGGTAAGGACTTTAATGTCAAAAGTGCTCTCAGGAGATCTCCAAATTAAGGAAAAGAAAAGAACAGATGTAAGACTTGCTTTTGATGTTCCCAAACTCAAAAGAAATGGAGGGGGAAAAAAGAAATGCAGATGTACTTTTTTTTCATCCTTTCCAGAAAATTAAAGAAAAAAATCAGTCAACAGAAATTGATTTAGAAAAGTGAGAAACTATGTTTTTTTCCTTCCTTAATTCCAATGTTTTTTAATATGATCACCATTTCCAAAATTCCATACCTTTCATTCACATTCAGGTCCTGGGTAAAGAAGATGGAAATGCAGTCACAGATCACCCTAAAATGCATCCAGTTAAAGTCGAAGTATCTTCGTTATCCCACCCCACAAACACTCCTCTCTTCCAAATTTTCCATCATTGATCTAGTCAACACAGGTGCTTCCTGGAGTCTTCCTTTTCTTCCCTCACATCTTCAATTAGTTCCTAAATCTTGAGTTTACCTCTGCAGCACTTGGGGACAGCATGGCATAGAAGAAAGAACACTGGCTTAAGAGACAGATAACCCAGTTTTAACTCCTGCCTCAGTCACTTCCTATGGGACCTTAGGTACCTCTCTACATATCTTAGTTTCTTCATCTGTAAAATGAGAGTTTTGATCTAGATAAGTTTGAAGGTTTCTTCCAGCTCTAAATCTCTGATACCACATTTAAACCTCCCTCTGTGAAGGTTCAATTCTGTAAGTATGCAACCTGTTATGTTCAAGTAATTGTGCTAGATTCTGAGGATACAAAGTAAAACAGTCAACAAGCATTAATTAAGTGCCTACTGTATGCCAGGCATTGTGCCAAACACTGGGGCTGGAAAGACAAGCAAAAGACAGTCTCTGCTCTTAAGTAGTTCAAATAACAACAACAACAAAACAGAACAAAAAAAGCAATCTTGTCCCTGCTGTGTTTCCGTAGAAGAAAGGAAGCTCTCCGTAGACATGGAAATTAAAAAAAAAACACTTTTTAACTCGAGACCCACATCTTTGTATATAGTTGGCATTTAATAAAGCTTCATTAAATTGATCTTGAGAACCAGGTAATGAAGAGTATGGGAGAAAAAATGGTACAAAAACAGACAAATGGATAAAACAAATGGAAAAAAAGAAAGGATTTTGGGTAGGACTGGCTGCAAAGTGATTAAAGTTCTTAGGGAAGGGATGCCAATTTTTCCAAGGGAGTCTCAGGTTGCCTAGACAGTCACTGCTTCATCAAAAGTTCCACTCAGAGCTGAAGATGGGGAAAAGAGAAACAACATAATAGGAACAGCATTTGGAAGAAAAAAACTAAATGGATTTCTTAACAGCCCTTGACAAGTCTCAGCTGCTCTCTTAACATGTTGATTTATAATTGTTAGAGATACCTAATTTTAAAGCCACTGATCCTCCTGTGATGGTGAGAACAAAGGAAAAAAGAAAGGAATAGAGTGTTCAAAGTCCATGTACAAACATCATTGCTTAAAATACTACTGGTGACTTTGGCAGCTAGATTTCCACCCCCACCCCCTTTTCTTCTTTCAGGAGATTATATTTTAATGAATCATGTTCTCCTCAAGACTTGCAGCACAATTCCCTGACACTCAGTGCCACTATAACAGGGCATAGACATTCTCCTTGACACAGTTACTCATATAACATCTTATTCCCTCAAAGAAACATGCCAAGGACTCAAAAGCCAGGTGCAGCAGAAGCTGAAATGATTAAGGAAAGAGATGGTGTGATTGGTGGTGACCAATCCTGCCTGGCATAAATTTTTGAGTTCTGGAGCATAGCCAGTCCTAATTAACAGCCTTGGTGGTGAAAATAAATCAATTCTTCGTATGTGGATTGATGAAGGCTCTGAAGTTTAAGCCACAAGAGAATGAGCTGAAAGAACAGGGGACACGGCCTAGAGAATTGAAGACAGTTGGGACATGATAGTTGTCTGCAATTATTTGAAGAGATGTCACCTGGAAGAGGGATTAGGTTTACTCTGTTTTACCTCAGAGGGCAGAATGAGGACTCATCAGTGGAATTTTTGAAAAAGTCAGATTTAGATATGAGGTAGGGAACAACTTCCTAATAATCAAAACTATCTCAAGTGGAATGGGTTGCTAGGGAAAGGGACTCCTCTACATTTGGAGATCTTCAAACAAAAGTCGGATATTTAATTATTGGCATATTGTAGCAGGGATGTTGTATGGAAGATTTCTTTTGTTTTTCCAGATATAGGTAGGACTTCACGGACATTCAAACACCTTTCAACTCTGACAACTTGAAATTATGAATCTGTGATGGTTCATCAATCAACCAACAATTAGTATTAAATACATGTTATGTGACAAGCCCTGGTGCCTTGCACCATACATACAAATTTAATACAGTCCCGTACTTCAAAGTGCTTATATTTTACAAATATATACTTTAGAAGAGACATTAGAGATCATCTGATTCCTTTTCTGAAAAAATTATTGGCATAGAGTTGAAGTTCCTTGCCCAATGTCATCCACATAGTTAAAAACTGAGCGAGAATTTGAACCCTCTCCCCCAGTTCCAAAAATCCAGTGCTCTGGTCACTCTAGCTATTCAGCATTCTGCTCTGCCTGGCCTCATCTCCAAGAACAAGATGTCCCTCCCATGTTAAATGCATCACTTCTGATCTCTTCACCAAGCCTTGCCTGACAGCTCTTCTCCCCTTTGATTGGAGCACTAAGGGTAGAGTGCCAATTTCCCCCCCAATGCCTTCTTTTGCAGAAGGCAGAAACTGGACTTTTATCTTACTCCACTCTGCATCTGCTGGCCTGCATAGTCTCAGTTGCATGAAACAAGACGCTCCTGAGTCAGGAATCCGCTGGTTTCCTCACCCATCTTCCTGCTTCCTTCCGTGTGTTTTCTCACCTTTTAGACTGTGAGCTCATAGTAGGTAAAGGCTATCATTCTTTTATTAATTGTATCCTCAGTGCTTAGCACAGTGCCTGGCACAGAGTAGGCATTTAAATGTTTAATGAATAAGATGCAAACAATATATGCCACTCCTTTTCTACCTTCCTTCTGGACAGCTCATTGGTATTTAAGACAATATTCATAGCTTAGTGGAAAGAACATTGGATTGGGAGTTTTAAGACTCAGGTAGGAGCCTCCACTTCACTACTTAACTAGATATAGACACGAGCAAATTCATCTTCAAACCTGACCCAGACCCTCACCATGGTGATACAGATTTCAGTGTCCACCTCCAATGTGAAACTAAATTCCTGCACTGGAGCCTTGGACTTCTGACTGGTGAGAATGCATCCTATTGAGCCAATCCAGACCCATCACACTGTTCCCTGGACATTGCTATGCACTGGCACTCCAGGAGCCAATGGTACCTCTTCCCTATTCTCCCTTTCACCCTTTTCACCCACCATCTCTGTGACTTTCCTGACCAAAACAACAACAACAAAAAACCTATCCATGAAGACCAAGTCTCAAAATGTGTTATCTTCCCTTATTATAATCTAAGCTACCTGAGGGCAGGGACTGACTTGATTTGGGGGTTTGTAATCCCAGAACTTATAAAAATACCGAGTATAGAATACAAATTAAATAATAAATGTTTTTGTTTGTTAATTTCATTCACTTACAGAACCTTGATTTCTTCATATTTAAAATAAGGATAATGAAATTTTTACTACTTACTTCACAGAGCTGGTGTAAAAGATCAGATGATAAATGAGGAATATAGGGATTTGTAAATCCTAAAGGACTATGGAAATGTCAAATATTATTTTTCTTGCTGCTACTACAAATAGTATTCACTATTTAGATAAAAATGAAAGGAAGGATAAACTTTTGCTGTTTTATCCATTGTGATATTTCTGCTTTAATTTGTAGGTGAGGAAAGATGAATAAGTTTTGTAATTAGGTGTTTTTTCTCAGGGTTTTCCTAGTGTGGGGGCATTAAGAACATGCTCATCTTTGGTAAAACTGAGCAGAAACAGGAACTAGACAACTTCATTAACAACACAAATTTTCTCTGTGTGGGATTCACTGAAAATCTTAATTATGATATTTTTTAAATGTCATGTTCATAGATGAGATAATAGTTAGCTATCAGTGGGAATGGGGGGGATGTGCTTATTTAGATTTGAGCAATTAGTTAAGTGTCTAGTAAATGAACTGCTCCTAGAGTTTAGAAAGAGAAAAGTCTACTGGCTCATAAGCTACTGCCATGCCTTAAATACTGAAAGATCCTGTGGCCATTTCTGGTTGCAGTCATTAAATAAATCCTTAAATAAGAAGCAGCTGATGCTTTCTGGCAGTTCTTGGATTTTCTTCCTTTTTTTACTTGCTGTTTTCTTCCCACTCTGGAAGTCTACAATCCCTTGTCACTCATCCTCCTTACTTCTCCCTCCCATTAAGAGTACGCCTCAGAGGGATGGGAATTACTTTGGGCACAAGCATCAACTCTGTAAAGCTTCTCCAACTACTTTATCAAAGATCTTGAGGGTTTAGAGAATGAGCAAAATCCACGGATACATCCAAACCACTTTGCCTAGGTCCTTAATAACAATATTAGTAGCAAACATAAGAACTGCTCATATTTCTATGATGCTTTAAAGTTTACAAAGTGCTTGCCTCATGATAACCCTCTGAAGTAGGTATTAGGGCAGGCATTATTCTTCCCATTTTATGGATACAAATTGACACAAAGTAATTTGCCCCAATTCACAAATCTAGCTAATGTCTATCAATCAATAATCAGTCAAGAATTAAACATGTATTAAGCACCTACTATGTGTCAGGCATTCTGCTAGGTGCTGGGTCAGAACCAGGACTCAGATTTAGGCCTTCTGACTATATTATACAGAAAATGGAGGCTGCTGCCAACCCTGGCAAAGGCAGCTTACTTTTCTAAGTCTGCAATTAAATTGTGTTTTAGAGTTTACAGAACACTTTGAAGATATGATCTCATTTGATTTTTACAAGAACCCTGTGAGGGAAGTATTATAGGTATTAATGTTTACATTTCTATAGTTGAGGAAATTGAAACAAAGAGGTTAATTGACTTGTCCAAGATCACACAGCTAATAAATGGCAGAGGAGGGCTTTCAATCTAGGTCTCCTGACGAGATTCAATTGCTCACTTCAAAAAAGAATTTTCATTTGCAACAAGTCAGCCCTATTTTCTAGACAAGGAAACTGAGTCTCAGAGGTGATGCCCACTGTTCGGTTGCGTCTGACTCTTCATGACCTCATCTGGAGCAAGTTACTTAACCCCAATTGCTTAGGGCTGGCCAGGTGGTGCATGGAGTAAGAGCACCGGCCCTGGTGTCAGGATAACCTGGGGATCAAATCCAGGCTCAGATACTTACCACCACACCCAGAAATAACTGGCCGTGAAACCTTGAGCAAGTTACTTAACCCCAATTGCTTAAAACAAAAACAAAAAAAAAACTCCTTGTGATAACTCATTTCAAACCTCTCCCTTTTCTCCCCTCCACCTCCCCACCCACGGAGAGGTCTTCTGCCCACAGGGTAGGAACTATTTACTTAAATGAAAGCTTAAACTAATTGAAATCACCAGAATCCAATTCAGTCTGTGGTCTTTCTGGATGCCTCTGGTGTGCTTCTTAATTTTTTTAACTTTCTCCCACCAGGCTTCAGAATGATTTTTTTTTTCACTTTGGGAAGTAGAAAGAAAACTATCCATTGAAAATCTGAATATTAAATGATTTCTACTCTTCCTCCTTATATAATCTTACCCCAATCCCAAATCAGGACCTCTATAATTTTCACATTTCAAAGGAAGGTAGGAGAAGGCATGGGAAAGGGAGGTTTATTTTTTAAGTGTAACAATTCAATTCAGCCACATTTATTGAACCCCTACTATGTGTGAGGCTCTATGCTAGAAGATAGGGCTATTCAATTCTAGATAGCAAAGATCTAGGTCCACAAACTTTGTCTGCTGGTGTTGGTACCAAAGATCACAAAGACTTTGGAGAACTCTTCTGGAAGGATAGTATCCTTGGGTTCTACTATTAATGGCTGTTATGAGGAAATTTATATTGGCAAAGGATAGTCTGAGGTCAGCTGAAGTTATTCAGGAGACAGTTTATTCTGATATTCGAAGGGCCTTAATGAAGAAACTTACATTCAAGTTTGGGGCAACAGACCAGGAAAACAGAGAAGTGAGGTTGAGACACAAGTAGATGAGCCTTGAAGGAAAAGTAAAAGTAAGAGCTAATGACAAATAAGAGTCAGGAGTAGACAGATGGGGTGGCTAGGTGGTGTAGTGAATAGAGCACTAGACCTGGAGTCGAGGACCTGAGTTCAAATCTGACCTCAGACACTTAAAACAAAACTACCCTGTGACTTTGGGCAAGTCTCTTAACCCCAATTGCCCTGGCTTCCCCCCTCTGAAAAGCAAAAACTAATAAAATTAAATTTAAAAAGGAGTAGAAGGTAGCTGAGACCAGGCTGGGCATCAGGTGGCAGTCTTGACGGCTGGTTAGAGAAATTCTGGCCAACAGCTATTTTCTTTCCCTTGTATGAAGAGACCCAAGCTGGGAATCTCACTGTAGCCTTCCATATATAACAAAAATCTTTGGCTTTCTTTAGTATTTGGTAATGTTAATAAGCTACCTCATCATTAATAATGGTTTTTTGAAGCCTATAAAATTGGCATTAGAGACTGAGCAAAGAAAATTATTCTATGAAGAAGATATTTCCCTTATTTTACTTTGAGGTCAGGGATAAGCTGATTAGAATTTTCCATAATTTTGGAAATTAATGAGGACATTCCAGCAATACCCACTAGACTACCTTTGAACATGTAAAGGTAAAGAATTAATTAGGTGATGCCTGGGACAGGGTTGTGGGGTTGTCATTGTCCCTACAGTCACCTGAAGCACTGAGCATTACATGCCAATACCAGGATACAAAGATGAAAAGCAAAGCACGCCCTGAAAGAATTGATAATGTAATCAAAAAGGACATGAGATCATGTGTAGTGGAAAAGGACTGGATTTGGGACCAGAGGACCCAGGTTTAAATCCTGACCCTTAATGGCCACCTTCCCTCTCTCTTGTTTGTAAAATGATAAGGTGGTATCAGATGATCTCTAAGGGTCTTCTAGCTAAAGCTAAAAGCTGTAATTATTGAATAGGAGAAGGGTGTTCCATACTCAGGGGAGCATGTGGATGGATATACCCAGGTGTAGGGGGGGGGAATAGAGTGAAATAAGCCAACACTTCCAATTTTGTTGAAGCCTATAGTGTGTGAAGGGGAGTAATGGGAAGTTGTGTGTGAAAAGGTAGATTGAGACCAAATTGTAGCAGGCCTGAAATGCCACATTAAAACAGAGAAAGATGCCAGGGCCTTCACCACATGGCACCTTAAAAGGTCCCAGTAAGCCCAGAATACACAGTGCTTGTAATTAATGACTTCACTGTACCAGTAAAAATCAAGGGAGACTTTGAGATTCCAGACTTCATTAGCAGTTAAAGGGAGAGAAAAAATCCCCATTGCCAGCAGGTTAGAAGTTAATTAGGAACAGTGCTAGGAGACTTGCTGCCTGACACCAAAGCTTATGGGGTAGTTTCAGGCTCTTTATTGCCTCTATAAAAAGTTCCCTTCTTGGCTTGCTACCAAGGAGAGGAAAGAGCAAATCCCCATGGCTGCTCCAAAGAGGGATGTCTTGAGCCCACAGCACCCAGGGGCCCTATGCCCTGCCCTGGAACTGGTGCTCAGGGGGCTCCTTTGTTGGTTTGTTTTTCCAAAGCCAACTTCCTCATGAATTAAATAGATATATTTGACTGGGGTAGCAGAAACATTTAAGTGTAATTTCTATTCTGAACCAAGGAGGAAAATAGTAAAAGAAAGAAGGGGCCAGAATTCCACGTTGAATAAATATACATTCAAGGTTAGACAGGGGAAGAAGACAATTAGCTACATAGACTAAAGCTACAATGTATCATGCTCTTGCTTCCATCTACCCAACATTCCTTCTATATATTGAAAAGTAAAATTGTAAAAATAGGGTTTTTGAAGCTGGAAGGGACCTTAGCGATCATCTGGTTCAAACCCCTCCTGGTACATATGAGGAGACTGAAGCACTATGTCCCAGGTCAGAACCCACGTCTTCTGATTCCAGGCACAGGGCTCTTTCCTCTGCCGTACACTACCTTTCCACATTGAATTGGGAGTCAGAAGACCAGAGTTCAAGGTTTGGACTTGGGGCAAGTCACAACACCTCAGTAGGCCTTAGTTTCCTTATCTATGAAATCAAGCTACTGGTTATCCTTCTTGAAGAATTCTAAATATTAAAGTGTCAGAGAAATGTGAATTATTCCTTCTTCTATTTATTGCGTATCCAACACAGGCAAAGCCCTGTGCTAAGCAATTTGATTCAACAAACATTTATTAAACACCTACTATGTGTCGGGCTCTCTACTAAGTGTGGGGGAACCAAAGACGCAAATGAAACAGCCCCCACCTTCAAGGGGTTTACATTCTACTCAGAGTAAGGTAAAATACACATACAGACGAGTCAATATACAACATATATGGAGCAAAGACAAAGTAATTATTAGTGAATAGAGCTAGGGAGTCTAAGAATACAAGTGAGTAGGTAGGCTATTCCTGGAATAGCCTCTATAATCCTGCCTCTATAAAGGCAGAAGCATGAGATTGACTGCCTGTAATGGTTATGGGATTTGAAAATCTTCCATGCCCCTGAAACTTGCTGACATAGCAGGAAGGGGTGGGGTAAGAAAAAGCTGGAGCCAAGCTAGAGTCAGTGGGTGACTGGAAACAGCAGCTGTGGTGAGAACTCCTTTTTTTTTTTTTTGAGCCATCCAGAATTTCTGGTAAGGACTCCTGCTGAGGACTGCTGGGGACCAGAACTGTGGGAGGTGAGAGCTGGGGGAGGGAAGGGCCAAACTGCATGGATGCTGAGCAGTTGCTGTGAGTTAGGAGAGGAGGATCTTTGCCTGAGGTAGCCTGTTCTGTTTTGAAGGCTTGAGAATGTGGGTGTTTACTACATTAACTACATGTGCCAACTTCATAACTACTGTGATGGCTTTGACTTTCTGGTTTGGGGACTCAATTTTCTGGTATTTGAATAAATGTTCTAGCTATATTCCTCATGTAGAGAGCCTATTATATTTTGTGATTAATAACCATATCAGTATATTTATAGTTACTGTAGGCATTGTGAATACTGCATTATTGATACACTACCCCATGTTGTAGGTGCAGGTAGTGAGAAGAAGCAGTTCAACAAGTGGATCAGGTTGCCTTGATAATTGTGGAACATATAGAGACAGCTCAGGCTGGAAATTTGTTAGACAGTAAGCTTGGCTACAATCAGTCACTCACTATGGGGATGAAGATGGGAATACTGGTGGACAGTTTTGTTAGATTTTCCTCTACTAAAGTTGTAAAAATCTATTGGGGATGAGGGTCACAGATGAAGCCGGGATAGTCACGAACTAAACATCTGAAACAGATTTACTTGCCTCCCAGTGTGTAATCCACTGAGGCAGTCAACTGTAATTTTCATTTTTCTTAGATTGTGATGATGACAAATTTGAGGCCTGTAAAATCACTTGGAGAATATTAGTATTTAAAAGGTGGACTTTGGTAGCAAATATAACACCTTGGGATCCTTGAAAGCACTATATAATCATCCAACTATCATGATCCAGCTAAATCTCCTCTTTCTACTAGATTATAAGCTGAGTTCACAGTCCATAGTTCCTTGTGCCTGGCACACAGTAGGCACTTAGCACCAGTACCTATTATGTACTAGGGTTTAATAATGCTTCTTGATATGACTTGCACTGTATGTCCAGTAAATGCCTGTTTGAGTGGACTTACTCCAATGCAACTGTGTGCCAATATATGTTTGTTTTCCCATCCACTTTGTTCCTCCAATGACAATGATTATAGTATCTTTCAAATAACTAGATCTTTTATTTTTGATTTGTCAAATTAATAAATTTTCATATTCAAAAAGAGACTCCTAGAAACCTTTGTCATTAATATTATGTCATTTTTAAAATCATGCATTAATTTTATACTACTAGGTGTTATAGATATCTATTATGGTCTTTTACTTCCCTGTTAGATCATAAGCTCTTTGGGGGCAGAGTTTGTGTCCTAGCTCAGGTGTCTTCCTCCTCACTATCATTCTTTTTATATTTTATGTGATTATTTAAAATTATATATATATGTATATATATATGTGTATATATGTATACACACACACATATATATGGGGGTGTGGGTGTATTTATACTAATAGATGTGTGAATATATATATACATAATATTTATAAATATAGATAGATATAGATCTACCATCTCTTTTACTGATCAAGTGCATTGGCTTTTTCTTAGGCGTCATAAATAACAACTTATTAAAGTGAAAAGTGTCCTGGATTTATACATATATACATATACATACATATACACATATATACATATACATGCATATGCACTTATATACATGGATGCCTATGTACTTATATGTGTGTATCTATATCTATCTATTTCTTTATATACATACATATATATATATATATATACACATTCTCCATGACACTTGGGAACCTTGATCTGCCTTTCTGCGATATTATTATATAGATGATACATGAAGCATTACACACAGTTAAAGAATTTTAAAAACAAGCAAACTAGGGAATGAACATGATGGGACTAGAATGCTCTAGTTCCTGGAAGTTTAAAATCCTAAATAGCAGGACCTAAATGATTTCCTCTCCAGTTCCTGGTCAGGCCTCCCAGCAGGGCTTAGAACATCTGGATAAGAGAAGAGAGATTTAGGAGTACATGCAGCCTTGTTGCAGGTCTCAAACTAGGCGCATTTTTCATTTTTGGTTTTCCTTGCTATTTATTTTCTTCACCTTGGGTTTCTGAAAACCCAAAACAGATGGACTATTCCAAACTCCTCAGAGCAGCCGGTGCACTCAGCTTCCCACATTGAGGCATCAGGGCTCTCCTGCAGAGTGCAGCATCCACAGAATAACTTTCTCAAATGTAATGCTTAGGAACGTGAGTAACCATAGCTAATTACAACTCATATCCAATTGCCGGCAACTGCCTACTCTAGCAACTCAGAATAATAGCTCATGTTATTGCACTTAAGTATTAATTTTCCTTATGACAAATACTCCCATGAAGTAGGGAGTATAAAAATTATTATTTCCCATTTTATAGAATAGGAGGAAATTGAGGATCAGAAAGTTTAGAGTGTCGTGACTAGGGTTACAAAAGTCAATGCCAAAATGGTCATTTGAACCACCTTCTGCCCCGTACCAGGACACCCTCCACTCCAATCTGTTGTTACTTCTGACTCACGATGATAATGCCACACAAAATCCATGGAAAGAAGAAAAGCAAACAATGAAACTCAGCAGTTGAGGATGTTGGGAGATACGTGATTTTAGGTACTTGGGGTACCTGGAGGCCTCTCCTACGGTGAGAAAGATTAACCCAAGAGGACAGAACTAGGACTGCTTCAATGAAAGGTACAAAGAGGAACTTTTAGTCTTGATATAAGGAAAAGCTTCCTAACAGATTGGTCTAGAAGTGCATTGGGCAGCCTCAGGAGGAAGTGAAACATGAATGTGCTACATGAATGCATAGCATAGTTATGACTGCTAAGGCCTATAAGACAAAAAAACCACAGCACAAAGGAGGCCTGCTAGCAGAGGTTCACTCTTGATCCAGCCAGACAGGAAAGACACTAAGAAGGGGTTAATAACCTTACTTTATTCTAGCCTAGTTTTCTCAGAAGAGGATTGCTGATAATGGGAGCACAAATTCCCTAATCACCCTTCTTGCAGGGGCCAGCAAGAAGGGTGGAGGGTGGGGGGGGGCGACTACCCCTTCGTCTCGATGGGGTCAGCTGAGACAGGCACAACTAGTGCATCCCCTAAATCCCCTCAAGCCTCAATGGGGGCAGCTGACGCACACACATAATTTTATTATTATTATTATTATTATTATTATTATTATATCAACCTAAGGTTCCCCATTCACTGGCCAATGACCACCTGTTTTATAGGGGCAACAGACAAAGAAGGCATATTGCCAGCAATAGCCTCACAAGTTTACATCACCCCATGCCTGTATATCACTACGCAGTCACAGTGGATGTTTATATTATTTATCACATATAATGCTGTGCAAGTGTGGTGGAGATGTTGTGAACCATGGTTATGGAAACTCATATCTAGTACCTGGTAACAAGAGATTGTTATGGCTATGGATCCTGGGAAACTGAACTCTAAGAAATAAGAATATTATAACTTATACATAAATAACTCTAAGAAACAAAAAGCCACTTCACACGCACTAAAATCCACCTTCTAATTCTGACATTCTGGGATTCTGGGATGCTGAGATCAACTTGAAAGACTCAGAAGCAAAGATATGATGGCATCAGGAGTTTAGGGTAAATGCTCAGATGGACCTGTTCTATTTTCCAGTGGTCCACCACCACCTATTAGTGACTACTCTGGGACATTTTCATTTGTATGCTCTCATGATTTAGCACAGGGCGTGCAATGTCCTCACAGTCTTTCTCAGTTCTAACTGCCATCAGGGAGGTATCAGTGGAGCACTCTGGATGTCCACCTCTCATTCCTTGCTCTTACCACATGGCCAGCACGATCCTCTGTTTCTTCCATACATTTCCTTAAAGACACCTTTTATTCTTGTTCTTCCAAACTTTATCCTCCTCACAGATACCTTGTAGAAGCATAGGCAGGTACAGTGATGCATGTGCATTAAGTAGCCAGTGAGCCATTTGATAACCTCAGGAATGTAAATTCAGTCTACCTCAGAACTAGGCCCCATATTATGTTCCTGCTTAGAACTGATTTTTCCATGCCTAACTCCTTCGTACCATTTCTTAGGTATTGCTTCATGGATATCTCCCATTGGGAAATCCTACTTCTTTCTTTTTAACTCCTGTTTCCCTTTAGATTGATCCCCTTTGTCTCCAGCTAGATGCTCCCCACCTTGAAGCCTCAATGGCTTCCAAGTTAGAGCCAGACTATAGCTATATTTATGGTACCTTCCCTGTGACCTCCTAATATAGATGTGTGTAGGAAGATGATCAAAGGAGTTTTCTTTTTAATTCAATGAGGTTACAGGCTACAATTTAGAATATTGATTGAATATAGAAAGTACGGGATATATCTATTAATAACATCATTCAAAAGGCCAAGGATATCTTCTGGGCATAAGAGCTGATTCAGTTGTCCAAAGTGATTATGTTTAGAAGTCACTACTTTCTGTTAAGGCACCTATTAGCAGCTAGAGGAAGAAGAGGGTTTGATAATGCATAAGGAAATTTTCCCCTGGTTCCTGGTCACTCTCCTTTTGTTCTCTTGGTCTCTCTTCCTCAAAAAAAAAAAAAAAAAGGTCATCTCTTCCTTGAAGAATCCATTTTATGGTATTAGTACAAAGTAATAACTCCTACATCAGATAACCCAAACCATCTAAACTCATTAATCCTCCCTAATGCCTCATCACCCCCCCCCCCACAATTCAACATCTCCCTCAATTCCTTAGAATTAATGGGAATAATCCATATTATTAAAAACAAAGGTTTACCTCTCCAAGTTGATCAGGGAACTCCTCTATAAACGTTCTAGTGGGCATTTTTCAACATAAGACTTAAATAAAAAAATAAAGCTCTAACTGGGATTTCGTATATCTGCTTTCTGAAAGGATGTGATATGAGATAGTAGGAGACAGTTCACTGCAGTTTTACTGGAGTCCCTAAAGTCTTAGGGAGGTAGCCCCAAATTGTTTATTAATGAGGTTGACTATAAGAGAAATCTTTGAGAGAGAGAGAATAGAACATAAGAGGATTAATGTCCCATCCAAAACTGTGGGGGAAGAGGTGGATTACATATGTGGTTGGGTAGGTGGTACACCTTACACAATTCACAGGTTTTTATTTCACACACAAAAGCTTAGCAGGACTCTCCCTGCCTTTTAAATATGGCAACATATGAGGATGGGTCTTTAAATGGAAAACATAATAAAACCTAAATGAATCTGAATCCAAGCTAATTGGAAACTTCAATTAACTTAATTTAGAGAGGCTACACATGGCTTTTGAGATAATGAGATAAAGGACTATACCTAGGGAATTCAGTAAAACAGTATCTTCAGGGAAAAAATCCTGGGGATCAGTCCACATTATAGTTTCCTATACTTGTAACACTTATACCTATACATATATATAGGCAAAGAGAACTAATGTTCAAAATGATGACTAACTCCTCCTCCCACTCACCCTGCAAAATCTTCATGAAGTCCTTAAAAGAAATATTGACTTAAGCTCGGGATACTATACTTACTAAGGCAGGAAAATCAACCCCTTCTCTTTCCCCAAAGAAAAAAGGCTAGGAAGGTCCATTGTCGACATGAATGAAATAAACAAAAAAAGTTTTCTACTTAACAGTCAGTTAACACCCATATTCAAGTAACTATTCCTAGAGAACTTAATTTTGTATGCAGCTGGATTGTTGACTTCTTAGAGGAACAAGTTCTACCCACAGGCAAAGTCAAATTCCCAAATTTTGTCAGGAGTTTTTTATTTCTGAATTGTCTGTCTCTATTGATTGAGACTATTTTTCTCTCTCTTGTTCTTGCATCGTAGTCTTCTCTCTCCCTTTCACAAAGGAAAGCCGATGGTTCTAATTCCCAAGCTACAGTTTCTGAAATTATGCCTAGAGCAGGCTGGAGCTAGTTTAGGTGGAAAGGAAATGCTCAGTCATAGAAGAAGAGGCATAATTCCCCAATCAATAGTAAGCATCTTTCTTGTTTATTAAAACTACTTCCCACCACATACCACATATGCCCAGAGTACTGAGACCCTAGCAGGTCTTAGGCAAAGGAACTTTTCTGGGAAAAGAATGGATAGATGATATTGCCAAGTCCATGTTGTCTCTAAAAGTAGGCAAAGGAAATATGAGATGTGAAAATCTAGAGACATCCCCATCCCAAATGTTGTAATGAACTATCTTTGCCTGACCTATGGTAAAACCTCATGAGCTCACATTGGAATGATCAGTCACAGTCAAACACGAGGTACCTAAGGCCCCGACATAGTGATGTCATTTTGGTCCTCTTTGAGGATGGACAAAGAAAAAGGAATATGCGCTTTTACTATGAATTCAAAACAAACTCTTACCACCTTTAGGCCATAGGTCTAGAGGTGTCAGGGATCCCAGAGGCCATCCAATCCAACCTCCTTATTTTACTGCTGAAGCAACTGTGGCTCAGGGAGGTCAGGTGACTTGTTTAAAGAAACACAGGTAATAAGCATCAAAAACAAGACTGGAGCCTAGTTCATCTGACATTAGGATTAAATGGTACATGTGACACAGAGTTGTCTCTATCTTCCTTTCTCTGTGTCTGCTTTTCTCTGCCTTTTCCCATTATGTCTTAAAGGACAAAAACATCACAAAGAAGAGCAGATGAGAATGCTCTCCTATTGATTGTTAATGTCTCTATTCCTATGGTCTATTTTAAAGTCTCTCCTAAGGATAAAGGTCCTTAGAACCTGATCTCTGATCCAGTGTCTTTTTCTATGGAAGGGTTAATCAGAAGTGAAGGCAAAGTTAACAAGGGATAGGCCATAAATGGCTCCAGCTGTGTATAATTAACTGTAATACTGCAGAGTAAATGACTTTTATTGGCAACCATGTCATAACTTCATTAAAAGTCATATTTACAGCCCTCTCACATGAAATGAGTCCTCATGTATTCTGGAAATTAATGAGCATTCATTTTCACCTTGTTCAATTATCTTCTATTCCCTGCCCCCCCACTCCCTACTTTTACCCCCTCTGTAGCTCAGGAAGCATGAAGCTGAAATACAATAGGAGTGTAATTAGGGCCTGGCAGAGATCCCCCATCTTCTAGGCAGCATTACCTAAACCACAATAAAACTGTTTCTTCTTGTTTTCAATTACAAGTAGGTAACTTCCTTACACAAAAACATTAAGTAACAATCATAAAAACATCAAAGAGATTTGATGGAGAGCTTTCAAAGTCTGTTCTCAGAAAAGATGTGGCATTCTACCAAATCAGGTAATGGGACCTGTTTTGCTAAATATAATTGTGACAGAATGGAAATTGTAGGTAAAAGAAAATAAACTTGTCAGTGAGGTTAAAAACCTTGTTTACATCTTCTAAGATCTTGAAATATATTTGATCAGCCTAAATATAAAACAAAACTTTCCCCTAAATATGGCATGTATGTAACCCTATATATCTTATAAACTGGGATTTTTGGTTTACACTTATATGTAGTTTTCTTTCTAAAGCCATCTCTATGGTTTTGCTTGTATTCAGAGGAAGCCTATATTCAGACACCAATAGTAGTTTCCTTACATCTGGGTTCCACAAAATTTTTATTTGCATAAATAATTCATTGAGTAGAATAGTTAGAAAGTTAGAACTTTGCTTTAAGAAGATGGATTAGAATAAGGAGTGACTTGGGGCAGGGAGACCAATAGTCCAGCCCAAAAGAAATAAGGAAATAAACCAGAGTAGTGATTAAGTGTTTGGAGTGAAGGTGATATATGTGAGAGATGTTGTGAAGAAGTGAATTTTAAGATTTTTCAAGTGATTAAATATGTGGGGTGAGGAAAAGTGTGGAATTGAGGAAGCCACTGATTTTGTTACTCTGAGTGGAAGGAAGTGAAGGAAGGTAAAATAGAGAAGAAATTGAAGTAAAGAAATTAGGAAATTCAGAAGAAGGGTGGGCTTTAAAAAAAGGATAAAGATGAGTTCTGTTTTAGACATATTTTCCTATCAGACAACTAGTTCAAATGGACAATGTTCAATGTAGGACAAGAACTTAGGAGAGTGACTAAAGCTGGATATTTAGATTTTTAAGTCCTCCATAGGGAGTTGATAATAAAACCAATGTGTACTGATGAGGTCTTCAGGAGTGAGAGTGTAGAAAGAGAAGAGAAGGTACAGGAAAAATCCTAGCAATGTTGTGTACTTTGTATGATGATCCCACAGATAAGCCTGAGAAAGAGCCTTCAGACAGGCAGGTGGAGAGCCAACAGACAACAGTGTCTCTTAACAACACACCTCCAGAGAGTTAGAGAGTTTTCACGTACAGAAGAGGCAAGAAGGTTAAGGGTATGAAAAGCAAGAAAAGCAAATGTTGTTTGTAGAAATTTAGGGTACTGAATAAGGTAGCTGAAAGTTGAATTGCATTGTACCTTGGTCATACCATCTTAAGAGTATTTTCTCTATCCTCTGGGTACCATATATTAAAAAGAACATTTACAATCCAAAGTGCTTCTATAAGTCCAGAGAAAGGTGATCGAGATGGCAAGAGTACCTGAAACATTCCATAAGATGAATGATTGAATTAAGTGGAGAATAGTTAGTATGGAGAAGGGAAAATTTAGGAGGGAATAATCACAATTTTCAAATATTTAAGGACTGATCACGTAGAAGGGTATTCTCCTTGGCCAAAAAAGAGTCAATGTGTGAAAGACATTGTGGCCTAATAGAGCAATTAAAGTTGTCACAAAATTCAAAATATCTCCTTGTAAGATGGTGAGAATCCCCAAAGGTGGGCAAGGAAGGAAGTATCTTCATACAGGGATTGGATAACTGATTATCAGGAATGTCGTCAAGGGGGTTTCCTAGGAATTCAGGAATGTGCTGGAATAAATGATCTCTTCGGTTTCTGTCAACTCTGAGCTCTTATTATTTTTAGGAAACTTCATCCCTTGTAATTCTACTTGCAAGACCTCTCCTTGCCTTTTCTGTAGCTGAGGAATGCTACAGAGGTTGTCTTTCTCTAGGGTTTCCCTCTGAGGGCTTCTGTTTGTAGCAGAAGATGGCCAGCCAGCCTGCAAACTATTCAGTCAAATACTTCACAATAAAATAATTTAAAAGACAAGTGATTCCTAGCTAGACATTGTTATGGGTAGAAGTAAAAGAGGGAGTAGTCATGGATTGTCCAGAACAAGAGGGCATCTTGAGGAGCCTCCCTGGCAGAGTAGAACATTGGGAGGGGCAGCCTCAGAAAGCCATTAGAGCACAGCAATCCATCTATTTTTGAAAGTGAAATATACTAGAAAATTGGCATTGCTTAAGACATAATGCTGCACCACACACCAGGGAACACTTCACATTGCCAAATTCTTTGTCTTTGGCAAATTCCATTGCATGCTTCTGCAGCATTATACTGTTTTATTGGATTTTTCACTGACCATTTATAATCAATATTTTGGGCTAAGTGTGTTTTTTTGGTTTGCTTTTAGTGCCACGCCCAAGGTCATACGGATTTGATGGGAGCAACATAAATCATAAAGGGGTCAAACAGGAGATAGGTGAAAGTCAGATGTCCTCTGCCCTGATCACTTGAGCATCTGGAACATTTCCCTCAGTTCTAGGCAACATATTGATAGGAATAAAATAGATTTAAATTCCAGATAAAGAAGATTCACCAAGATGGTAAAAGACTAGAAAACCTGGCATATCAGGGTTAGTTAAAAGAGTTGGTAAAGTTTAGTCCAGCCTGGGAGAAGAAAAGACTCTGATAATTGTCTTACAATATGCAAAGGGTGCTCATGTGAGAGAACAAATAAATAAATGAATGAATTGAGGAAGAAATTTTGTTTTCTTGGTGGCAGGATACATAATTAGGAACAATGGATAGAAATTATAGGTTTAAATAGATTAAATTTGCAATACCTCACAGAGTTGTCCAGCAGTGGAATATGCTGCCTTTATGGTGGGGGGGGGGGGAGGTTAGAAAGGATAATAAACTACATTTCCCTGGAGGTATTTGTTGGATCATGGCATTGTAACTTTAGAGCTAGAAACATAGATTTAGAACTAGATAACCTTAGTGGTTATCTTGTCTAATCCTCCCACTTTACAGTTGAAGAGAGGCTGGATTATGACTTCTCAATTATTTTATACAGGTGAGTTTTGCTAAGTAATGGCTCAATTTCTGATACTTGAGATTGTTAGACAATAATCTCAAGGCAGAATTATAGTAGTTTTCCTTTATGTAATTTTACATACATAGATTTAGGGCTGGAATACCTCTTCCCTCCCACCCCTCACTGAATACAGTTATAGAAACTAAGGCTCAAAGAATTAGGCTTCCCATATTCTAATTTCTATTATATGTCTCATAGACAGAAGAATTTGTTCATTTTTCTTCTAAAACATGACACTGATAACTCAACACAGCAAAGTAAATGCGATCTGACCAGGCCAAAATACAGATTCTGCCAGCTTATTTCCCAACAGGCTGCCTTCCAGAATTCTCCATCATGGCCCAGAAAACTTTTCATCCTGGAAGATCACTTCAACCCTGGAATTCACGCCTTGGGAGTACCCTACATCCAGGTATACCTCCATTTGATTGAATGGCTCTTCCTAGAGTCTCCATTTAAAGAAGGTTCCTAGGACAGTCATCTCTTCATTTTCTACTATGCTTTAATCTAAACTTCTCCCTTATACCCCAAATGCCAGCACCTGCCCCCACTTCAGCCTTCTTTTATGTACTGTCTTTCCCATTAGAATGTAAGCTCCTAGAAAGAAGGAACTGTCTTTCTTTTTGCTTGTATTTGCATTCTCAGGAATAGAACCTGACACATAGTGTTTAATAAATGTTTGGAGATTAACTGACTCTTTGACCTCCCTCCCCTTCTCAGGATACCATGAAACCCTTGATGCTGCCTAATATAGTGTTATGTTTGTTTGTTTCCTTCCTGCCACATCACTTTCTTGATTCACATTCTACTTGGGATCTACTAAATTATACTCCATTTTCTTATAATGATATGAATGTGTCTCTCAATGAACAAGCCAGCAGAACTTGTGGCACAGAGGAAAGAGTAGAATAAAAGAACTTGGGTTTAAACTCTGTCTCTATAGCTTTTTGTGTGGCCTTGGGAAAGTCACTTAACCTGCCCTGGCCTCAGTTTTCTCAAGGAAAATATCTGTAGTATAAGTATTAAGTACTGAATTTACAGATTGGGAACCTGGGGCTCAGAGAGGATAAGTGACCTACTATGGATCAAACAGCTAGAACATGCTAGAATTGGGATTTTTACAATCCCTGCCTCTAAACCTGATGCACCACATCCATCTCCCATGAGAATACTTTGAGAAAGAGACTATTCTTGCCTACCTTGGAAAGAAATGCAGGAAAGGATTTAGCATGAACCATTTCCCAATCCAAATTCCCTTTCACTGTGCAGTGGAAAACATTGCATTTAGTTCTATCAATTTCAATAAAAATCTCAAATGTAAAAATTAGCATTTAGATGTGGGGAACTACTGTGTATTCTTAACATGATAATTAAGCACAAGTATGCACTGACTGGCATTTAATTGCTCCGTACCGAGTGCGCCTGGTAGAGTCATTCCAAATGTTTTGAAACTGGCATCCTCAAGAGAGTCGTGTTCAGGCTAACCTCCCTGAATATATTTCCATATTATTCTTCAGTCTTTCAAGGATTCATGCTTTCACCATTATGGGGGCCTCCTCTTTCCATACTGATCTCAGCCCTCCCCTGACTTCACAGACAGATAGCAAGACATGTGGTGGTCAAAACAAAACAAAGTACACACACACAGAAACCCATAATCATTCAGGGTCACTCTTCTCATCATAAGTCCTTCTCTCAGTAGTCAGAACTTCAGACAATTTTGGAAATTCTCTTAAATCCTGGAGAGGGTAGAAAGCAGTTAGACCATGATAAGGAAAGGGGTTATTTAAGAAATAAGATTAAAACTCACATGGGTACCTTCCTACTTCAAAAGTTCCTGGTTCAGATTTATACTTTGTTCAGTATTCAGCACAATTCTTGGAACTTTATAAGCACATTATAATTTTTCCCCTTCCTTCCTTAATATGAAATTCTTTTTGGATTATCCTGACCTGGTAGAGACATTATTCTCCTTTCCCTGTTTCTCCTAGAGGATGCTTTGTAAAAGGAGGGGAGGGTGGCATCACTACAGGTGTTCCCTTGCAGCCAGTTTTGCAGAGGGTCTAAAGATGCCCACCTGAATAATTATATGGCAAGAGGACTTGTGTGTTGTTTCCTTTAAAAGAGACTCTAGAAGAAGAAAAGGAAGCAAACAGGAGAGTAATGGGCTGATCCCTTGTAAACACTAGAATTTCAAAGACCCAATCTGGCAAACTACTGAAGCAGGCAAATAGAGCCTCACACAGAAACTGTCAGATGGCCCCGAGAATTTCTGAGCAGATGGCAGGCTGGCAGAGGCATCTGTTCCAATTTCAGCCAGGGTAGGGGCAACCAGACGGAGGGCATTGGACTCCTGGGTAGTTTATTGAAGACCCTCATTACTTGCCAATACGCAATAGTTTCCTCTCTTTATACATCTTTTGACTCTATTATCCCATTCCCAGAATGACTTAGATAATTTGAGTCTTTGGAAAAAGAAAGAAGAAATGAGAAGGGAGCAGGGAGGTAGAAAAGGGTGAAAGGAATGAATGAGGGAACATAATTTCGGTGTTTCAATGATGGAGGACTTACTACCTTGTGAAGCAGCCGTTTTCATTTTTAGGCAAATCTAGTCTAGTTTAGTCTACAGAAATAAGTAATTATTCCCTATGTTGAAGTGAAATCTATCCCCCCTCCCCCCGCCCTTGGAGTATCTAAGCAATGATCCCAATTCTGCCTTCTGGAGCTACACAGAATAAGCCTAAAAATTTGTGAATTTTTCTTCTATAGAGCAGTTCTTCAGATATTTAAAGACAGTGGTGATACTAACACTCCTACACCACACCCTGAGGCTCCAGGTCCAATATTTTCTGTGATACCTAAAATGCAGGAAAATAGCCAATTATTTGGATGTGAGAAACCCAGAAATTAGCCAAACCATGACCACCAAAAGAGGCTGGCAACATATCTCTTCTACATAAAGAATAGAGAGAAAATTAAAATTGTGAAGACCCTGCCCTCTACAAGAGCATCCATGCCATAATTATTCACTGAGCCATAGGGCCAGGCTCCCTACATCATCCCTCCTCCTGCTCTTGCCCAACCTCCTGAAAAACCTATTAGATGCTCATCTTCTTGCTCATTATTTTATGTGATTTCCAACAGCACTAACCGAGGGTGATGACTGTCTATTATTCATAACCAAGATGATTGGACCTACCATGTCTATTTTATTTTAAGAAATTATTTGAAAATATTGATACTCTGTCACCATTCGGTGAGAGAGGGAGAGTTACTCTGCAAATGAAAGCATTTGTCTTAAAGAGATGAGTGTACCCAGAAGGTAAGATAAAGCAAAAAAGCTAATGGTTTGATTCTGATGCCAATGTACTAGGCATAACTGCAATATAAACAAACTGCTTTAAAAAAATAAAAGAAATCCATTCATTGATTTACTCAACAAATAACGATTAAGCACAAACCTTGTATTTTATCCCTGGGCTAGGTGCTTGGGATATAAAGACCAACGAGCTCTGCTTCCTGCCCAGAAGGAGAAGACAGCACCAGCACGCACACATCTGAATGAAGAATGGCCTTCCATAAGTCGTCAACTTCTTGATATGCTCATTTTAATTATTCTGCCCCTCTTCAGAGTGCACATGCCCACCTGGAGGCTTTGGGGATGGTGAAGCATGAAGCACTTAGCAGATCTGTGCTTCTTTGCTGTTCTCTTCACAGACTATGAAAGAAGTGGTTGCTTCTGGTACAACCCATGTCGGTTAACAAGACAGCTGGGGCAGGAGCAGGACGTCTGTGACTAGTGAACACTGACCCTAAAGGTTAATTTTTACAGACTCTCCTTCTTCTTCTCTGACTTCTCAGTCTCCTCATTTGTTCTCATCTATGCCAACCCAAACACCAACCTCTGATCCACTCCCACCGATGGGTCAGTGATAATACAAGAATCATGGGAACAACATTGCCTCCAACTCCAGAACTTCTTTAGTTTATGCTGAGCAGTCATCATCAAGGGGACCAACCCTTGTGGAGGAAGGGCCTGCCATCAGCATGATCACTGACTTTGATTGCCAATGATAGGACTGGAAAGCCAGCATTGCTGAACTCACATAAGGAAGTCTTGCTGTAGGAAAGACAGGAAGTAGCATAATCTGGTTGGTTCAAAAACATGTTGATCACCACTTTCCTACAGGCACTGGTGGATATAATCCAGGGCCCTGAGCCTCGGAATAGCAATGCCCCCCCCCCCAACCACCAGACATCATTGAGGAAAAGAATCCTCATGAATTAAGGGGCCTGACACTTCTGCCAGCACCAGCCTTAACTACTAACCAACTTCTTGCTGTTGATAGGCAGGTAAATCAAGAGCACTTGGAACAGCTGTAGCCCCACCTCAAATCACCAGTTCTGTTTCTAGACCATCAAATGGTTCAGTATTAGAATACAATATGCTTTATTAATGGAAATGATATTAAAAAGAGATACATTGCCTTCTGCTTTACTGCTGTAACCTAAAAACCATGGGGCCTTTCCATCTGATTTGTAGTTGAAACCGGTATGTTGTCTCTCATGTTTGAAGATTATCTTCTTGAAAGCAAAGGCTACATTGTATTTCTTTTTTTCCTCTTTCCAGTACTTAGCATGCTTTCCACTTCATTCATTCAGTCATTTTTAGAATTTTTGAAATTAAATCCCCATTTGGAACTGGTTTCAGAGCTAGCTAACTAGGAGCCATACAAGATGGTATTGTTTCATAGTCTGTTTTTTTATTTTTTGCTTTTTTTTTTTCAAGTAACAGTTTTCTTTAAGCTTAATACTCTAACTTATTTACTAGACTTGGCTTCAAAATATCTCTGTAACTGGTGGGTAAGTGGGAAGGGAGAGGAACAAGGATGCTGTACAGGGTACTGAAATTTAAATTTAGAAGCTGGCGGGGCGGCCAGGTGGTGCAATGAGTAAAGCGCCGGCCCTGGAGTCAGGAGGACCCGAGTTCAGTTCCGGCCTCAGATACTTAACACTCACACAAAAAAACTAGCTGTGTAACTTTGGGCAAGTTACTTAACCCCAATGGCCTCCAAAAAGCAAAAGCAAAAAAAAATCTGTCAAACATCTAAGACTAGGCAGGTATGGTCTCAGCAGAAGCAATTCTAGCAAGAATCCCTTTGGCTGACTGTGGAGCCTACGGATCCCTCCTCAGAATAATGATTTTAAATGCATACAATAAAATACATAAGATTACAAAGGAAACAAATTATTGAAATGAAATAAAGATGGATTTTTTTTCTTATTAAATTTTCTAGATTTTGGGAGGATCTGTGAAACACAAATTAAGAACCCCTATACTATAGTAATTAATTCTCCTTCCTAATTTTATTTTCTATCTCAATACCTGAGACACATTTAATGCTGCTTGCCTTAGGCCTCAAAATTGCTTAAAGGAATGGAGACAAAAAAAAATCTACACTCAAAGAAAAATGATTTGTCACCACTAAGGGGATTCAAAAGAATGATTGAAAATCATTACAAAAGAGGAGATGGCTATATGGAAGCATGCTAGCACAACTGGAATATGTATACATAGCCTCCTGGCATGGGTAGAGAATGCTTTGAAAGGGACATACTTTTTAAAATATATAAATTCTGGTATGTTTATTTTAAAAATCAATCAAATAATGCTAAAGTCATTATTAACTTTAAATATATGAAAAGATCTGTTATTTGATTATTATGAGTAGAATTCCTTTGGTTGGTATAGATCATACTCTCTTCAAAGTGAGGTTCATGAGTTGTTTTTGGTCAGTGAGCCAACAGGCATTTATCAAGTCCTTCTGTGCCAGACTCTAAAGGGTCTTTAGTTGCTAGAGATAAAAAGAAAGACAGGAACAATGCCCCTGCCCTCAAGAAGCTCACATTCTAATCAGTGAGACAACTTTCAAGCAGTATACATGCATACATGTACAATATACACACATATGTTTTTGCGTGCATATGCATAGTACATTACATATCCTTATATATATATATGTATATATATGCACGTGTATGTGTACATATATTAGATGGGATAAGGGGAAGGTAATCTCAGATGGAACTCATTAGCCATAGGGAGGAGGAGTACTGAAAAGGCCTATCAAAAAAGGTGGGATTTAAATTGTCTTGAAAGAAGCCAAGGAATCCAGGAGGCGAAAATGAAGAAGGAGAGCATCCTAGGCATGGGAGATGGCAAGTAAAAAGGTAGGCATGAATTAGGAGAAGGGCTATCTTTGCTGAGGGATAATAAGGACATTATTGCTGGATTGAAGAGTATGGGTGGGGGAGGGGGAGTAGTTGCAACTTAATAAATTAAATCACTGATGAGCCAATTTCTGATTATGATTTTTTTTTTTTTGCATTTAGCTACACTCACTCCCCATATAACGGGTATGTGATTCATCCATAGTCCTTAGGCAAAGTCTTTTCAGCCTGGAAGCACCCACCACAGTTTCTGTCCCCCGGCTTAGGCTTTGAAAACCCTGGACCACCTTCACCTCATGATAAGCCTTTCAAGGAGAGCTTTAATGGAGATGCAACGCATATTATGGTATGAAAAGATATTTGTCAAAGGGACTGGTGGGCAAAAGCCAATTCCATTATTCTAATAAGTGAAATTCAGACTGCTAAGCAACAACTAGGAAAAGAAAATCATCCTTACACTCCAAGAGTATGTGTCTCTAGGCAATGCAACATGTGCACAGATATAGAAATATACAGTGGCTTGTGGAGGGGGAGAATGTTAACATAAATAGGAGAGTCAGGGAAGGCTCATGAAGCAGGAAGAAACTTAACTGAGTCTTGACCAAAGAAAGAAATTCTGGGAGATCTTGATGAGAAGGGAGTGCACTCAAGGCATTGGAACTGCCTTGTGTGATTGCATTAGAAGGAGATGGAATGCCAGATTTAGGAAATAGATTGTAGTTCAATTTGGCTCCAGTAGAGAATACACTGACAGCTAGGTGGCGCCATAGTGCACACAGGGTCAGGCCAAGAGTCAGGAAGACTCATCTTGAGTTCAAATCTGACCTCAGACAGTTACTATCTGGTGACCCTGTGCAAGTCACTTAACCCTGTCTGCCTCAGTTTCTTCATCTGAAAAAAATGGAGTGCAGAAGGAAATGGCAAGCCACTTCAGTATCTTTGCCAAGAAAACCCCAAAGAGGGTCATGAAGAATTGGACTCAACTGAAAAACGACTGAACAAGAACAAGAGAGTATATGTAAATAGGCAGGACAGATAGGTTGGAGTCCCAAGTGGTCATCTCATTTAATGTGAAAGAATGTCCTTAGTGAGTTTTAAATGTGGGCACCTTTAAAGATCTGTAGTTTCATTTGACAGTTAGGAAAGAACAATGGATTTAAAATCAGAGCCCAAGGATAAAATTCAAGTCCTGTTATTACCTATGCAATCTCTTAAAAGACATTTCTCCTTTCTTGCCCTCAATTTCCTTATCTATAAGATGAGGGGATATGGACCCAACGATCTCTAAGTTCCCCTCGTTTAAAATTCTATTCTCTTACTTGGAAAATAAGATCAGAAAGGCTTGCTGAAATTTTTCTTATGATTTGTTATCCCCTTTCACTGCCTTACCAGATCTCATCCTTAACCCATCTTTCATGGCATTGGAAAAGGAAGGATGAGAAGATAAGTAGAAATGCTCTGTTCTATTCCAAATACTTATTTGGTTGTAATTAATGAAGCCCTATGATGCTAAAATGTATTCAAAGAGCATAGATCTCATAAGGCAAAATAGAAGATCTTTCAAGAATCCTACTTATAGCAGGTCCTACTTTCTAATCAGCCAGGCAGGTGAGCAGGGGGGAGGGGTATGAAGGGGACTGATGGGAAGAGAATTTTTAGTTGAGTACTATGAAAGATGGAATGTGTAAAGAAGGAAAAAATACCATAATTGATAATTCTCCAGGAAACAAGCCTATGATAAATTCATATTGTTGAGGAGCAATCAATAGCGACGTGGTTTGCATTGAGCTGAAAAACTCATTATAAAATAAAAACACTTGGGATTGTTTGTTTCATTTCTCTGAAAGTTAACCCTATGTGGGAAAGGAGTGGTTTGAAGATTATGCTCTAAGAGGTTTTGTATATGACTTACCTCCAGAAAGGTTCAGTGGTCCTCTCTCAGTGATGAAACACATAGTATTGGCATCCTATAAAATAAAGTAACCCTCTTTCAAGATAAATTAAGGGCATATAACTTCTCTCAGATTTGAAGATTAATGGCAATAATGACAGCAAAATGAGGTGACAAGCACAGCTGTTATCTGTCTAGGTCTGATTGTGTTCAGTTATGGATGCCACATCTTACCTACCTTGTCTAGAGAAGAGCAGGCAAGATGGTAAGGGCCATGGGCATATGGAAGGATGGCACTGACATCAAAATAGGAATGTTCAAAGGACAGGCAGGTTTAGTGAAAAGGGTTTTTTTTGTTTTTTTTTTGTTTATTGTGAATGATGAGTTTGAGATGCATATGGGACATCGAGGTAGAGTAGGTAACTGGTAAGACTGGTAAGGATATGGTAAACCACTAGAATGCAGGCAAGTAATTAAAGCAAGATACAGATTTTGGATGCATTTAGGTAGATATGTCACTTGAATTCAGAGATATTCATCATAAGAAAGCACATGGATGAAAAGAGCTCAGGACAGTCTTGGAGAATACTCACACTTAGTGGATAAGATTTAGTGGATGATCCAGTTAAAGACACTGAGCAGGAGGAATTAGACAGTTAGGAAAAGAATCAAGAAAGAACAGTTATGAAAACCAGAAGAGGAGACATGATCAATGACAAGGGAATAGTCAACAGTTTCTAAAGCTACAGAATATAGCTCAGTTAGAATGAAGAATGAGAAAAGGCTTTTGGATTTAGCAGAAATCACTGATACATTGGGAGAGAACAATTTTAGTAGGGTGATTGCGTCACAATTAATATTGCAAAGGATTGAGAAATAAGTAGAAAGTGAAACAGCTTCAGAGAAACTGAAAGGGAAAATATAGATCAGCAGCTTGATGAAATGAGAGGATCAAATGGCTCTTTCTAAAGGATGGGGATCTAAACATATTTGAGAGAAGTAGGGAAAGAGTCAAGAGAGAAAGAGGCAGACAAAGAGACACAGAGAGACAGAGACAGACAGACAGAGAAAGGGGGTGGAATAAGTAGAAATTTTGGCTTTGGTAAAGAGAGGAACTTCACCTTCTTCAAAAACTGCAGTAAGCAAAGGCAGAGGAAACAATGATAAAGAGTGGCCTTGCAATGTGGAATAGGGGAGAAGAGGAAACTCATGATGAATGGATTCTATTTTCACAGTGAAGGAAAAGGCAAGGGGTAGTATAGGCCACTTGAGTAGAGAAGAAAGGGTTTGGAATATCTATTGTAGAGAGAATGATAGAGTCAATCAGGGATGAATTAAAGGTTTGCAAATGTGTGGAAGATGGATTGGAGAGAGGACAGACTAGAAGGAGGGAGACTAATTAGGAGGCCGTGGTGTTTGTTCAACCATCTTCTTGTTGTCACATACATTCCTTTCTCACCACCCTAGTTCAGGCCCTCATCACCTATAACCCATAGAGTTACAATGACCTCTTAATTGCTCTCCAGGCTTTCAGTTTATCTCTTCTCCTCCATACATCTTTCAAAACGACCTTGCTAAAGCACTGATCTGATGATATCACCTTCCTGCTCAAGAATATATAGTGCTTCCCAATTCTTGAGGGAAAACATTATATACATGCATGTATGTATGAATGCACACATACATACAATACATGTGTGTATATGGGTGGGTGCGTACACATATGTATATGTGTGTATGTATGTATACACATGTATATGTAGACAAAATATTATATATAATATATTAGAATATGATAATATAATTATATATATATACACATGTATGTTTAAATGTGTTTGTTTATTCTTTCATTTGGCTTTTAATGTGTTTTATCATCTGGCTCCAGTCTACTATTCCAAACATATTTTATACCAATCTTTTTTACATACTCTCCTTTAATGCCAAACTGGTCTACTTGCTGTTTCCTAAACTACTTATTTCATCTCCTTCTTCCATATGTTTGCATAGATTAAACCTTCATAGACGAAATCATTCCTTCTTGATCTGTGCCATTTAGTGTCCTTAGCTTCATTTAAATTTCAGCTCAGGTATCAGCTCTTTATGAGACTTCTTCTGATATCTTTAGTTATTCTTATTCTTATTATTTTCATCTTCAAATTATTATTGATTTATTTTCCTAAGTGATACATTTGGGAATATTTTTGACTATTTAAATGCTCTATTTCCCTTTCATTTACATAATGGTATAAAGTTTGTCTCCCCCACCCCCCAAGATTGAAAAGCTTTGATTTGCATGACAAACAACTGGTTGAATGTAATATTGCCAATAACTCACTGCTAAGAAGTAAGGGGAAAAGAGAATTGAGGGACACAGAGGCTATGGTCTTGACATAATAACACTTTCCCCAGTTTTAACTGCCAGGTGGATGGCAAGAGAATGTTATGCCTGAGTTTTCAAATATACCATTTGGTAAGAAGACAAAGTCACAGACAGTCGCTGAATTAGAAATATGGCCCTGACCCCTACCGTTATTAGAAAATTGACTCCGAGTCAATAGAAAGGTGCCACAAATGCTACTATATGACCAAGATACCCAGAAAAGTGATACACAGAGATAATACATTCCCCAGGCTTACCTCCTGATACTTAATAGTCCAGACAAGAGGCACTAAGACATGACCAAAGGGGGAAAATTCTCCTTAGGAGCCTCCATTGATGAAACCACATACTTCTTGAACACATAACCGTCACCTATGTCTGGCCTTCACTGTATGAACAATAAGAATATCTAAAGACACACCTTTCAGGCAATGTTATTTGATGCCCCAAACCTGTGGAAACCACCCTTGCCACCAAATGGTTCCAGGAAATTTGGACCTGCACAAACCTATGGAGGTAGACTCCCAAGTAGTCCATACATTCTGTACTTATTTTAAGTACAATTTCTCTTCCTATTCCTTCTGGGTTTTGTTGTTGATATACTGAAATGCTGATGATTTACATGGAGCAATTTTATATCCTGCAACCTTGCTAAAATATTGTTTATATTAATTTTAATTGACTTTCTATTTTTTTCTAAGTAAATCATTACATCATTTGCCAAAAAACGTAATGTGTATTTTCCTCTTTGCTTATGCTTAATCCTTCAATTTTCTTTTTGTATCTTATTGGTATAGCTGGTTTCTCTAGCACTATATAAAACAGTAGCAGAGATGCTGGATATACTTGTTTTACACCTAATCTTAATGGAAATGCCTCTAATTTATCCCCATTACATACAATGATGACCTTTGGTTTTAAATAGATCCTACTTACCATATTAAGAAAGGTCTATTTCTTCCTATATTTTCCAGTGGGTTTTTTTTTTACAGAAACAGGTGTAGTATTTTGTTAAAAAATTTCCATATCTATTGATATTATTATATGATTTAGTAAAAAAAAATTGAAAGAACCAACTTTGATTAGTGATCAACCGTGAATCCAGAGGAATAATGATGAAGAATACTATCCACCTCTTGACAGAGAGGTGATGGACTAAACATGCAGAATCAGAGAAATAGTTTGGACATGGACAACATAGCAATTTATTTTACTTGACTGTGAATTTTTATTACAAGGTTTTGTTTTTTCTTTTTGTAATGGTAGGGAGGGTAAGACAAAAAATAATTATTAATTAAAAATAAGCAAATTAGATAGATAGATAGACAGACAATTAAGTATGACTTAAGTATGAATAAAAAAAAAGTTTCAGGAGATCATTTCACTTGATCCTCAAGTTTGCAAAGGGATTTTTATAGGTAGATCTAACCATTGACAAAAGCAGGAAGTCTGCTTCATTATACATAAATTGTCCAACTATCATGGACTGAATATTTTAAATAAGTGGCCTAATTATCCTGAGCCTCTTTTTGAATTTATAAAATTCAAAGCTTAAAGGGACATTAAAGATCAAGTAATTAATTCCTTTCTATTATAGCTTAATCAATGAATCAATAAAAGTTTATTAAGTTCCTTTGTAACAGACACTTGGCTAAGCCACTGACATACAAAAACAGAAATGAGGCAGTCCCTACCCTACAAAGTTTACATTGTATAGTTCTTACATTCTTCATCTGCAGATAAAGAAAATAAGGTCCTAAATGAAAACAATTTGCCTAAGGTTATACAGGTAAAAAATAGAAGAGAAGGAACTTGGATTTAGGTCCCCCATCTATAAATTCAGTGATCTCTTTTCTTGCCTCTTCTACCTCTTCATATATCTCCAAGTCTTCGGACTCTGAGTTTTATGTTATGATTGCAACTTTAAAGCTAGTGAGAGTTTGTTCTATCCACAAACCTTTTGGGGGAACTTTCTTCCTTTAATATGATCCCAAAGGACTTGGATTATTTTGCTTCAGAATCAGAAAGGTTTTTAGCTTGAGGAGTGAAGAATTATTTCCCTTTTTAGAACTTTGAGAGAAGCATAGACCAAATATGTTTAAACTCACAGTTTATGAATCCAAATGGTCTTGAATCAGTGCTAATTACTGGGTCACAAAACTTTGCCATTAATTAATAGGCTTCATTAAAACTTTTCTTCCCTGCTCTCTGAATACCAGATTCATTCTGCCATGCAGGTTTTAGGACACCATGTTTATACAATCTTACAAGCTAATCACACATGGTGCTAGGGGTACCTTTGCCTTCATCCTAATCCTCATTTTCTACTAAGTAACTCAATAGTTTCCAAATATTATGTAGGAACTATCTTATTTAACATGGCCCCTTGTTATTTAATGACAACGAGCAAATCATTGTTATGACCCAACACTTTCCATATCGGTCTATACAAATAATTCTGTAGGTTACATTTTATTCAAATAAAATTAATAATGTATCATATTTTATAACAATACAAATAGATTTAAATCATGCAATAACAATAGCATAGTACATGCAGATATTTATTTGCACACTTTACATTCAAATTCAGAAAGTAATACAACAGTACAATTCATTTGTATCTATCCCGGTTGTGATTATCCTAGTCTGACCTGACTAAAGATGACAGTGGCAGGGTTTTCCTCTGTGGAGATTCAGCATATATTTACTCAGATATGACCTTTGTGCACATACTATCAACATTAAATGTTAACTGTTCTGTTCACTGCACTAGAAACATGGGATCATTGATTGAGAATTGGAAGGGGTCTTCTAGGCCCTCAAGTGTGATCATCTCATTTACATGGCTGGAAACTGAGGCTCAAAGATATTAAATGACTTTCTCAATGTCAGAAAGTAAGTGGTAAAGCAAGGATTTGAATCCAAATACTATGACATTATATCTACCCTTATGTCCACTGTAACACCCTACTCCCTTTCTATAAGGTTGAAAGCAAAAGCTCAACAAGTAGCAGTTGCCCCACCCCAAATCTTTAAATATCTATACTAGGGATATGTTACTCCATACTAGAAAAGGGCACATTGTACCAGAAATGGGCCCAAGTTGTACTTGACGCCCTACTCTGAGTGATGGACTTGAGTGTGGCCTTGGTTGTCTAGCACCCCACTCCATCATGATACCTAACCCTTTCATATGAAACTCTTTTACAACCTTCAGATTCCTTGTACACAAGGGGAAGCAAAGGCTTCTGTCTCACCTTGCACAAAGTTGTACTAGTGGGGGCATTTGATCATCATGATAATGCATGATCACCAAAAGCCCACCATTCCTTCCCTCCATTCAAGGGTATCAGCTCTTTCCCCTCATAACCAATAACTCCACCAACAGCGGTAGGGAGAACTGTCTGCCCAGGATTAAGACTGCAGATTGCAGGTCAAGCAACCCATTGTAGAACGCAGGTGGTAATAAAGAAGGCTTTGGCACCAGTTCTACATATACTCGCTCTGGAGCTCACTGAACAGACCCTGTCAAGAGAAATTGTACCGGCAATATGAAATAAATTTGTCCATTTTTTCATGTTCACTCTGAAGGAATCTTATGTAAACAACCCTCCTCCTCTTATGTCCAAATAATTTGTCATACTCTATTCTAAATCAAAGGTAACCCTAGGGGCTAATCCAACTAGGACTCTACATTCAAATTTATGGAATCCATGATCCAGAGATGGAAGGAATCTTGGTGGTCATCAACTTTAGCCCTTTAATTTTACAGATGAGGAATCTGAGATTCAAAGAGACTGAGTGATTCACCTCAGGTCACATGAGGAGTGAGTGGAAGAGCTGGGATTTAGGTTCATCTTGTGACCATAAGTCCCAGCACCATGTTTCCTCCACGCACTGCTCACTCATCAATTGCTGAATTAAGTACTCCCAACTCATCCTCTTATACCCAAGCATTCAACCTTACATATTGCCCAGCCTAACTCATAAATAGATTTTCTATTCTCTCATGCTCTGACTCATCCCATTGAAATCTGCATCCACTCAATCACTGACTGCAATGCCAAATGTCCCAGTAAGGTCTTTATGTTTTCAACTGCATTGCTTTTGATAAATTCCCCCAGGGTCAGATCTCTTAACATAACACACATTCAATTGCAAAAATTACAAATAGCCTACAAATCCCCTTCTTCCCTATGCATAAAGATGTGCTTTTTAGTCAAACAACCAAATCATAAGAAAGACCCAGGACTGAGACTTCTATTTAGATCTTTTAACTTTGTGACCAGTGTTCTTTTCAACATACTGTGCTATTTCTCATGAATATAGATGTGATGGGTAAAAATTAAATAAAATCAAATTTAACCTCAACTTAGAGAAAAACTTCATATTATTAAAGCTATTAAAAAACCAAATGAATTGCCTTTACTGTTCACCTTTATAAAGAGCTTTTGAAAATTCTTTACAAACACCATCTCACTTAATCTTCACATTAAATCCATGAGATATGTGCTATTATTACATACATTTTACAGAGAAGGAAACTGAGTAGAGATTAAATAACTTGCCTGGGGTTCCATAGCTAACTGATGTCTCAGACAGGATTAAAACTCAGATACTGCTGCTTCCAAGTTCAGCACCCTATCCACTTAAACCAGTGGGCTTTCCCCTAATGGAAATTCTACAATCACTGTTTATCAAATGTGTTATATTAAAGACTCCTACTCAGGGACAGGTTAAACCAAATTGTCTCTGGGGTCCCTTTAAGCTCTGACATTCTGTAACTCTAAATATGAGTGAGTTAATGAATGCATTAATGAATGAACTTATGACATTTAAGTATAGGTTTAAAGAGATGACTCTCAGATCTATATACTAGTTCCAGCCTCTCCCCTTAGGTACTTTCCCAGATCTCCAACTGCCTAATAATATTTTAAATAGAATGCCCCAGAGGCATCTTAATCTTAGCAGTCAAAGATTAAATTCAACATCTTCCTTCTCTTACCCCTTTCTAAACTTCTCAATTTCTATCATTATCCTTCTGGAGTCTGGGGTTCATACTCTTGGTATTATCTGAGTCACCTCTGCCCCTACCCCCATCCCCACATCCAATCAGTTGCCAACAGTTGTTATTTCTATATTTTTCACAACTAAGCCTTTTGTTCCATTCATGCAGTCACCACCTAACTCAGTCCTTCCTTGATTTTCACCTACACTATTGTTACAGTTTCATAATTGTCCTCCCTGACTCAAATCTTTTTCCTACTCCAGTCCACAGTACATATTGATTTCAAAGCAATTTACCTTAAACATGGTGAGGACTTTGTGACTCCTCTACTCAACCAATTCTAATGGCTTCCTATTTTCTCTAGGATAAAATACAAGCTTGTCTGTTTAGCTTTTAAAGACCTTTGCAACTGGACCCAACCTCTCTTTCCAATCTCACTAAACATTATTCACATACGATCCTCCACTTCCCAACATGTGTCTTTCCTCTAAGCCAAGTAGGCTTGATCATTGGTTGAAGAGTACAAATAGTAGCTGATACATATATTACTTTGAGGTTTGCAGAGTGTAAGATGTGTATGTGGATTCTATCTAATGAGAGAAACATAAGAAAAGCTGATATTTGTCTATAATATATTATCTTACTTGATCCTCACAACAGTCCTCAAAGGTAAGTACTATTATTATCTCTATTTTAAAGACAAAGCTCCTGGAGTTGAGAGAAGTTAAATAATTTGCCCAGAGTCACAGTACTAGTAAACATTTTAGGAAATCAGGATTCAAACCCAGATTTTCCTGACTTCTGACTTCTATCGGCAATACTGTATTGCCTCTATGGAAGAAGCTGTAGCTTCTAAAGGTAAGAGCAGTACAGTCTAGCAGACATTTCATCCACTAACTGAACACCATTTACTTTAAGAGTGAATGAAGGCTTAGACAATAGATTTAAAGCTGAAAATTGTTCTAATTTGTCGCCTATCAAGCCCTTTTCAATCCTTTTCTATTCCTTCAAAGACAACTTCTAGCTCTGAGTGGATTGGTGTTGTGACATGTACTAAGGCAAAGGCTGCTTAATCCATCTTGGCTTGACAGTGGGAGATATGGATCCCCTCATACTGTCATCTCTACACATTTGTTCCATTTATTTCTCTCCTCCTTCCTTCCCCCTCCTCAACCCTCTGTTCTAGAATAATAACCACAGAAGCAATATGGGTCCCACTTAGGCAGCTCAGACAACTAGCAGCAGTCAGCGCAGCATAAATATTACTGATAATTGTGCAGTACAGTAATTGCAAATAGCGGTGATTAATTCTTACAATAATGGCTGTCCTAAGAACAATTGATTTTCCTTCTAGTCATGCCAACCTTCCCATAAGAATGCTTTGAAATGGTTATTATTATTAGTTTAAGCTTTGGGGGAAGTAGGGGAGATGAAAAGAATGGTGATTACTTTGGATTCATCACCACTAATTCTTCATTAATGTTGTAATATGAGGACATCTTTGGCACTGCAAGTAAAAGTCAAACTTGGCCTTACCAGAGAACATCACTAGGCTAGCATTTTCCAACTAAAACCAAGTAACAGAATAGTAAATAACTAATTTCTTGACCATGGACTTTCCCTAGCTTAATTCTGTGTTTCTTGGTAGATCACAAGAGAAGATATATAGAAAGATAGAAATGGGTGGGAAGAATAGGAACTGTTTTTGGTAATACTAATCAAAATAGCTTTCCTTTTTTTCAACTAACAAACTTTTATTTTCTCTTCCTCCTACTCATACTGGGGTGGGGTACTTGTAATAAACATGCATATTAAAACAAGATTTACTTTGTATATTAACATGTGCAAAATTTTTGTCTTATTCTGAGCATCAGGTTCATCCCTTCTCTCTTTTGTCTCTCACTTCTCTGTGTCTCTCACTTGTCTCTTTTTGTCTCTCACTTCTCTGTGAGCATGTAAATAGCATTCTTCATCATCACTTTTCTAGAATAATAGTTGATCATTGTGTTAATCAGAGTTTTAAGTCTTTTAAAATTGTTCTTTTTTGTTACATTGTAATTATGATATTAGTTATTCTGCTGGTTCTGTTCACTTCCCTCTGCATTAGGTCATATAAGTCTTCTCAGGTTTCTCTAAAACTGTTTACTTCATTTCTTATTTCACAGTAGTATTCCATCACATTCATGCAACATATTTTTTAAGCCCTTCCTCAAATAATGAACATACCTATAGTTTCTAGTTCTTTGTTCCCAGGGGGGGGAAATAGCTATAAATACTTTTAAAATAATTAATAAATTTCAAGCACTGAGGAACTATGATAGAAAGCCAATAAAATTTGACATGGTATATGAGCAATCCATGTGTTTACATTTGGGAAACAGTAAAACGTAGAGAAATAGTTCACATATTTCTCATATACCTTCTAAACTAAGTTTTTATTTTTGTCTCCTTTTGTTTCTCTTTACTTTTACAAGAGCAGTAAATAGATTGTCCTACAACAAATAATGGTCTTAAACTCAGTAATTTGTTTTTGAATCTTAGCATTCCTACTTCTATGTGCATGTTTCCTCATCTAAAAATGAGGATTACATTTTTTTCAGTCTTTGCCTCTTATGATTGTTGTGAGGAAAATCAACTTGAAACTGTAAAGCAATATACATACCCAAGGTTCCCAAATAGTGCCTTTAGCATGAGTTAGTAATGAAACAGCACAGTCAATGAAGAAAATTTCTTTTGGTTAATATTTTTGTTTATTGCATAAGAATTGTCTCTGAGAAATGTGTACATTTGTCCCATTTAAATACGCAAAATACTTGAAATTATTAGCCTGTCAGTTGAGGTTTAACAGTCTCTATGAAAGACTTTGAACAGGTCAGTGTCAGAAATAAAAATGAAAATTACATATTCTTGGTTCCTAGTTGGTTGCCTATATTTCAGTGCCAATCCTCCTAATATCTCTTTTTGATTGACCATGTGCATAAGTGAATATTACACATTATTTATCAATACTGTAATTAAAAATTGAGACCAATTATTCATATGCATATGTTGATTTAAAATACTAATTATGCCTAAAGACTAAGCATGGTTGCTCACAGCATGAAAGGGAAATTGTTAAATTAATTATTGACACTTCCATTGTACTGGAGAATCATTTGATTTGAATTAAACTACAAGCACTGACTTGAATATATCCAAACAAATCATATTCCAATACTTAAAGGGATATAATATTTCATTGCAGGTGTGTGTGGGGGATTTCCTCCAATAATGCAAATTGCAAGACATCCATACTAGTCCATCCTGTGCAATTCTTATTCATGTCCAACCACAGCTTTGGAAATTAAAGTACTTAATTTCCACAAATATGTTTGTATATTGCAAGTCTTGCATTGACAACAGAGCCAATTGACACCTCTAATTAATGCATAATATACAATTTAAGCTAGCAAACTTTTTATGCCTCCTAGTATAAATATAGTCAGAATCCTGGTTCTTATTTTCTAAGTGTACATCTTACTGGTAATGCTATCAACTAGTATTTCTGTCTCTTTCTCTCTAATTCACCTACTACAATGTCTGTCTTTTCTTTGCATCTCCATAAATATTGCATTTCTGGATTAATAACTTTTTAAATATAGCAGAGGGAGGTGTGTGTGTGTGTGTGTGTGTGTGTGTGTGTGTGTGTGTGTGTGTGATATGGAGCCTTTGGGAGTCTGGTGAAGTCTATAAACTCTTAAGAACACACACACATAAATATAACCACATACATCTATCTATATTAATTTTTTTCAAATGCTTTATTAACTTCTGACTGACATCATTCATTTCCTCCAGATTTTGAGTTACAAATTTTCTCCCAGTTTTTCCCCTACCCACCGCCCCAAAATAGCAATCCCACAGGATATCCCCTCCTCCAATCTGCTCTCTCCCATATTTTCTCCCATACCCCTTTTGACTTTTCCAGTAGGGCATGGTGGATCTCTATGCCCCGGTGCCTGTATATCTTATTTCCCAATTACATGTAAAATAGTATTAATAATGGAATATATATATATATATTTGAATATTTGATTTTAAAATTTTGAATTCCAGATTCATTCCCTTCCTCCCTTGTCACCCACGCTTACTGGGAAGATAAGCAGTTCAGTATAGGTTGTACATGTGTGGCTAATGCAAAACAATAACATAGTAGATATATTGTAAAAGACTGACTATATTTCCCTTCCTCCCATCCCACCTCCCACTTGTTCTATTCTCTACTTTGATTCCGTCCGTTTTCAAAAGTGGCTGCTTCCAAATTCTCTCCCCCCCAGCCTGCCCTCCTTTCCATCATACCCCCCCCCTCACCCTCATCCCCCTCTACTCTCCTGGAAGGTGAGATACCTTATTTAGTGTGTATTTCATCCCCTCCTCAAGCCAAATTCAATGGGAATAAGGTTGACCCATTCCCTTTTGCCTTCCTATTCTTCCCCTGCATTGTAACCATTTTCCCTTGCCCCTTCTATATGAGATAGTTTACCCCATTCTGTTTCTCCCCATTTCCTCTTATTATATTCCTCTCTCACCTCTTAATTTCACCTTTTAAATATCATCTCTTCCTGTTAAATTGGTCCTGTGCCCTCTATCTATGCATATCTATAAATATATATATACACATTCACATATGTATTCATATGCCCATATACTCTCATATATAGACATATATATTTATGTTCCCTTCAACTATTGAGAAAAGTTTCATAAGTTACAATCATTGTTTTTCCATGTAGGAATGTTAATAGTTCAACTTTGATAAGTTCCTTATGATTTCTTTTCCCTGTTTACCTTCTCATGCTTCTCTTGCTTCGTGTATCTGAATGTCAAATTTTCTATTCAACTCTGGTTTTTTAAGCAAGAATGCTTGAAAGTCTTCTATTCCACTGAATAACCATATTTTCCCCTGAAACATGATACTCAGTTTTGCTGGGTAGGTGACTCTTGGTTTTAGTCCCAGCTCCCTTGACCTCCGGAATATCACATTCCAAGCCCTTCGATCCCTCAATGTAGAAGCTGCCAGATCCTGGGTTATTCCGATTGTGTTTCCACAATATTCAAATTGTTTCTTCCTGGCTGCTTGTAATATTCTCTCCCTAATCTGGGAATTCTGGAACCTGGGTATAATATTCCTAGGAGTTTTCTTTTTGGGATCTTTTTTCAGGAGGTGATTGGTGGATTCTTTCAACCTCTATTTTGCCCTCTGGTTCCAAAACATCAGGGCAGTTTTCTTTGAGAACTTCCTGGAGGATGATCTCTAGGTTCTTACCTTGATCATGGCTTTCAGGTAGTCCAATAATTTTTAAATTATCTCTCTTGGAGCTATTTTCCAGGTCAGTGGTTTTTCCCATGAGATATTTCACATTGCCTTCTATTCTTTCATTTGTTTGGATCTGTTTAACAGCATCTTGATTTCTCATCAAGTCATTAGTTTCCATATGCTCCAATCTAATTCTGAAGCAATGATTCTCCTCATTGAGCTTTTGAGATTCTTTTTCCATCTGGCAAATTTGGCTTTTTAAGGCATTCTTCTCCTTATTGCCTTTTTGAGCCTCTTTTGTCATTTGAGTTAGTCTATTTTTTAAGGTATGATTTTCCTCAGTCAGGCTGTTGACTCTCATTTCATAATTTTCTTGCATCATTCTCATTTCTCTTCCCAATTTTCCCTCCACTTTTCTTCTCTGCTTCTTAAGGTCCTCTATGGCCTGTAACCAGCTCATATTTTCCTTTGGAGCTTTTGGTTCAGGAGTTCTGACTTCACTGTTTTCCTCCTGTTCCATGCATTGTTCCTTTTTGTCCCCAAAATAGGAGTCTAATGTTGGAATCTTCTGCCTGCTTTGTTTCCTTTGCCTGGTCATGTCACCCCTCAGTCACTTGACCCCTGGGCTTTTTGTCATAGTAGGACTCTGCCACCAGACAGGGGAGCTTTTGTCCCAAACACTGGGGTTTTCTCAGCTGCCGGAGGTATTAGATGGGTGACCTCTGAGGTCTCCACACACTCTGGCAAGCTGGACACACACCCCAGGACCTTCACCCTAGACTGCAATCCAGATCCTAGAAGGTTAAAGCAAGAGCGATTACCCCTCAGACTGGTACTTGTCCCCCTCCACTCCACAGGCCAGGAGCTGAAGCTGCCACATGGCGCTGGCTGGCTGTGCCAGCATCTCAGCGGGCTTCTCTCCCTGGGAGCAAAAGCCACACACTCTCACTTACTAGGTCCCAAAGTCCAGACTGCACTGACCTCTCACTTTGTCCTTCACATCTATGTGTTGATAAATCTGGAAACGGCCACAGCTGCTGCCGATCTGGAGTCCTTCAGGCAGGCTGCAGGCAGCTGGTCAGGCCTGCCCTGAGGCTAAAGCCTTGGGCATGGGTCTGGGCTCGGCGACCAGAGCACTGGGCTGGCTGCTTGCTGCTGGCCTGCCGGGTTGTCCTCAGTGGGAGGTTAGTTTCTCTGTGTCATTTTGTGGGTTCTGCAGATCCAAAGTTTGTTTAGAGTCCCCTTTTTACATGGATTGGAGAAGGTGAAAGTCAGAGCAGCGGGGAGGTCCTGCTTCTACTCCACCATCTGTATTTATATTAAATTTCACAAGTGGAGGAAATGATACATTTATTTTAGAGATTAGTGAAAATAAAAATATTTTGCCCCAGCCAAGTTCAAGGACCACTAGAAATTCCTCCATGGACTGCCCCTCTTTTCCAAGTCAGGTTTAAGAACACTTAATGTATAGAAATTGACTTCTAACATGGCATCAGAAAATAAATTGATACTTTTTGATGATGATGATGATGATAGTAATTCACTAATTGAGAAGAAACAGGACTATCTCTTATGTGGTGTCAAACAGTTTTATATTTCTACCAATATTTTAACCCCAATTTTCTATATAGAAGGAGGCAGAGAGAAAAATTATAATACTTAAAAATGATCACAAGTTTATTGATGTAATATTATTTGTAAGTTGTTTCAATGGTTTAATTCTTATTATAAGGTTGAAATAGGAAAATAAACTGTGTTGTGGTTCTTTTATTGTTTTTATTAAGAATAACAAGAATGTATATAATTTTTAGTACATTTGAATCCTCCTTTTTGATTAAAATATTTAGAAATAATGTTTTATTTAGTTTAAAATTCTTTTCTGACTTCCTTCTTTGGCTATGCCACATTGAGGACAAAAGGCCCTTTTTCTTTTGTGTAGTAATCAAATTTAGGACTAAAAGTATCTTTTGACTGGTCAAGAATATTTCCCTTCTCATGTCCTGAAAGTATTTGGCTATTGAACCATCTAAGGGTAGTCTCTTCTTTTCCTATCTTGTGATGTATGACCTTCCTTTCTTCATTCAGAAAGAATTGGTCCAAATAGGGAGTAAATAGTTAATTACTGTTAGGGTACTATTCTGAGATGTTAATCCCAAATTGTCTTTTGAAATTCTGTAATTTTTCTTCTGTGATATTCCTATGGATGTTACTTCAAGAACTCTTTGGTGGGGATAGATGTTCAGTGATAAGGGTAGACTATGCCAGTTTGGAAGTTTCTTTCCTAAGTTAGAAAAACACAGTTATGGAATTAAATTAAATTTTAAAAATTGTTTCTAGCAAACTTGTGCCTAAAATGCAGAGTACAATGCTAATATTTTTTTCTTCTACAGTTGAAAAAGAAAAACTAGACTCAGAAAATGGAAAAATTACATTGACAATAAATTGAGTGACATCTTTAAAAACGGAAAATCAAACAAACAGAATCAGAGAAAAGTTGGCAATCATTGAATGAACTGAAGAGCCTTGAAAAGAATGTACTTTTCCAAATAACATGAAAATAATGTATCTATTTATTAACTCTAACAACACAAAAAAGAGAGTGAATGACAGAAAAAATTCCTGAAAAAACACTGTAAATAAAATTATTTCTTCATCAAGTGGTGATTGACTTAGTATATATTTTGACACCTTTGTCTTGAAATAAGAGTCGGTGGATATATAAAACCACAAATGATCAATCTGAATTTTCTAGAAAAATTGTAAACAAGGAAACAAGGGTAAGGTTGTTAAATGATATTAATGTTGCCCTTTTTGATTGTTAATGACCATTTTAGTTATCAGAGTTCAAGTACCAAATTCCATAGGAATTAATCCAGAGTCACAAAGGTCCTACTCATTCATAATAACAGATCAGTAACATGATAATGGTGATGAAGATAACTAACATTTATACAATGCTTTAAGTTTGAGGAGTCATTTTGCATACTTTATGACTTCTCACATAACCCATAGTATCAGTCTAGAGGTATATGGGTAAACTGAGAAGTTAAGTGACTTTCTCATGGACACCTGTCAACTCACTGATGTGGTTTAAACATAATTAACTACTTGCTCAAAATCCAGTACTTTCAACTATACCATTCAATAAATCAAACAACATTTCAATGAAGAAATGTGAACAACATTCAGTCTATGGATTGTGAGATAAGTAAAGTCAGGATAACAAACAGAAAAGTCTGCTGTCCACAGTGCTGAATGCACAAAAAATATTACCAGTTGAAGAACTGCAAATCCTAATGAGTTTTTTTAATACTATTTTCCTTCACCATGAGATACTTTTCTGCATGGAAAATGTAGTGGAAGGTATATAGAGCCTGAGGGTGGACAATATATGATGTGAAGACTGGTTACAAATCTGTTTGAAGCCTATAGAGCCATCAAGGCTTCTAAGAATGAATGCCAATGTGTCTAATGCTTATTAATTATTTGGCTAACTTTGCCCTCCCTGCCTGCACTAAGGCATTCCTCAAGTCTTTCTAGCTGATGATGTACCTTGTGTATTTAAGCTATGCCCAATGACTCCATTGCTTGAAATATTACAGACATTGATTTCAGGACTTGAAAATTGGCTTTTGTGTTGTCCTGCATAGTCAGTGCATAGAGAGTTGTATTTTGGATTCAGGAAAACATGAATTCAAATACCGCTTTGAACATCTGCTGAGTGACCTTGGTAAAGTCATTTAATCTCTTTGGGTCTCAGTTTCTATATTAGTAATGAAAATTCATAATTAAGTTGGATTAAATTGCCTCTAAGGATCCTTTTAGCTCAAAATTTGTGATCCTATAAGCCTATTATCGTCATGAAAGTTTCTGGAAGAAATTAATTGAGAGAGAACACAAGAGCATCAAGTTTCCTGACCTAAAACAGATTCTTATGGAAGAGCTGGTTTTCAAGGATGTTGCCTGGGAATTAAAGTCCTTCACAATTCAATTACCAACCTTTAGGGGATTTAAACAAATTTGTTTCTGCTGTTTCCCTCCAATCAGATGCAAATGGAAGTTCTGTTTAATTTTGTAAAATTTCTTTTCATATGCATCTAATTAAAGTATCTGGAGAGTCCATCATGTTGTGCACAAGTTAATTTAATGGTTGGGGAAAAAAAATCTAATAGCCCACGATTAGATTTTCCTGGTGAATGTCACAGGCATCTATTGATTTTTTTTAATTAGACATTTTTGCTAATGGATTTGCACAAATTAAAATCTGACTAATAACTAGTGCTCCTCTGACAGTGTTCAGGATACTTGCTGGGAATTTGGCAAAGCCTCTTGATAGAAATGTTGAAAAGTTTGTGCTTTCAATAACAGATTCTATAGAATTGTAAAATGAGATGAGAAGTCCCGCTGGTAAACTTTACAATTGCATGCATTCCACTCCCTCCCTTTCTTTAAAAAAATAAGTTCCATGAGACTTTGAAGAGCAACTGAATCCCTATAAATAGTATAGACACCGTTTCATCCAGACTTAGAATAATGAGCATACCAGCTTTCTTGCCAGCTAATCAAAGGAAGAGAGCCCTAAACAGTTGAGAGTTCTGCTTTCGTCCTAGTAGATAACAATGTTTGAGCTGCAAAGAACATTAAATAATAGCTGTCTCAGGCCTCTAAGTTTGCAGATGAAGAAATGAGGCCTGAGAAGTGAAATGACTTATCTTATATCACACAGGTCAAACCAGTAACACAACTCTTCTGATTCCAAAGCAAAGCTCATTGCCTTACAGTACAATGCCATCTCCCTCCTGTAAAAGGCAGAGTTTTTAACTAGAGTTTTCCCACCTGAGGCAAAAACCTTTGAAGGGGTGAAAATATTGTGAGAGGTTACCAGTGATTTTTCAACTGCAGGTACTTTAACACTGATAAAAGGTATGGATTGATCCTTGTACCATTTTAGGGTTGGGGGCAAGATAGTTTTGGGAAATAGATGCTATATCTATGTGATCCTAGAGGAAGTGGAGGAAGGCCTAGGAGAATGGTAGGAAGGATAAGAAATGTGTTCTCTTCAAAGAGGGATATTTGGGGGGTAGAACTCTATTATCCCCAATATGGTTACAATAATAGGGCTATGAGTCACTGAGGATTGTCTTTAAATTTTAAGCACTCCTGAAATTAAATTTAATAATTTTAGAAAAAGAATCAGTTCCAAAATCTTTCCTTTAAGAAAGCGAGAGAGGGATGGGGGCAGGGAGAGGAGAGGAGGGGAGAGAGAGAGAAATAGAGAAAGGGAGGGAGAGGAGGGAGAGAGAGAGAGAGAACATTGCTTACAGAGCTAAAATTAGTTTCAGAAAGATGATTTCCTTTTTTTTAATTTTACAAAAGTAATGTTCACTCTTAAAATGGCTACATTATGGTCTTTAGTGACTGAGAAGGGTCTGAGGTCACAAAGCATCTCTGTCTTTAGCAGAGCTTATTTCTGCAAAGCAAAACATTTTAAATTCATTTTGGACTCAAGGCTTCATCTAAACAAAGAGCAGACAGAAGGAAGCTCAAATTTTTCACCAGAGGACTTCAAGGTCAGTGTGTGGTCTCATAGGAAGCTGAAGAGGATACCAGAAAATAGGGGAAGGAGAAAGCCTTGGTAGCTGGCATGCTTTCTTAGAAGCAGGTATACATTTCTGAAGTAATTCAGTGCATGCTTTCCTTTTCCCAGCACTCTCTTGAAAAAAGGAAAAAAAATGCTGCTTTTTAATTTTGTCAGTTTTATCTGCACTAGGTCTGATTACAAGAAGGGCCAGATCTTGCCTAGGCATCCTTTAGACTTCTACCATACCATCAGGTGACATACAGGAGAAGCCCAAGGATAGTGAAGAATTCTCCCCACCAACATCCAACTAGCAGAAAATCCCATGGCCTTTTTCTTTCATTATACTTATGTACCATAAAGACAAAGCTCTGAAATCTAAGGTAGCAGAAGACTGCTTTCTCCCCAACAGTCAGCAGCAAAAGTTGTCTGTGTATACATGAGATTTTGGATGTTGCACAAGTTTATAAAAAAAAAAACAAAACTCCAAAGTGGCTCTGGAATCAGAACACCTGTGTTCAAATCCTGCCTCAGATATTGTCTGTATGACCTTGGACAGCTCACTCTCTGGGCCTTTGCTTCCTCACCCATAAAAGAAGGGAACTATACAAAATGTTCTCTTGATGTTGCTTCCACTTTTCAACCTGTGATCCTATTATCTCTGATCTGGTTCTTTTGTTTGCCAGGAATAGTCTTCTGTATTCCTCATGTAAGGCCAGCTATGTGGCTTAGTGGATAGAATGCTGGCCCTGGAGTTAGGAAGACCTGACTTCAAATCTGGCCTCAGACACTTACTAGCTGTGTGATCTTGGGCAAGTCACTTAACCCTGTCTGTCTGTTTCTTCATCTGTAAAATGAGCTGCACAAGGAAATGGCAAACCATTCCAGTGTCTTTGCCAAGAAAACCACCAAATGGGGCCATGAAAAGTCAGGCATGACTGAAAAAATGAATGAACAACAACAAAAATTTATGCAGATCTTATAATATCATAATATAGGAGGTGGCATGGTTTAATGGAAAGAGTACTAGATCTGGAATAGGTGCACCTAGGTTCAAATCTTAGCTGTTTCTTATTAACTAGATCACATTGGGCAAGTTATTTAAATGTTTTTTGTAGGCCTCAGTTTCTCCATCTGTAAAATGGATTGTGTTAGATGGCCTTTGAGGTCCTTTTTAATTCTAAATCTATGAGCACAGCTATCTTTTAAGATCTAATGCACTTTCTACTAATAAAACACTATCAAGTGTTTCCTGACTGTTCCAGTTCACCTTCATTCAAACATAAAATTCAGAGGTCAAAGTGGGAACATTTTTCATTTACAGTACCCAGATAGGGAGAGGTAACTTGACTAAGGACACACAAGTAGTATGTATTAAAGATTCAAACCAATGTTCTCTAATAGCAGATCCATCATTCTCTTCTTTATGCCAGATTAGAGCTAGAAGGAGATTGAGATTATGTAGTCCAACTCACCTCACTTTACAAGTGAGGAAACTGAGTCTCCAAGAGGTTAAATGACTTAGTCATGTGGCTAAGTAGTGAATCTAAGATTCAAGCCCAGGTCCAAAGAGGGTCAAAAAACCCAGTGGATAGAATGCTGGGCCTGAAGTGAGAAACACTTAGGTTCAGATCCAGTTGTGTGACCTTAAGCTAGTCACTTAGTCTCCATCTACCTCAATTTCCTCATCTGTAAACTGGTGTTAATAAATCATTTACACTACAGAGATATGAAGATTAAATGAGATAACATTTGTGAGTTCTCAGCAAATTGCATGGTGTATACTATATGCTTAATAAATGCTTGTCTCCTTCCAAGCTCCAGAGTTTGCTTGACTGAGCCAAGGGGTTAACCCCTCCTCTGGGTTCCTTCAGCACTAAAATTAAGCAGCATATACTTTAACACTCAACTATGTACTTTCTGGTTTGCTATGAGCTGATGTCACTCCCCTCATGAACAAGCTTACTCCCATTCTAGTAGGGTATAAAATCAGTTCTTTGGGGCCAGGACTCGTGATTTTGCTTCTGTTTCCTCAACAATACACAAGGATAAGTGGACAGTGGGCACTCTGTAAATAGCTTTGTACTGGTTGATTTACATCTTGTCAAATAGAAATGTCTCTGTTGGGTCTTTTCTCAGTCAATTAAAAGGAAGAAAATCCCACCCGAAATATTTTTCTTTCAAAAGCTATTTCATCTCCCACCCATCTCACTATCTCTTGGGTAAGCATTAGTTTGGGGAAACAAAGCTGCTATTATTACAGTTTTTCTTTCTGTGTTTGAACACAGGGAGCAGTTTCCAAAATAAGGCAGGTCAGCTGCACATCTAATATTTTTGTTGTAATTTCCTAACATTTTCCATCATGACAAAGCTACTACCCGGAAATCAACCTCCTCCAACTAAAACTATTCATTGTGCAATGTAGCAGGAGGCAGGGGGCATCACTAAGATCTGTGCCCACAGAAAGCAACAAACTCCTTTTTAGAGCAATGTACAATGAGTTCAGCCTATTCAAGGATGTTCTGCTCAGAAACCTTTCATATTCCATTGACAGCCCAATTCCGGATTCTTTGTGCAGTGGAAAGAACTTTGGAGTCAGAAGGCAAGATTTGTTCCTGTTCTTCTACCACTTGTTAAATGTATGGTCATGGGCAAATCACCAAACCTCTCTGAGCCACAGAGTCCTAATATATAAAATGGGAGATAAATAGAATTATACAGTCTCACAGTTGTATGAGACCTCATTTTGAGTTCATAGCTCGCCAAAAATCCCTAGGTCTTTTTTACATGAATTACTTGGTAGTTATTTCTTGTATTTGTATTTATTTCTTGTATTTGTTTCTCTATTTTTTATCCCAACCATAGGGCTTTTCATTTATTACTATTAAATTTCATTTTCTTTTAAATGAGCAGTTATTCTATTTTATTTGGAGGTTTGTTATTTTTATTTCAATATCAGTATCCTGCTTTCGTTCTTCAAACTCCAACTATTTCTCTCAGATTTATGTCATCTCTTCTATTTTTGATTCCTCAAGAGCCACCATATTCCCATGCTATTTATCCTTCTTTTCTTTTACCAACTTTGTATTCTGTTTTTTTTAAACATTTCTGAATACACATAAAACAATATCTATTTCATTCTTAATGCATAATCCTTTCTCTGCATACACACACACAGATGCATACAGACATGCGACTTCATTCATGTAAGTATTCATTCCTTCACTCATTCATTTAACAAATACTTTCGTGCAATCTACTCACATTTACAACTGAGATTTCCTTTCTCTCCCTGTCTTGTAAGCCTGTGAAAAAAGAAAATGCAGTTATTCTGGCATGATATATTCCTAATGAATCTATGCCATGTTTTAATGACCACTGCTTCCTTTATGAAACACTCCCAAATCAACCTTTTAATAATATGTTCTAGAATTTTGCTAACAATTGATATCAAGCTCACTGGCATAGACTTTTGAAGAGGTACAATCATTCAACATTTTCCATCTCATTCTTGATCATTCAGAAATAATTGATAGAGGCTCTACTCATATCTCAACTTCTTTTAGTACTCTTAGAAGCAATTTTACTGGACCTGGTAACTTCAATTCATTGAAGGCAGCTCTGAGGTCTCTTATTATTTACTCAAACTCATTGCTACTGACTTTTAGAGATAATGCCCATTTTCTCCTTCTCCTACAGATTTGTTATAGCCCTACTGAAATATCTTTCATAGAGTAATTCCCTTTACTTCAACAAATTTTCAGTGCCTTTTTTGTAGAGTACTATATTAGGTACTGGGGTGTGTGTGTTACAAAATTTAGATAAGGAGAAGTTCCTTTTATCATTCAGCATAAACTCTAGTGTGGTCAAGGGTGAATATATATGTGTATATATATGTGTATGTGTATATATGTGTATATATATACAAAGATATATCAAGACATATATATTGTGTGATCTTATATTTCAATTATATATGCATATATATATAACTGAAATATAAAATAAATAGAAATAGGAAATTTTTATATGTGAGGTCTAGCACATAGTAAGCACTTAAGGAAAGGTTTGTTGACTAAAATAAAACAATTCTAGAAGAACTAACTAATTTCTAATAATCTTATCATTAGGCAAGGAGAAATATGGTGAAGAACAAAGAAGAAAACTGGCCCCTTCTATTATAGCTTTGGAATGGGAAAAAAGGATACAGGTTTACAGTTACTTTAAATCAGAAATTTATACCAGGAGATTTGTAGATCAATAGAATTTTTCAAGATAAATTCATACCTCTAAGGACCTGGAGGAATTTATAGAATAAAAGGACCTTGCATTTTTTGCTATATAGAGAAATAGCTTATTTTGTAATGATCATTCCCTGATGATTTTGTTTTCCAAGTATGAATTTTTGTTTTGAGCAATCTTAAAATTGGGAACTTCTGAATTGGCATACCATTTAGACATAAAGCAGAACACTCTATTGACAGTCTCAACCATTAGCAAGAGACCATGAAATGGATCCTCTTTGATCATTCTCCCTCTCAGACTGCATCTTATAAAGTGCCATCTTTGGAGACAGGGATGCAGAAAGCCATCAATTGCCTTCCCATTAGCAGGCCTGTATAATCCATCTATTTTAAAGGGCACTTAATACTAGGTTAGGGTTTGGGGGAGCTGTTCACCTGAGAATACAATCTTAAGGGCTGGAGTATATTTCTTCAGCAAGTAAATCTGGTTGGAAATACCTTTAACTACAAGAGTATTAAACTGAAACCAATTATTTACTGAGTCAGTGGAATGAAGCTTCCATCAATTTGGTAATAAAGGCACCTGCAGGGTGTTAAGGTTGTTATTGGCCCTGTCAGAACTTTGTTCCAGAATGTAAATTTATTACCACTTATGCATAGCTGGCCAGTGGGGTCTTGTGGCTAATCAATATTGGGCTGATGATCAGCTGGAGATTAACTATAACCTTCAAAAAAACAGAATGGTAATGTGTCTGCACATAGATCGCTCATGGCTTTTACTTATGTGGGGCTCCAGTTTTCATCACAGAATGGAGGAAAACAGGTATTCGTAGGACCAGAAAATGGGGTCCCAGAGTAGCTGACAGAAGAAGGAAGTAGAAGGACCATGTTTATCTTCTCTCTGACACTTGTTTAATCCTCATAAAGTACAATTAAAAACAAAACAAAACAAAACAACAGTAACATTCTCTTTGTGAACAACTGTGTTTAGAGGTGGATTTCAGAGATCCCTGGGCTAGGATATCTAAGATGTAGATGGATATGTTTTTGTATAAAGCACAAGTTCCTGCAGACATTGTTTCTGAAAATGAACAATACAGAAGTACAGGATCAAAAATCTGACATTTGATGCCCAGGACCACCTTTGAAATATATAGATGGATCTGCTCTGAAGAAGAATAAATAATAATAAAAAAAACCCAACTCAGAGGTCTATAGTAGTAATGAACTATGCAAAAATGAAACTACATTATAAAAAATGTTACTGTTAAGAAGGTCTTTCAACTAAAAATAAAATTAGCAATCCCTCAAGGGCTGCTTCTCCAGTTTCCACTTGCATTGACAGGCTCAGTACTCAGAGGAAGTCTTCTATGAGGTAACAGTGAAGGACTGGGGTCTCTAGTATTATCATTAATGAACCCCCATCTGTGTGCTTTCTAATGATTATCAGTTAGTAACCTCCATTAGCTTTAAAAAAGAAAATGGTATTTATTAAGGCACATCAATAAGAATAAATGGTACGAAACATTCTCCACAAACTGAAGTACATTATCCCTCTGAGTGTACAAGGTCCCTGGGGAGAGTGGAATCAGAGTGAAATTATAAATGGTAGCAAGGCACTAATAGAGAGCACATATGTGGTAAAGGGATACCTAACTATTCCAAGTTATTAGAAGTCTTCTCCTTAGCTATGGTTCTCTAATGGTCTCTAAGGGCCAGTGCCTCTGTTGAATCCACAGGTATATGATAAATCCTCTTTTCTCTGGAACAGGAAAGATGATATATTCAATTGAGGGGGAAGGAAGGAAAGAAGGAACTTTCTCTTTTACTTCAGAGCAGATCCTTTTTATGGGCTTGGTTTGAATTGGAATTGTCAATTCCCAAAATGATATATTCCACTGCTGAAGTAGACTCAGCAGGCCTAGGGAATTGCCGAAATTGTTCTATTAAAAGTTCCCGGTGTCATAATTAGTTTGTTTAGTTAGTTAGCACAATCTCACTTTTTTTTCTTTCTTGACCTTTTCAAAGAAATACTACCCCAATGTGTAGAAAATCTTTTTACACATCATTCCAGTTGGTTGAATGACTTATTGATTCTGTAAATCAATCAAAGAAGTGTTCTTACATGATAAGATTTCTGAGGTTAGATCAAGGGTTCTTGTGTGCACTTGTATGTGTGTGTGTGGGTGTGTTATGCATCCCTTATTGTTTTGGTAATCTGGTAAAACCTATAAAAGTCATCTAAGACTATAATTTTTAAAATGCATAAAATAAAATTCAAAGGATTACATAAGAAACTAATTGTATTGAAATAAAGATGTATTTTTTTCTCCTTCAAGTACATTGACCTCTTGAAATAAATCTGCATAGCCCTTTAGGGATATGTCCTTAATGGAACCTAGCTTAAAGAATCTTCTTAATTGAAAGAATATAGCTTTTGATAGTTCTACATTTAAAAGGTTCATGAATTCCTTCAATGTGTCCAAGAAAAATAAATATCTTTATATTTAGTTAAATAGAGATGTGTGCTGGTAAATGTTTAACAACCAGTTTTCTGGAAAGTAAAATATATACATGACACACTTTATCTCATTAACTTTTTTTTCTATAACTTTCTTAGGTTAGGCAATCAACAAAAGAATGTCATACTCTGATTTACAGTGTTTTCCAATTTCTGAGACATAAATTGCTCACAGTGACAATTTAACAATCAGCTGTCACAAAATGGTTGGAGCTGGCTTCACCATACCCTGAACTGAATACCTTTCAAAAAAGTTATAAATGGGATATTGAATTCAAAATATGTTTAATGATCTAGGCATGTTAACAAAAGAACTAGTAAGGAGACTAACATTCTAGATTCTCATTAATCTAATTTGTGCCCAAGTAAGTAAGGTAATGCATTGTAAGGGAAAAAATTCTGTTTTGGGAGGGGAAGAGAGAGGAAATAAGCATGGATTAAGAGGATTTTTTGTGCCAGGAAATGTGCTGAGTGTTTTACAAATATTATCCCATTTGATCAACTAATCTCAGATGTAAACCTAACAATGCTACTGAAAAGCTCTTAGACCTGTTGGTCAGAAAAAGCTATGCAAGGAAATTCTCAAGGTCTCTCTTAAGAACTTTGGAACTGATTGTATGACTCTGCCCAGCATAGTGTGCCCTCATCAAAGAAAGTGAAGTGTTCTATGAGAAAAGCACAACTGAAATAGCTCAAAAAGAAACACGAGATGAGCAAACTTAGAGAATCCACCCCCAAGTGTCTGTATGAACTGTTTTTGCCTGACATGTGGTAGAGCATTCTGAGCCCTTATGGGTCTAACCAGCCATAGTCAGACACACTGTAACCTGACTCTAATATAGTGATGTTATTTTGATCCTCTTTGAGAATGAAGGACAACCATATATAGACCTTGAACAAGTAGCTAATATTCTCCTAATACTAGTTTCTCTAAAATGTAGAAATTGGATTAAATTAGTTTCCTATGGGCAGTTAGGTGGATCAGTGGATAGAGTGCCTGGCCTAGAGTCAGGAATAATTCATCTTCCTGAGCTCAAATACAGCCTCAAACACTTACTAGCTGTGTGACCTTGACAAGTCACTTCACCCTGCTTGCCTCAGATTCCTCATCTGTAAAATGAGCTAGAGAAGGAAATGACAAACCATTTCAGCATCTTTGCCAAGAAAACCCCAAATAGGGTCACAAAGAGTCAGACACAAATGAAAAAAAAAAAATACAGAACAGCAACAACAACAAAGAGTTCCCTGTGGAATCACATCTGTGCTAAAGTATGTTAATAGATTAGGAGGGGAGAGAGTAAGAGATAACAGAAGACAATCTAGATAGTATAAAAAATGAACAAAGATATCAGTAAAATCTATTTTAAAATCCATGTAAGTAAAGCATACTGAGGGAACCAAGTTCAGCCAAGACAGAGAACTCAATGAGGGTTTTTACCAAAGGAGAGAGAAATGGGGGAACTACGTGGAGAGGAGGATAAATTAGAAGACTAAGGTCCATAGGCTATCTCCTCTACATTATTTAACATAGTGCCCTGCATTTAGACAGTGCTCAAGAAACTTTGATCATCAATGTCTAGGGTTTATTTTCCCAAGAGTAGTAACCTCTTAATGGCTGCTAGTGTTTATAATGTATTTAAGCATTACAAAGTGCTTCACATAGACCATTTCGCTTTATCTCTATCACTGCCCAGTGAGGCAGGCAGTACTTTTATTCATGTCTTTTTTAGACATGGAGAAACCTAACTTCCGAGTTGATAAGTGATTTATCTATGACAACAGAGCTAGTAAATGTCAGAGACAGGATTCAAACCCAGATCTCTCTGAGTCTGGGTGTAATGGTCTTTCCACTATGTCATTTTGTTGTGTCTTTCTCCACAACATGCCACTTGCAGAATACATACGGACTTCCATAGAGAGATCCCTTATTTCTGAGTCTCAGTGGAACTAATAATATCAGTCAGAGAGTCTTTTCTCTCCATCCCCATCAGTTCCCACTTCCTCCTAGTATTCTTCTCAGATATTTCAGACTCTCTACTGACAAATTCTCTTTCTCTCTACTCAGTGGTACTTTCATTGTTATTCTGTTGTTTCAATCATGCCTGATTCTCTGTGACCCCATTTTAGAATTTTCTTGAAAATGATACTGTAGTGTTTTGTCATTTCCTTCTCCAGCCCATTTTACATGAGGAAACTGAGGCAAACAGGGTTTAGTGACCTGCCCAGGATCACACAACTAGTGTGATCATCAAAACAAAAATGTGATCAAAACCCAGAACATCAACACATACCAAGTGTCTGAGACCGTATTTGAACTCAGGGAAATGAGTCTTCCTGACGCCAGGCCCAGTGCTGTATGCACTATTGGCGCCACCTAGCTGCCCCAGTAGTACTTCCATGTCTGTTAATAGAAGCCATTTATACCTTCCTTCCTGCTTTCTGAGTCTGGTTGTTCAAACAGTTCACAACATGTTATTTGTTATTATATGTTATCATAAACGTAGTTATTCAGTTGTTCAATTCACATTTCTACATATTTTTAGCAACAGTGACCTCCTTTTTGCCATCAGATTACTGAAGATCTTCCTGTCCTCTGAAGGAGCTGCTAACATAGGGGCAACCGAGTTGGCCATCTTCTGATAATGTAAGAAATTCTATAAGGCATGAAAAAGCTACCAATGAGAGCTAATGACTTCATTATGGTTAAAAATAATTCAATCCACCCTGTGGAGAGGTCCCCTGTAACCCAAAGATTGATTAGGACCACAGGATAGAGAACAGCAGCTGAGTTCCTTACCCTCAGTTCCCCAAATGATTCCCATGCAATGAAGATTAATTCTTTTTTATTGGGTTGATGAAATAACAACCTGATCATAAAACATAAGAGAACAAGAAGTTGACAAACTATGTGTTTGATTAATTGCCTTAATAGATTGTAGGTGCTGACTGAAGAGGTTTCTCTAGTGCTCATTTTTCAGTGTTTAAATTTTGAATACAGAAAAGCATACAAAAACCCAGAACATCAACACATACCAAACCATATATACACCTAACAGATGGCCTCCGAGCATTACAAGTGTCAAGGTGCAGTAAAAAGGATGTTTAGAACTATGTCCCTTTCACACCTGATTCCAAAGTGGGTGATGAAGCATAGGGGTTAGAAAGGGGTGGTATTCATTGGGATTTATTAGCAAGCTAGGGTCAGGTCTACCCAGAGGTGCTAACAAACAGAGACAGTATTGAAAGCCCTTAGACAATTTTTCTCTCTGTTGGTGGTTTTCCATTTTGTCATATCCTGGTTCAGTCTGTAAATTTGGAACAATGGAGTTTCTCTTGCCTCCCAGGTTGGGAGTGAGTTGCTGACCCTGGCTTAGTAACTGATTTACATCTTCTGTGTGTCTAGGGTTGATTTGACAAGCTGACCCTGTGTAATGGGAATGGAAATTTGAAGATCTTCCCTGACCCTTAATAGACCTAGGGGGGATTTTGAAGACCTCCCCTGCTTTGAAAGTAAACTCTGCCCCCTAATAGGCTGAAGGTAACCACATGGAGCCTGTGATGGAGGGAATTTGCTGAAGGGTGGAGCAGAGCCCACAGGAATTTTCCCTTCTGTAAAGATAAACTCTGCCCCTGGATAGTCTGAATGTAGTCACATGGAGCCTGTGGCGGGAGGAGTTTGCTGAAGGGAAACAGAGCCCATAGGAAGCTGGTAGTCAGAGCCAGAGAGACAGTGAGGGAGAGAGGTAATCAGTCAAACAGAGAGAGAGATTTGTGAGTAAATATTGATCTTGTATTGGTTTGTGGGAAGGCTAAAGGATGCTGTGATTCTCAGAGTTATTATGGCTTCTGAATATCTTTGGTATTATAATGGAATCAGCTTACTGGTTTTGGGATTCGGTTTTCTGGTGTCTAAATAAATGCTTCAGTTCTATCCTCTATCTGGAGAGTTTGGTATATTTTGCGATCAAATGTCATGCAATGTTTATAGTCACAGTCTTTATCATGATCGTGGACGCTATAAGTATTGGATTAGCTCTACACGCTGCTCCTGGGTTCCTGATCTTATTTCTTGTATGATCCTCAATATCGATCTCTGTTTCAGATCCCAGCCTGGCAATTTAACCATTTACTTGACCACTTGACTAACTCTCTGGTGTGCTGTTTGTTATTAAGTCTTTTAAGTTGTGTTTGAATGTTGTGACCCTCTTTGTGGTTTTCTTGGCAAAGGTGCCAGAGTGGTTTGCCGTTTCCTTCCCTAGCTCATTTTACAGATGAGGAAACTGAGGCAAATAGGGTTAAGTGACTTGCTCAAGGCCATGCAGCTAGTAAGTATCTGAGGTCAGATTTAAACTCAGGAAGATGAGTCCTCCTGACTCCAGGGCTGGTACTCTATCCTCCATGACACCTAGATGCTGGACTATGCCCTAATTCTAATTCTCTGCTATGATAATTCATCAGAGAATCCCCAAACTCCTATTTACGTAGAAAGTCTGTCCTCCCACCTCCCAAACACTTGTACTCTGGTTTGAATGATGTCTTCACTTCAGTGCTTTAAGGCTCTGGGCTTCTTTTGGTGTGAGTATACTCTGTAATGGTTCATATTATAGTACCTCTATGCTTCCATAGATAGTTTCATAACTTTCAGTTTGAGTATGGGGGTGGCGAGAGGAATCATCTCCTGGAGGTCACTACCTTAGTAATGGTCTTCTCTGAACATAGATAGGTTAGTTCTAGGACAATAGATAATAGGTAGCTGGTGTGATTCTTCCCATCTTACAAAGATCCCACAAGGACCATGGTGCTTCAGGTATTGTGTTCTGTTCTACTGCTTTATGTTATGTTATGCTGTCTGAATGCAACAGGGTGATACTATAAAGTTGAATTGATAGTATTTTTGTTCACAACCTAGCAAAGAAGAGCTCAAACAATTAAATTCTTCATTTCGCTACTACCACCATCCTCATTCAATTGGTTGCCAAATCTTGTTGTCACTCCACTACTTCTTTCTAATCCCATTCCCTTCTCTACATGCATACAATCTTCATTCAAGGTACTGTGGGAAACAAAAGAAGGAATTCTGTTTCCACAGGATGAAAAACAGTTTTGAGTGATAGCAGAATGTAAGTCAGAGGTGACTGGTTCTAATTAGAGCTGTGACTTAGCAGAACCAGGCTTCTGATCAGGTAAAAGGTCAAAACCTTGTACTCATGGTTAATGAGATGTTTGAGGTAGAACATACCAAGTAAGAGAACATGAGCTTCAGGAGGTTGCATCTAGCCAAAGGGGAGGGAGGGCAGGGGGTGGGGGGTGAAGGATTCAAATTGTGAATGCCATAAAAAGGTTTGCATTTGTCTGAGCAAATGTACTCCATTCAGGAGTTACCCATTCATTTGGAATGAATGTAAAAATAAAATGAGAACTTTCCTGGCTTCACAATGAATATTGTTCTTTCTAAAGTAAGCATGTTTCTCACAGTACTCAAATCTTACTTGTTTAAGCTATATCAATAACCTCCTAATTAAACTCCCATTTTATTTTGGTCATCTCTCTCCAATGCATTCTCCAAACAGTTGCCATGATAATAATCCTAATTATAGGTCTGACTATCTCATTCCCCTGCTCAAGGAACTTTAGGGGCTCCCTATTGCCTCTCAGATAAAGTGCCAAATTGTTTGCTTTGGTATTCCTTCTAGTGAGATACCAAACTGAACCTGCCCTCTCGCTCCCTTACAGACTCCATGTCCAAACCTGCCATTGCCCTTTCAGACCTTAACCTTCCCATCATACCTCTTGCTTGAGAAAACCCGGAATTCACCTCTCCACTCTGACCCTTGGGGGTGGGCAAATCCCCTCTAAGTTCCAATTCTGCAGGGTGGACATCCTGAATTACTACTGGCTATGTTAACCACCCTACCACTGACTGCTTTGGGCCTCTGCATCTTTCAATTTGCCCTGCAGCTGTACCCTCCTAAATGGGCTACCCATTCCTATTAGAGTGTGAGTTCCTTGAAAACAAGTGCTGTCTTATTTCCCTATTTGTAACTTCTGTATTTCACACAGTGCTTAGAACATACTAAGCACACAATCAGTGCTTCTATATTCATTAACTTATTCATCTAACTTTACAATCTTTGTTCTTTATTGCCTTCTTTCACGTACCTTCCATTCTTGTAAAATTTGGTCTGTTAGCTATTCCCCATACATGATATTCCATCTTCTGGCTACGTGATTTTGCATAGGCTGTTACTCATGCCAAGAGTGGATTCCTTCCTTATCTAGGTCTCAACATTTTTAAATGCCTTCTAGTTTCAACTCAGGTACAACCTCCTACACAAAGACTTTCTCAGTTGCCCAAATGTTTACCTGGGAAATCTCTGTATAGAATACCCTCCAATGAGACAGATACATAACTCCTTTGTAACACATTGTCATTGACAATTGCTCCACCAGGAGTATAGTAAATGTTTGTTGAATTGGATTGGATTCTTTTCCATAAGGAAAGGAGGAACCAGCCAAGGTTGGAAGTTAGTTATTGAGGTTTTTCATTTGTATGTTTTTCATTTACATAATGTGGCTCCTAGAATTCAGCCTATGTTACACAGAGTAAAAGAAAACAGGCATTTATTAAACACCTACTATGTACCAGGCATTGTGTTAAATATTTTACAAATATTATCTCATTTGATTCTCACCACAACCGTGGTATATATTATTACGATCCCCATTTTACAGTTGAGGGAACTGAAGCAAATAAAGGTTATCTTACTTAAGATCACAAAGCTAGTAAGTATCAGAGGTCAGATTTGAGCTCAAATCTTCATGACTATAAGCCCAGAACTCTATGCTACTGGATTTGGAGTTTGGAAGACCTGGACTGGAATCTTGACTAGCTATGTAGACTTGGGCAAGTCACTTAACTTCTCTAAGTACCAATTTCCTTATCGGTCAAGTGAGAAAGTTGTGCTTGAACACCTTTCTGGTCTCTTCCATCTCTACAGCTCTTATCCTTAGAGAGCCAGGGTGTGATCTTCTGGGGAATGACCTTTCCAGCAGAAAAAGTCTGCTGAAGGTCCAGTCAGAATTTGTGAGTCAGCAGCTATTACCTGCAACTACAATGACAACAACTACAGCTACAATTACAACTTACTTCTTCAGTACTTTAAGTTTTAAAAAGTGCTTTTCTTAAAAACAACCCTGTGAGTAACCCTAAGCCTGTTTCTAATACTTAAACCCTCCTCCATACCCTACCCTGCTTCTGGCCATATAGTTAACTCTGTATTTTATTCCCATTTTATGAATGAGGAAACAGAGGTAGAGAAAGGATAAATAATTAGCTCTGGGTCATACTGTTTGAAATCTGGAGGGTTGGGATTCAAAGTCAGGTCTCTCTGTGATGGGGTACAGGCTCTGGGAATCCCCCTAAATTCTTTTGAATCTTCCCACTGGATCTGGCCATAAGCCTTCCATGATCACTATGATTGAATCTCTTGTTAACTTTAACCTAGCCTAGCCCTCCACTGTCTGTTACCTCTAGCTCTTTTCCATCCTTAATCCCATCAAAAATCCCATTCTCTTGGCTCTTGGAGTCTGACCTCAGTCCCATAAGATCTATCTGGACCTATCCTCCTATCACCCCAGATTGCTAGACCATGCCTAGATCTCTCCCACAGTCTTTCCTTCTATAAGATCCATCTTGCCTCCATGAAGGCAGTCAGATTCAATCTAGCTCAGACTCAATCTGTGTCAGATTGTTCTGGCCTGCTTGTCAATACAAACATCACAAATGCTTAGGCTCCTTAAGAGTCTCCCCAATATGGCGAATCTTTAATAAACTTTGCTTTTCTTTGGTTGAGGGAAGATTTGAGAGGAATTCATTCAGCAGGACCTGGCATGTTGGTGTTTTAGAGTCTTGAGCACTCCTAATCCCCAAAATTCAACATCTAGACTCTTAATTTGAATACATTTTCCAGTAAACATTCCAAAAGCTCTTGAATTCATTAAAGAACTTGCCTCTGGATGGATACTGAAAGAACTTTTGAGGGAATCCCATCCAGCTTTCTGGGACCTTCACACACTGAGAGAAAGAACCATAATGGAGACCCAGGGTTAGCAACAGGGATGTGACAACAGGGGACCAGTTGGAGGGATCTATGACAGTTGAGCAGAGCAGCAAAGGGAAGGAAGGATGTTAGCAAAGAACAGCACACTGCCTCCCAATGAATGTTATTACTGACCAGAGATTGGTTAATAGCCTCTTATCTAATTATTTTCAAATTGTGTTAAAGAGAAAACAATTTCCTGAAAGGTGTTGCTATGGCAACAGTGTCTGCCTTCCAAACAGCATTCTTTCCCAGGAACATGCCTGGTGTTTCCTACATGTTGACTACTGTAATTAAACAGACAAGCAGCATAGTGGAGAGGAAAGAGTGTTTGACTCTAAGAAAAGAGAAACATGTGTTTATATCTGATCTCTGACACTTGGTAATTATGTGAAGATGGATTAGTCTGAGCCTCAGTTTCCTAATCTATTAAATGGTTATTATACCTGTGCCACTTACCTTACATGAGATTGTATGGCAGGTAAAGTACATTGTAAATTTTAAACTTCTATATGTGAATGTCACCTATTATTAACTGTAAAAAAAATCCCCTATTTTTATTTCAGCAACTTTTCTTCCCCTTCTTTTCAATGTTCCTCTATACTGGAATTGACTCAGTAACCCCATCTCTTTTTAGACCATGCAAATTGGATGGGGGAAACAAGGCATGAAAGTGTGGATGGTAGATTATAAAAAATGGAACCATCAAAGTTAAAAATCTTCATTTTTCAAGGTATGTTTAACTGCCCATACATTTAAGTGGCATTACATTTTCTGCCTCTTTTTTTCTAAGCCTATTTTTAAAAGCCCAAGATCTGAGAACCATCCGACCCTTTGTGAAATGGTTCCACTTTTTTTTCTACTACAATTCTCCTAGTCATACTTTAAGACCTAGACTCTTTTTGACCAATTCATTTTACCTTTCTCAGTCTCCATCTCCTTAAATATAAAATGAATACGATAATAACGGCAGTAACATAGAATTGTAGTAAATAAAATACTTTATGAATTATAAAGTACTATAGATACGTGGGATGGACAAAGGGAAACAGGAAAGGAGATAAGGATGAGGCAAAGATCTATGGGGATCTCGATCACCCCAAATTCAATAATTCAATTCATTAAGCATGCACTACATGACTGCTATGTGACATGCACAGAGCTAGGTGCTGGAGATACAATGATGATAAAATAGAAACAATTCCCATCTCCAAGGAACTTACAATTCACTGAAAGGGCAAAGATACAAACTTCTCTGGCAGGGCAGGTTACACAAGATCCCAAACTCGGGTGTGATCAGTTTGAAGACCAGCAGTAAGAAAAAGGAGATTGATGATCTAGATGAAAGGGTAGAATATCTCCAGCCCTGTCATACAGATTATGCCAGGCTCTTAGTCATTCTGAAGAGTGAAGGATGGTAGACTTATCTCCACAGAAAAGTCCCACTCAAATGTGGGAGATGATGAGGTATTTTATAGGAAGTGAGTGGGGTCTTTTTTCAGTCTGTCTGATTGGGCTCTATTTATATTGTCAGAGATAGAGACAGATATCAATTACCTAGGAAGCTAGGAGTTTTCAGCTGGAGGATTGTGTATATAGAAGGTTCTGGAGAAAGGGAAAAACTGGGAATGGAAAAGGGAATATCCAGAGTAGAGCCAACCTATTACCAAAAAGAATAGGCTCAGAGAACAAGAAGTTTTTATCTGTTTTTTAACCCTTTTTCTGGGTTATCTGAAGGGCCTTGTCCATTCTCTTATTTTTTCTGCCTCAGTTTACTGCCTTACAAAATTAGGATAATAAATTCTCTACTCAGTGGTCTTTTGTAAAGTTTTCAAGTTAACAAACATTTAGTATCAATTACTACATGCCAAGCACTAAGCTAAGCCTTAGGGATATAAATATAAGACAAAAAAATAGCCCCGGCCTTTAAGTAGTTTCCATTTTAATTGTGGAGATTAAAGGGAGCTGAAGAGCATGGAGTACCTGCACTAGGGAATGGTGAGAAAACTGAAGAATAAGGGATGATTGGCCTAAGCATTACTTGAAATAGAGGCTTCAGGAGGAACTGGAGAAAGAGATCCTAATCTTTAGTTTCTTAAATTCTATATCCAAAAAATTTTCAAGAGGATGATTTTCTTCAGTAGAAATAAACACAGATCTCTGACAGTAATTCCCCTAATGACTATAGATGAGACCCAGATGTCTATTCATAAGACACTTAAGTTTTGAAAAGCCATTGAGATTTCAAAATGAAAAGGCTTTTTTCCAAATATACAATAAATATTATTAAGATTATAATTAGGTTCTGTGAGCAAGGATATTATTAGAAGGCATCCTAAGAAGAGTCAGGATATTAGAAGCAAATAACATTGGACTCAAAGGTATATCATCCTAACTTGGGACCCAGGTCTGACACTGGCTATTAGACCTTGGATAAGTGAATTCAACTTTCTTAACTTCAATGTCCTTATCTGTCAAATAGAGATAATAATACTTTCCATATCTACCTCATAGAGTAGTTAGATAATAAGTATACCCCTGGGCACATGTAGGGCTCCCAGAAAATCTACTCCAGGGTCAAAGTACTCTAGATCTGTATTAGCAACTCAAAAACTCATTGTTCATGAACTCCCCCACCCTGACTGATATATTTACTTTTTTGTTAAAAGATAACATGTCTTCATTCCATGCAACCAGATGGCATGATTTGTTCAAAGCAAAGGCATTTATTGAAATATCATAGAAAGAAGAGTAACAATAGAATATTTACCAAAAAACATGAGGCACACTCTCCCACAAATACATGCAACATCAATGACAAGCCTTGAAAGTCCTCCAGAAGACACTTGGAGGCAGATTCCAGCTTTTGGTTTGCAGGGTTGAAGGGAGGGAGCAGGAGTTTTAGCTGAGGTGATACCTTTTCCTTATAAACAGAGCAGAAAACTCTGTTACCTCTGTAAAGACTTTAGTTTCAGTCTTTTTCAAGAAGGAAGCAGTATCTTCACACATCCCATATCAGATCAGAGAAAAGCTTTAAGGCTGCTTTTCTCTAAAAAAGTAGTCTTCATCTCTAAAGGCCAACTATTTATTTATTTGATTACCTGTTTGTTCCTTCATTCATTCGTTTATTTATTTATTTATTGGTAACAGCTAATCTCATTGAATAGACATTGAATAGATCCTAGAAACATTTAATTTATTTTTGAGCCTCTGTATCTAAATAATCTAGAGTTCTCAAACACTTATCTGGCAAAGGGAGAAATGGCTTTTAACCCCCGCCCTGCATATTTCCTTATGGGTCTCCTGCAGATTCAGCAATCACCCCTTAGAGATTGTCTTTTTTACCTGGTGGTGTTTTCAGTTCCACAAGATCCTTTGTTTCCCCATGAAAATTAAAGAGACAGAAGAAATGCAAAAACAAAAAGGACCAGGTGGAACCATACCATGGTAACATTCTTAATCTCAATAATTTGTTTTAAATTCCTGCCTTATTTTGTATACATGAGTCATTAAACTTCCCAAGCTCTGTATGAAGGAAAAAAAATTTAATGTATTATATTATATACATTTGAGCTATCATTTTCATGTTATTAATTTTAGACCCCTATGAAGATTACTCTGATATATTTACATATGCATACATACACACAGATATACAGATATTGTATATATATGTATGTGTGTATATATGTGTGTGTATATCTATCTCTATCATGTTTTTGTGTTTATATGCATACATACACACATATATGGGACTAGTTTATGGAACTCCTGAGTTCCAGTCTCTTATCACTTATTAGATATTTCAAACTGGATTCCTATAAGCAGCTAACATTCAACATGTCTAGTATATAATTCAATATCTTCCCTTGAAACCCACCTCTCTTCCTAATTTTTTTTGCTTTTGCTGAGGGCACATTCATTCTTTTACTCAATTTTTCAACATTAGCATCATGCTCAGATCTTCATATCTCTCTTTCCTTTTTCTTCTACCCTCCAGCATATCCAATCAGTTTATAAGGCTTATCAATTCTACTTCTCTTTTTAAAAAAGTCTTATTTTTATCGACATCTTTTATGTCACACTCATATTTTCAATATATACCTCCCAATTTTGTTTCTAGCATGCCATCCTTTGTAGCACATATTTTAAAAGAAAGAAAAAAAACAGCACAGGAAAAATAACTAGTAACTATCAAGCATTCATTTTGTTTCCCTCTCCCACTTCCCTCCATCTATTAAAAAATATACATACATATACACACACGTATATATATGTACACAGAGAGAGAAAGAGAGGAAGGAAGGAAGGAAGGAAGGAAGGAAGGAAGGAAGGAAGGAAGGAAGGAAGGAAAGAAGGAACAAAGGAACGAAAGAACGAAGGAACAAAGGAAAGAAGGAAGGAAGGAAGGATTACAAGACCTTTGTGTTACATAAACATAGTCAAACAAAGCAAATTTCCACGTTTACCTGTGTTCGCACTTGGAAAAATGTATTTCTTATTAGTTTTATTCTTATTTCTATATATTAGTTTATTATCTTTCTGTCTTTATGTGGGTAGCTTTCTTGTTTATAAGCTCTCTGGAATCATGATTAATCATTTATTTGATCAGACTTCTTAAGTATTTTAAAATTGTTTTCATAACATTAATGTTAAAAATATACATTTTTCTTCCAGCTCTTCTCATTTCACTCTGCATTAGTTCATACAAATCTTTTCATATCTTTTTGAAACCATATTTACCTCATTACTTACAAAACAACAGTATTTCATTATATTCTTATATCTTAATTTGTTCAGACATTTCCTACTTCCACAAAATTCTTTACCTTTTCTCAACTCCTAAGTTCACACCCTCATTACCTCTTTCCTGGACTACTGCAGTAGTCTCTTCATTGGTCTCTTTCTTCTCCCATCACACAGCTTCTAAAATGGTAGTCCTAAATATATGACTGACCATTTCACACCCCTGCTCTAAAGACCCCCAGGGCTCATTATGTCCTCTAGAATAAAATTAAAAAAAAACTCCACTGTTTGGCATTTAAAATCTTTTACAACCTAATTTCAGCCTACTCTTCTATTATTATTTCATATTACATTCCTTCACAAATAGTTAATTTGGTCAAACTGGCCTATTTACTGTGCCCTATACATAATATTCCTTCCTTTATTGCTTTGCTTTGAACAATGTGTTCCCCCCATATTTAGAATACACTCCTTCCTTTTCTTTACTTCTTAGAATGTCACTTTCATAATCCAGAAATGAGATAGCAAAGGCCATGGGAAAGATAACAATCTGGAGAAAATCAGAGGTAGAAATTATAATAACCAAGCTCAGTTTCAAAGATGTGATAGAATAACTAAGCTTGGATAGAAAGAAAGCTCCAAAGAGAAGGCACTGCTCCCTTGTTTCTTTGAAGAACTAGGAACCACGAATATGGAACATCACATTCAGTAACACATGTCTTTGAAGTGTTGGCTATATATACAGTGACCTTTGTCTTTTTTTTCTTTTAAAAAACATATATTTGCAGATATAGCTGTGTGGAAAGGTATGATTGTAATATTAAATGAATTGTAGATTTTATAAAAATAAAAGATATTCTAAAATTTAATATAAAAAAGAAGTGGTATGAAAATCAAATTAGTAAAACAAAAATGACCAGGGTGAAACCATAATAAATTCTTAAGAAATAAAAATAACCACCACAAGTTATTTCCACAGTTAAACAACAACAAAACTATGAATTCAGATCTATGGAATAAAGCAATAGAAAAAATACATAAAATGCAAAATACCCAAATTAAAAGAACACTAAATGGATACTAAATGATCCAGTCTTAGAAAGCTAATGAATTAACTATAAAAAAGCAGTCCAGATGTATTTAAAGGACAATTCTATCAAACTCTCAAAAAATTAACATGTATACTAGTAGTAAAGAACTCTACCAGACTTCTTTTCTTTTCTTTTTTAATGCTTTATTAACTTCTGATTTACATCATTCGTTTCTGCCAGATTTTGAGTTACAAATTTTCTCCCCATTTTTCCCCTACCCACCACCCCAAAATAGCAGTCCCACAGGATATCCCCTCCTCCAATCTGCTCTCTCCCATACCCCTTTCGACATTTCCAGTGGGTCTCTATGCCTCAGTGCCTGTATATCTTATTTCCCAATTACATATAAGATGGTATTAATAATAATTATTAACATATATATTAATATTAATATATAATTAATATTAACAATATACATATATATATATAATTGAATATTTTATTTTAAAACTTTCAATTCCAGATTCATTCCCTTCCTTCCTTGTCACCCACCCTTACTGGGAAGAGAAGCAGTTCAGTATAGGTTGTACATGTGTGGCTAATGCAAAACAATAACATAGTAGATATATTGTAAAAGACTGACTATATTTCCCTTCCTCCTATCCCACCTCCCACTTGTTCTATTCTCTACTTTGATCCCATCCGTTTTCAAAAGTGGGTACTTCCAACTTCCCTCCCCCCCAGCCTGCCCTCCCTTCCATCATCCCCCTTCTCATCCCCTTCCCCCCCTACTCTCCGGGAGGGTGAGATACCCTATTTAGTGTGTATTTCACTCCCTCCTCAAGCCAAATTCAATGGGAATAAGGTTGACCCATTCCCTTTTGCCTTCCTATTCTTCCTCTCCATTGTAACCATTTTCCCTTGCCTCTTCTGAAAGAGATAGTTTACCCCAATCTGTCTCTCCCCATTTCCTCTCATTATATTCCTCTCACCTCATAATTTCACCTTTTAAGTATCATCCCTTCCTGTTAAATTGGTCCTGTGCCCTTTATAGATGTATATAAAGGTATATGTAAACATATATATGTAAAATATATACACACATTCACGTATGTATTCATATGCCCATATACCCTCATATATATATGTATATATATGTATATATACATATATATATATTTCTAATCCCTTCAACTACTGAGAAAAGTTTCATCAGTTACAATTATTGTTTTTCCATGTAGGAATGTTAATAGTTCAACTTTGATAAGTTCCTTATGATTTCTTTTCCCTGTTTACCTTCTCATGCTTCTCTTGCTTCTTCTATCTCAATGTCAAATTTTCTATTCAACTCTGGTTTTTTCAGCAAGAATGCTTGGAAGTCCTCTATTCCACTGAATGACCATATTTTCCCCCGAAACATGATACTCAGTTTTGCTGGGTAGGTGACTCTTGGTTTTAAGCCTGGCTTCTTTGATCTCCAGAATATCATATTCCAAGCCCTTCAATCCCTCAGTGTAGAAGCTGCTAGATCCTGGGTTATCCTGATTGTGTTTCCACAATATTCAAATTGTTTCTTCCTGGCTGCTTGTAATATTCTCTCCTTGATCTGGGAATTCTGGAACCTGGCTATAATAATCCTAGGAATTTTCTTTTTGGGATCTTTTTCAGGAGGTGATCGGTGGATTCTTTCAACCTCTATTTTGCCCTCTGCTACTAAAACATCAGGGCAGTTTTCTTTGAGAACTTCCTGGAGGATGATTTCTAGGTTCTTACTTTGGTCTTGGCTTTCAGGTAGTCCAATAATTTTTAAATTATCTCTCCTAGATCTATTTTCCAGGTCAGTGGTTTTTCCCATGAGATATTTCACATTGCCTTCTATTCTTTCATTTGTTTGGATCTGTTTAACAGCATCTTGGTTTCTCATAAAGTCATTAGCTTCCATTTGCTCCAATCTAATTCTGAAGCAATGATTCTCCTCATTGAGCTTTTGAGATTCTTTTTCCATCTGGCAAATTTGGCTTTTTAAGGCATTCTTATCCTCATTGCCTTTTTGAGCCTCCTTTGTCATTTGAGTCAGTCTGTTTTTTAAGGTATTATTTTCCTCAGTCAGGTTGTTGGCTCTCATTTCGTAATTTTCTTGCATTATTCTCATTTCTCTTCCCAATTTTTCCTCCACTTTTTTATCCGCTTCTTAGGTCCTCTATGGCCTGTAACCAGCTTGTATTTACCTTTGAAGCTTTAGGTGCAGGAGTTCTGACTTTACTGTTTGTAAGGGTTATGGGATTTAAAGATCTCCCATGCCCCATGGACGTGCTGACATAGCAGAGCAAGAAAAAAAAAAAAAAAGCCGGGCTGACGGGCCTGCGGGTGGGGGGTGGGGGGGGGTGCCTTTTTTTTTTTTTTTTTGAGTTAAGACTCCTGCTGAGGACTGCCAGGGGCCGGAGCTACTGGGAGCACGCTGGGTGGTTGCTGTGAGTGGGGAGAGGAGGACCTTTGCCTGAGGTAGCCTGTTTTGTTTTAAAGGCTTGAGAATGTGGGTGCTTTCTACTTTATCTACCTGTGCCAATATCATAACTACTCTGATGGCTTTCACTTTCTGGTTTTGGGATTCAGTCTTTTGGTATCTTAACAAATTTTCTAGTTTATTTCCCCAAATGGCAAACCTGATGTATTTTGTGATGGATAATTATATCAGCATATTTGTAATCTCTATAGGCATTGTGAATATGGCATTGCTGATATATTTGGCGACGAGGATGGGATCACAAAATGTCAGGCCTCTATTTGGAAGCAGTGGGGCTTTAGAGGGAGAAATGGCTATTCCAGGATGGGAGGATTTGCCTTATTCCTCTCTAGCCAGAGAATGGGCTAAAAGCACAGGGCCCTGTGAAAACTGGGAACCAAGGCTAAAAGAGGGAGAACCTGGAGATTTGGAAAGATGTTTGAAAGCAATACCCATAGAACCAGGCAAAGAACTGGCAGGAGTGTGCAGGAGAGGCTGGGTGCTGCTAACAAGTTATCGCCTTATGTGTAAAAGTAGGGATAAGCTGCTGAAGGAAAGAGCTAGGATGACTAGGGAGTCAGCTGGTTTGCCTGGGGATTCTTCTGTGTCACAGCACTCAGAAGAACAAACTGGAGGGACTCATGTGGTCCAGGAGCAAGCTACTGTTCATGTAGCTAAAAGGAAGCAAAAAACTAGCAGAAGGAATGTGCATGCAGCTTTTGTACAGGCTGGGCAGAGTTGCCCTGACAGCTTCCAGGAGAATGTGTGTGAGGAGAATGGATTAGGTTAGATGAGGAGTCTCCTAAGAGAAGCTCTCCCCATACGAAGAAGAAGGCAGGAGAACCACCGAGGCAAAACAGAGTCCAGGGAGATAATTGAGGATTTCACTCAACAGGAGATCACTGATATATTGAGTAGATTTACCCAAAGAATGGGGGAGTCTTTAGTGTCTTGGATAGTAAGAATCACTGATGAAGGCGCAGGAGGAATAACACTGGACAATGAGGACTGTTTAAAATTCATAAGTATCAGTCAGAATCCTTTTGTACACCAGGCTTTTAGGGATCACCATATGCAAGGAGGAAATAACAAAACGAGTCTTCTAGCTTTAGCTGCAGAAGGTTGCAAAAAGCAATATCCAACTGAATCTATGTGGCCTAGGGGAGACAGACCCTGGTACTCACTTAGAGACTGTATGAGAAAGTTAAAGGAGGAGGTAATGAAACTGCTATCCTGATTGGAGATGCAAATGCATATTATGATACCCCCCTAGGAGTTCCTCATAGAAATATCATAGTGAAGACGGCTCCTCCTGCATATAAGCACCTAATTCTGACTCTTTTAATTGGAGAAATAGGACACCCTCTTTCAGAGGTGCTGGATAAGATTTCACAATTAAGCGATTTAGGGGAATGGGAAAAAGACAAATTGCCTGGAGAGAGAAGAGTAAACAGCCAGAGGATTCAGAGACAAAATAGACCCACAAGAAGGGAACTGTTTACTGCTCTATTAAGAGCTGGGGTGGACTTTAGAAGAATAGATGGTATTCCAACTGAAGAGCTGCATAAGCTGTACCAAGAAAAGGTACTTAGCATTAGAATGAACAGGGAAGCAGGAACCACCCCCTCAGGTATTTCTGAATCTGAATCTTTGTATCCACGTTTGCCCCACCTTCAGGGGGAATAGGAGATAGGCCAAGCCCCAGCCCAGATAAAAGAAATATGCAGAAGAGATTGCAGACCCCATATTGGTTTAACAATATATTGGAAGAATGGATCAACTACTGTGACGAGGGCACTGATTGATACTGGGGCTGAGGCCACACTTATCTATGGAAACCCTGATAAGTTTAAACATGGAACTCCTATTACCATCACAGGTCTAGGAGACACTGAAATATCAGCCAGACAGGTTAAAATAACAATGAAAATTGGGCAGTTACCTAAGAAGGAATATACTGTGGTTGTTGTACCCATTCCTGAATACATCATTGGAATAGATGTATTGAGAGGCATGACTCTGAATTTACCTGAAGGAAGATACCAATTTGCTGTGAGGAAGATAGGAATCAATACAGTTTTAGTAGGAAAACTAAAAATGGACCCAATCACTTTACCTGAACCTTCTGAAGTAATTACTTTAAAACAGTATCGTGTGCCAGGTGGGCAAGATGAAATTGCCACTACTATAAAGGAATATGTTGAAGCAGGAGTGTTAGTCCCTACAACCACAAGATGGAATAATCCTGTCTGGCCAGTAAGAAAATCAGATGGGACATGGAGAATGGCTGTGGATTATAGACAGTTGAATAAGGTGACTCCTTCTTTGTATGCTGCTGTTCCAGATACCATCACCTTAAATCATTTATTCTACCGTGAGTGAGGCTACAATAGTCTGGTTATTGTTCTTGATTTTTTGTTTGTTCACCTTGTTTGTTAGATTTGTTTCCACAGGCTTGGTACCCTCCATCTGTAGATGCCTGATAGCTTAAGCTGGATGTCACCCTCTGTCTGCAACTGTGATGTGTCACCCTTGGACCTGGCATCAAGCATATTAAGAACTGACCTCTCAAATGGGACCCCTAAGGACAGGGACAGCTCTACATCCGATTTCAGCAGCAAGTAGCCATAGAAGAAGAGATCTTCACCCCTTACCACAAGATTTTGGGGCCCCATTTGTTCGGGGTGGGGGGAATGATGGGGAGCTTGTGCTCAAGCCCCACCCTAAAATATGTTTTCTTGTGTTTATTGTGTGCTATTCTTGTTATATTGTTGTGAAATTTTGTTGACACCAGTTATTCCTACTGTATTTTTGCCAAGTAAGGGACATGAAAAATCTTGGGGCCGAATGTAAGGGTTATGGGATTTAAAGATCTCCCATGCCCCATGGACGTGCTGACATAGCAGAGCAAGAAAAAAGAAAAGCCGAGATAACGGTCCTGCGGTTGGCAGTTGGTGGCAGTTGCCTTTTTTTTTTTTTTGAGTTAAGACTCCTGCTGAGGACTGCCAGGGGCCGGAGCTGCTGGGAGCACGCTGGGTGGTTGCTGTGAGTGGGGAGAGGAGGACCTTTGCCTGAGGTAGCCTGTTTTGTTTTAAAGGCTTGAGAATGTGGGTGCTTTCTACTTTATCTACCTGTGCCAATATCATAACTACTCTGATGGCTTTCACTTTCTGGTTTTGGGATTCAGTCTTTTGGTATCTTAATAAATTTTCTAGTTTATTTCCCCAAATGGCAAACCTGATGTATTTTGTGATGGATAATTATATCAGCATATTTGTAATCTCTATAGGCATTGTGAATATGGCATTGCTGATACACTGTTTTCCTCCTGTTCCATGCTTTGCTCCTTTTTGTCCCCAAAATAGGAGTGTAATGTTGGAATCTTCTGTCTGCTTTGTTTCCTTTGCCTGCTCATTTTGCCACTCAATTACTTGACTTTTGCGCTTTTTGCCACAGTAGGACTCTGCCACCAGACAGGGGAGCTTTTGTCCCAAACACTGGGGTTTTCTCAGCTACCGGAGTTATTAGATGGGTGCCCTCCCTGAGGTCTCCACACACTCTGGCAAGCTGGACACACACCCCAGGACCTCCACCCTAGACTGCAATCCAGATCCAAGAAGGTTAAAGCAAGAGCGATTACCCCTCAGAGCAGTGCTTGGTCCCCCTACACTCTGCAGGCCAGGAGCTGCAGCTGCCACGTGGCACTGGCTGGCTGTGCTGGCATCACAGCAGCTTCTCGCCCCTGGGGGTGGTAAAAGCCACGCACTCCCACTTACTGGTCCCAAAGTCCAGACTGCACTGACCTCTCACTTTGTCCTTAGCATCTATGTGTTGATAAATCTGGAAAGGGCCACAGCTGCTGCTGATCTGGAGTCCCTCTGGCCAGTGGCTGGTCAGGCCCACCCTGGGGCTAAAAACTCGGAGTGGGGCTGGGCTTGGCTGCCAGAGTCCTGTGCTGGCCGGTTCCTGCTGGCCTGTGGGGCTGTCCTCAGCGGGAGGTTAGCTTCTCTGTGTCATTTTGTGGGTTCTGCAGCTCCAAAGTTTGTTTAGAGTCCTCTTTTTACATGGATTGGGGAAGATGGAAGCTGGAGGCACAGGAAGGTCCCGCTTCTACTCCGCCACCTTGGCTCTGCCCCCCAGACCTTCTTTTCTAAATGAAACAAATATATTCCTAGTAACTAAATTGAAGAAGGCTAAAGTGAAGAAAAAGAACCATTGTTAATATCATTAATAAATATCCATTTTAAGTTTTAAATTATATTCTAGGGAAAAAAACAAAATTTTGATCCAAAATCCCCTTATTATGATGAATTTAAGTATACTACAAATGTTTCAACAGTAGGAAAACAATTAGCAAAATATCATATGAAAAAGATTTCCAAAAGGTCTATGAAAGAGTACAACACTCTATGCTAACAATCCTACAAAGTATAATGACCAGAGGATACTTAGAAAAATGTGACAAAAGTTTGTACCTAAAACCCAAATCTAACAACATATGTAAGGCAGAAACATGAAAAGACTTCCCAATGAGCAAAGATGCCCCTTTTTGCAATTGTTATTTGACATCATTTTAGAAATACTGATGATAATAATACACAAAAAATAATGATATAAATGTAAGCAAAGAGAAGACAAAACCATTCTGAATTTTATATGAAATTATGGTTTCCTTAGAAAATTTTAGGAAATCAGCAGAGAATAATATCTTTACTAGAGTTTTAGTCTACAAAAATCTACATTGTTCCATATCACAATTGCCAAATCCAGGAGACAATCATAGAAGGTGAAGTAGTTTTTAAAATAACTATAAAATGTATAAGCATATCTAATATACATATAGATACATTTACAAAATTCTCTTTAAAAACAAAGAGAAAAAAATTAACTGTGGAGATATTCACTACTTGTGGCTTGGCTTTGCTAATATGAGAAAAAAAAGATAATATTTTCAAAATTGATTCACAGATTTAACATTAAGCTAAAGAGAAATTTTTTAGGTCTAGAAAAACTATTAATAGAAAACATTGGGAAAGGAATAAACTTAAAATATCAAAGGAAAAGAAAGGTAACTTCAAACTATATTATAAAGTAGTAATCATCAAAATAACATTTTACTTCTTAAAAATAGGAAAATAGACCTATTCTAAAGGCTAGATGAGGAAGAATCAGAAAAAAATGAAGTCAATAAGAATTGAACACTATAACTCCATATGTCTGTGTGTATCTATCTCTATGTTCTGTTTGTACATTGTTACTTACATGCTGTCTTTCCAGTTAGATTGTGGGATCCTTGAGAGTGAGGTGTGTTTTATGTTTTCGTGTTTTGCTTTTCTTTGTGGCCCCATCACTCAGAATAGTACCTGACATTTTAAAAATACTGGTTGACTTGACAATAGTCCAGTGCTCAGAGAACCTACATGTATATGCATATGTATGCGTGTATGTATATATGTACACATATGCATGTGTGTGTATGCTATGTGTATATATAAGAACTTCTTATTTGAGAAGAATTGCTGGAAAAAATGGAAAGCATTTTGGTAGACTTTGATATACTGCTATATCTCCCTTCAGGGTTCTAGGTGTATTCCTGATGAACCAGGAGGTGACTGTCTTGCTAGTACTATAGAAAACATAAGTCTAAGTAAATCTTCAGGATATTCTTCCATCCATGATTATGAACTGGTGGAAATCAATTAGCGAGGCTCAATTAGCTTTTGGAAAGGGATATGTACTATAGTTATAGTGGCTTTTGATACATCTTCCCCAAAAGTCTTTGATACACTCTCTCACCAGCATATACAGAATCCAGGAGAAATTGGATTCAAACTTAGTGAATATATGTCACAAAGGGATGACTCACAACTTCTAATTCCTTGGAGTCATTTACTCTCTTTCAAATTCTCACTAGGCAAATTATACCTTTTTTTTTTTTTTTTGCTAAGCTCCTTGTAGAGTTTTAAAGCTGACTTTACTCCATGGTTCATCCCTGCTTGGTAATGCAGACACTTCATCCAGCCTTTGTTATTCTGAGGATCCTGCTGGGACACTAACGAAAATTCCAAATCCTCCAACCTTCCAAGTTTCACAATGTCCTCCTCTGACCAAGGGATGGACCGAGGCTGAGAACAATGCTCTCCCTCCCTGCAGATGATTCGTTCTCAACAACTGGAAAACTTCCACCAATGAACTAATAGATTTTCTTATCATTTGGTTCAAAACTTTTGCTATTTTATAAGAAACCCACAGGGTGTGACCAAGTGTCCTCTACCAATCTAAATACACCTCCTATGCAACATCACTCCATTTTATTCAATGGCTTTCAATGAGTTTTTTTTTTCATCTAAAGATTTGGTGATTCAACAGAGGTGTATATGCTTTGTTCCAGCTTAGTTCATCACCTGATCTATTAACTCAATGAAGTTGTGTTCACTAACAGTCCCCACACCCAACCTTACAATTATAAGCAATTTTCCCCTGTTCCCTTCTAAAGGGAAAGAATTAGCAGTTCCTAAGACACTTATATGGGAATGCAGATAGAATATCATAAACTAGCCAAAAATCAAGAGATTTACTGATTGTCTAAGAGCCAGTTTGGCATTATTAGTTGAAAAATTATCAATTTCTAGTATACTCCATTGTTTCAATTAGGAAACAGAGTTGAGGGGGTGGGCGGGGAGAGGATGTAACCCAGAGTACAATTCTGGTGGAAAAGACACTATCCTAATTGGGGGAAGGCCATCCAGGTCTAAGGAATCATAATAATAGTGCACAATAGGTCCCATTTTTATAATGCCTTCAAATTTCCAAATGTTTGTCTCACTACAACTTTGCAAAATTGAAATTCTAGAGCAAGCTAGTCCCCAGGGCTTTTAAGTACGGCCTAGATAAGTCATTTTCATTACTACCCATTGTGTAGTGGACAGTTTCCTTTCAAACACATTTCTGTTCAACTTTCACTGTAACTTAACCTGATACACTGAATTGATCCTTCCTCATGCAATATGAACATAGGATCCTTCCTCATGCAATATGAACATAGATCTGTACTAAAACCGAAGATGGATCAATCATGATAAAGACAAGAAGCAGGATGCTGGGAGAAATAGTTATGCCTTCATTCAACATGCATCCCTTAAGTACTTCTCAAATGCAAGGCACTATGGGAAGTCCAAGGATAGAAACACAATAAGACAAAACAGTTCCTACATTCAAAAAAAGTGACATATTATTAGTTTGGTAGGGCTTGGTTACAGTGATTCTGACTCCTGTAGAGGGGAACCTGTAATTCCAGAATAAAAGCATTACTCAAGGGGATGCCCATGAATTGGGGAATGATTAAACAAGTTGCGGTATATGAACGTAATGGAATACTATTGTGCTATAAGAAATGAGGAGCAGAAGGACTTCATAATAACCTGGAGAGACTTATATAAACTGACACTGAGTGAGGGGAGCAGAAGCAGGAGAACTTTGTACACAATTACAGACACATCATGTCTGTGATAACTGACTTTGATAGACTGGTTCCTCTCAGCAATGCAAGGCTATAAGACAACTCCAAAAGACTCATGATGGAAAGGGCCACGCACATCCAGAGAAAGAATTATGGAATCTGAATGCAGACTGAAGCAAACTACTTGCTCTCTCTTTCTTGTTTTGTTTTTTCTTTCTTGTTCATTCCATTGGTTATAATTCTTCTTTACAACTTGACTAATGTTTAATGTGAAGGTATTTGTAAATCCTATATTTGATTGCATGCCGCCACGGGGGGAAGGGAAGGGGAGAGGGAGAAAATTTGGAACTCAAAAGCTTGTGGAACTGAATGTTGTAAACTAAAAGTAGATAAGTAAATAAAACTAATAAAAGCATTACTCTATAGGTGTGGGAATTTGACAGAGTTGGAATTTAGTAAATATTTCTTAAATGACACAGAAGTTCTTATTTTTCATTCAGGTAGAAGTCTTCACCCGCCCTCATTGCCTTTGAGGTTAGACAGTTTCCAAGGAGTCACACAATACCATTTTTCACCCCTGTAGTTCCAATGTCTGGCACATAAAAGGTGTTAAATAAATGTTTGTTAAATTGTATTGAAGATCAATGGGGTTGTAATTTGCTCCTTTCTAAACATTTCAAGTTTGCTTTGTTTATTTCCCATACTTATGCCCTGATACAGATATCTCAGATCAAAAATAATATTCCAAACCCTCTCTTCCCAGGTGTTTTGTTCTATTAGTTACCAACTCCCAAGCCAGTTCCCTTTGGCACCTTCCAAAATCTCCAGAATCTCCTCCTTGTCATAGGCATTCAATTTAGTAATAAGCAGCATTCGGCAATATTCAGTTCACCTGCTCCCACCTGTTTCTGCACCTGTTTTCTGGTGCTCCAGAGTCATTTAATAGTTTAATTATTTACAGACTTTTGACACCTCTGCTATTGGTGTATTGTATTGGTATTTAACTTTTCAGACATCTGTATCTTTTCTCCCCAAATAGATTACAAGCTTTTAAAGGGTTAGGGGCCAAGCTTTTTACTTCTTTGTATCATCCATAGCAGTTAGCATTAAGATTATGCATACAGTAGGAGTTTAGTGAATGAAAGCATTAAGGAAAAAGTGAAAAGAATACTGTATTAGCAGTCGTTGGAGGATTTCCAGTCACAGTCATGCTACTTTGAAGGTAATCCAGTTTTCTCTGGGCCTTGGTTTCCTCTTTGGTAAAAAGGAAGTTTAAACTCTATTTTAGGTTCATAGGGCTTAGAGTTGGAAGGGCCTTTGAAGATCAGCTACAACAGTGAATTAATCAATTAATTATCAAGGATCAATTAAGAATCGACTGTAGAGTAGCTACTGGATATTTAGACAAAAAGAAGCAGTCTCTGCACTTAAGGAACTTGCATTCTTTAAAATTCTCCTCATTTTGTAATCGATGTCCCTCATTTTACAGAGGAGAAGAGGCAGTGGTGTGCATAAATAAGTATTTAATGACTGACTCATTATAACAAAAGAAAAAAGACTCCATGACACACTTTCAAGTTTAATCTGCATCATTAAAATTTCCTCTATCTTCTTCTTAAGTTTAGACAATAAATAAAGCCTCAATTTGTAACATTTGGCAATTTCCTAGGTATACATATCACACAGAAAATTTAATAATTGTCTCCTTAGACATTTTTAAGTGGCTCTAGCAAACCCTGGGCAGAGGGTTTTTCCAATGTATGAATTCCAAGGCTGAGGTGAGGCTTCAGGATGATGAACTAGGGCATGGTAGAGTGGAGTCTGGAGAGGGACAAGACATGGCTGTCTTTAGATCAGATGGACTCTTTTAACAATTGTAAAATTATTTGATTATTTTCTCTTTTTTACTACCCTTGAAAAGAGAGTATTTTCTCATTCAGAGAACAAACACCAGCTACCGTGTTTCCCTGATAATAAGACACTGTCCTATTAATTTTTTTTGGAAAGAAAAACACCAGAGGGCTTATTTTCAGGGGAGGGCTTATGTTGTCCTGCCTCAGCTCTCCTCCGTGGCACTGCTCTCAATGGCGCCAGCAAGCAAATCACTGGGGAAGAACAGGATGACTCGCTCACTGCTGCAGCTCTGATTGGATGCAGCTCGGAGCGCGGCGTGCGTTTCACGGGGGGGAGGGGGAACGGTGCATACAGAGGGTACCGTAATGTAGCATGTAGCGCAGGGGATCATCTTCACTACAGTAGCAATCTCAATAGGGCTTATTTTCGGGGGAGGGCTTATTTTAGAGGAATCTTACACAGTAAGGGGAGGGCTTATTTTTGGGATAGGTCTTATTATCGGGGAAACCCGGTATATGGCAAATTTTCCCATAAATCCCTATTTTTCCTTAGTTGATTGCCCTCTTGCTAAATCCCTTTCTCATCTTTACTTATCCATCCTAAGTTGCCACAGAATGATGGCAACTGTGTATTCTAACCAGTATTAAAAAGTTAAGAAAGGAAGGAAGGAAGGAAGGAAGGAAGGAAGGAAGGAAGGAAGGAAG
>NW_027187378.1:43360661-43402414 GCF_028583685.1 Petaurus breviceps papuanus | reverse complement strand
AGGAAGGAAGGAAGGAAGGAAGGAAGGAAGGAAGGAAGGAAGGAAGGGAAAAAGAAAAAAATCAACCTAGGAAACTGAAGTTGCTATAAATGAGAGGTCTTCCATTGCATGCTAATAAAATATTGTTTTCAGTTTGGCAACTTAAGTTATTTGTCCCTCAGTTCGTTATCTTTATGGTCACAAGAAACAAAATACAACAAACTTTCAAACTTAATTGAATGAGAATAAAAACAAAAAGCTTTCATACCATGAAAATAATGAGCAATATAACAGTTGAATCATTAAACACTCTGAGGGAAAAGCAGGAAGAAGAATGTGCCAAACAAGTCAAATTTCTACCACTACCATCACCTTGACTATCATTTCCCCTTAGACCACGGTGGAGACAACTGAGGACTCTGAGGCCAAGAGCATTGGAAATAACTCAAAATAATAATATTCCGCCATCTCTCCAAAGCACCAGACCTGCTTCTAGCCCAGTCCCCATAGACATCATTGGTGGGAGAAATCAAAGGTATATTGGTAAATGGCTAATAATTGACTTTCTGAAAAAAGTGCATTTGACATATTTTTTAAAGTTTAATCTGCACTATTAACACATTCTTCTTCACTTTCTTAAAAATAAATCAAGCCCTGATTTGCAGCATTTGCTGATTTCTAAGTTCTAAGTGCCCATACTAAAAATTTAACAATCCCTCTCAAGAGCTGCTATGAGTTGGCTACAGCACACCACTGGGAGAAATCATTGCAGAGAGAGTATCCACATTGCTAATCACCATCACCAGCAATTGCTGACCAATTACCAGCAGCTGTCAGATAGCCACAGGAGACTAGAGAGCAGCACACCCCACCACCCACAGAATACCAGTTTTATTTCCAGTCTACTCCTCATAATCATAATCAGTGAAACAACTCCTGTGGAAAAGGGGCCAGACATCCTCACTGAATGCTAACCAATGGTCATACACAAGCCAGGCAAGCCAGCCAAGCTGAAGTAGCATGGTACCCTGAGGGAGAGATAAGAGGCAGTGTGTGCCAGGCAAGTCAGACTTCACCACCTTGACTATGACTTCCCCATAGACACTGGTGGGGATATCCTAGGACCCTTAACACAAGAGTCTTTGGAATATCAGTGCTTCCAGCCCAGTGTCCTCAGCTATCACCTGGAAAGCAACCCCTGTGGAGATACATCCTGGTAACTTCCTACATGGGTTAAAATCCAGTTAAGAAAGTTCTTGCCACCAAAGTCATAAGCGTTGTCAAAAGGTTCTACATCAGAAATTTATGTCACTTTCATCAGTGGAACTGACATTAAATAAGAGGCATTACCCTCTACTTTGCCCTTGAACCCTATGGATGATCAGATTTTCTATCTGACTGGCAGCTGAAACTTTCTATATATGTTGTCTTCCCCATTAGAACATGAGTTCCTTGAGAAAAAGAACTGTCTTTCTTTCTTATTGGTATCTCCAGCACTTAGTATAGCGGTGCTTAATAAATATTTAATTCATTAATTCATTTAATCACTCATTTGTTGGTTTGTTCATTCATTAATTCATTCATTCATTAAAGAAGGTGACTAAAACTCTAGCTTTTGTGCACAATTGGAAAGTGATGTGTTTGGCTAAGATCTATAATTCCTGGCTCAAACACTTCACAGTTGTACATTAATTATAGTTACTTCATTTTACCAGCTTTCCCTGTTTTCAAACCTGATCCCATTAAAAAAAAGAAAACACTACATATATGCTACAATACATGAGGTCACCAGTAATCCCTCCAAATGTAAGTCAAATATATGTTTATGTATTTCATTAGCAAGACTTCACAGCTTATATCACAAAAATACTCTATAAACATTTACGAGAAAAAGATATATTGACTAAGAGCAAAAAGTTGTACCAAGAAGTCTAAGAATATAAAAAGCAGCTCAATATAGATTAGGTAATTATTGAACAAGCCACCCGAAAGCACAATAACATTTACACTGCCTTTATTGATTATCACAAAACTGTTAGCTTTATTCTGTATGTATGTATGTATGTATGTATGTATGTTTTATTTATATATTATAAATACATAAAATAGACACAAACATAGTGAAAATGCCAGAATATTTGATGTCTACATGGAAAACTATTCTCTAATTAAATTATGCAGAAACATGATAATGCTAACAACAACTAATATAAACCATGACATTGTTCAAGATTATAGGTTAAGTTCATTTTTATTTTTCACAAACAGAACTACTCTAAGTAAGGCTTCCAAGTAAAGAGAGAGTCAAACCAAAATAACTTACTGGTCATTTTTTGTATGTGGATATCTCTCCAGCTCCACCAAATACATATTATATAGCTTCTTCTCATGAAATCTTTCTCTTATAATAATAAAAGAGCTATTTAGACTTGCTAAGTATAAAATCATGAATGTAGATGAAAATATAGAGCCTGAAGATTTCAAGCTTGAATTTGAAGTTGAAATTGAAGAAATGGATAAAAGTGGTAAATAAAAAATACCTTGGTTTTCTCAAGATAAGACACATTGAATTTAAAGCTATTTAGGAGAAAAACTTGCTGAGAAACATGGAGATATTTACTGGAATTCTGAAATCAAAGCTGAATGGATAAAACACATTGAAAGCAATCAACATATACACAATACCCATAGGAATGTACACTTTTCAAACTACAAAATATGTCAAAACAGATTTAGAAAGTACCCTACAAAAACAGCATACAGTAGCTGCTATTAGTATATTGCCTTCAGTTTTATAACGTACTTTCTATTTGTTAGCTTATTTAATTGTCCCTACAACCGTTTAAAATAGGTACTATTAGTATGCCCATTTTACAAATGAGGAAACTGAGAGAAAGATTAATTGATTAACCCAGACTCATACAGCTAATAATTTTCTGAAGTGGGATCTGAACTCAAGTCTTCCTGATTCCAAGTCTGGCAATGCTATCCACTATGCTACCTAGCTGCTAAAACCTGTTAACAAAACATATGAATGAAACATAAAGCCCTTTAACCTGAGGTAGCTATAGAAAAAATTAAAATGTCCTTGCCATAAGGGAGGAAGAAAGTTGATAGACGTTCTCATAAAGCATATTACAAACAAGTCACTGAGTATATAATACTTTAGGAGCAAGTAGAAATCACCACACTGAGCAATAATAAAAAATAATAAAAATAAAACATACACACTTTTGAATTTTTCTAATGTAACTAAAAGTGTTTTGTCTCCAGATGAAACTTTAGATCCAAGAATGGGATGCGAGGCATTTCTTAGGCAACATACACAAGAAGTCAACAAACAATCCAAAAATATTCTGACAAAGAATCCTTGAACAAACACAGCTGAGTTATCAAGATTTGTTTTGAGAAATAGAGATATTTCTGGTTGTAATTCATGGTTACATCATTACTACTAAAAATTATAGAAGAAAAATCCGTAAACCACATGGATTTAGTGATCCATGCAGATTATGCAATAAAATGGTAGAAATGTACAGTACATCATTTACAGCAGAAAATATTTATTACCTATCAAATACCTAGCAAGACACAACCAGGTAGGCAGAATTCCACGACAGAAACTGACAGATAATGAATTTCCACCCAACAAACATAGACATAAAAATACCTTTGAAAACTCAGTAACAAACTATACAAGAACTAGACCATTATTACAGACTGAACTATTGTCCACAATTGTCCAGATAAAATACTGATCCATAAAAAACTTAAGAATAATGTTTTTGATAGATATCTCCATACCAAAGAGTCATAATTTCCACACTATGTGGGGTGCTTTCTAAATATAGAAATATGGCAAAATAAATTAAAATTATGTGAGGAAAGGATGAGGTACATATCATTCCTTCTATACTGTCTATTAGAGCTGTACTAAATAAATGTGTTTTCAATGAGCCTAAAGAAGCTTATTTTTTAATACTTTCATTCAACTCTACAAAGAATAATTTTCATCCACCTTTGCAATAATCCATACAACATTGTTCCAGTAACTTGTCTTTTTACCAATTCTATCTGAATTCCATTGAATAAGATGAGAAAAAGAAAATATCAATAACTTCCATTTCTATTATATTTCAAATTTTAAAAGTATTTTTCTAGCAATAATCCTATGAAATAAGTAGAACAAGGATTATTTTTCTTTTTGACAGATGAAGAAATTGAGGCTTAGAGATTTAAAGTGATTTGCCCAGATTCATAAAATGAGTAGCTCAGAGCTGGGGTATGAATCCAGGTGATGATTGATCTGGTAAGTAACTTTTCAGTGCCTGATATCCTATCAGGATTTTGTCAAATTCTTCCTCACCCCACAAACCCAAATTTACATCCAAAACTTCTCTATGCAGCTCCTTGGTCTTTGAGTAATGTAGGCTATTTAAAGTGACTCAGGGCTTAGGAAACACAATAGATAATCAGTAATGAAATCACTTCAGATCTTGTCTCTAGAGGAATATCTATGTTCAACTATGAATATCCCTTGTCACACAAAGTTACAGCTGATACCTTTTTCTGGGCTACCACATTTTCCTAAAACAATATCATAGGTAACTGGGGATTTAAGCATGAATAGTTATGGTATAAGGGGAAACAACAGAGAGCCTGAGCTCCAGAAAACTGTTACTGAAGCAAAGACTTGAACAGCTGTTGGAAATGTCTCAAGAGCCTGAAAAGAAGTCAGTGATTTTCAAAGATTTGTCTTTAATCACTTGAAAGTCCTGTCACATTAGAACTATTTCCAACATGAAAGTCTCCCTGGAGCACCTGATGATGCAAGCAGACGCTCCCCATTGACTGTCAATCACAGGAACCTTAAGTGAGCCATTATTTTCCTCTCTTGGGCCAGAATTTAAGCTGTTTGCTTTCTGACAAGCCCTGAAAGCTATGAGGGAGTCCTAGTGCCAAAGGAGGGAAAGGCCTCCTGGTCTGAGCTGCTGTCACTAATTCACATCCCCAACAACCAATTTCCAGAGCAGTACAATAATAATTGGACAAGTTTGTCTTAAGGAGTGAGTGCCCTGTCACTAGCTCATGGAATCATTAATTATTGAGTCCTTGAATATTATATAATCCAACCTCATTGCTGGATAGGTGAGAAAGTTGAAATTCAGGCTGTGGTGGACAGTAGTCTTAAACATACTTAATAAAGATTATTTTGCCATGTAGTCGTATAAAACATTGGACATGGAGTTAGGAAAAAATGAATTCAAGTCTTACCTCAGACACATAGACTCTGTGACCTTGAGAAAATCACTTACATCTTGATTCCTTCATCTATAAAATAGGAACAATAATTCTTATTCTAATGATTACCTCTAGTACCAACTATAATCTCCTCTCTCATTTAAAACTATTTACTATTTGGATTCTAAATACCTTTCAACTTTATATACTTTATTCATTTTTCCCCTCATGTCTTCAATAGTCCAGGGAAAATTGGTCTATTTGCTACCCACCCTGTCCCCCATAGTTTAGTCAAGCAGAAAGAGAGCTGAGACAGAGAAATAGAGACAGTCAGAGATGGGGGAAGGGAGGGATGGAGAGAGAAAGGAAAGAGGTAGGAGAGAGAAGGACAGAGACAGAGAGAGAACACGATATAATGAACAGAGTGCTGCACTTTAAATCAGGAAGACCTGCTTTTAATTCCTATCCTAGACATTTATTAGATATCCTAGACAATTCTCTTTTCTAGGACTGTTTCTTCATCTGTACAATGAGGAGGTTGGGTCCATTTATCTCTAAGCTCCCTTCCAATTCTTAATCTATGATCCTACATCTAGAGCTGGAGGGCATTTTAGAACTCATGTTGTTTAACCCCCTCTTGCTACAGATAGGGGACCTAAGCCCTGAAAACTTAAGTTACTTCTTAGGTTCAGATATGTCGCTAGGCTGGGGTTTGAGCTCCGGCTGTACCAAGATGACATCTCCTGAGGTCCCTCATACAAAGATATAATGTGAAACAAGATACATGAAGGGAGCTAGAATTTCAAATATTCTCTCGCAACAAAGAACACAGATTGAAACCCATTGGAAATTTAGTTATCTTGTAAAGTAGCCTGAAGGACTGGGAAGGGTGGGAGAGAAAACACATTTATATAGTACCTATAATGTGCCAGATACTGTGCTAAGATCCATTTTTTTAAAACAAATATCTTATTTGATCCTCACAACAACCCTGAGAGATAGATATTATTATTATCCTCATTTTACAGTTTATGAAACTGAAGCAAAAAGACATTAAATAACTTGCCAAGGATCATATAACTAGTGTCTGCATCAGGATTTGAACTCAAAGTCTTCCTGATTCCAAGCCCAGGGCTCTGACCGCTGTATCACTTGATCTCACAAATGTTTATACACAGAGGCATGGGGATTTATCATAGATAACATCTGGCAAAGCTGGTACTCGGACCCAGGACTCAAGTCAAATTTCATTAATACCTAAAGAATCAGATAAAACTCAGAAATGTCAACTTGGCCTTTTCTTTCAAAGCTTTGGATCTTGGCTAATTACATTAATAGTATCAAGTATATAACAATGAATATATTTGTGGGTAAAACTCCAAAAGGTTCATGGCTTGAAATCATCAATAGAGGGAATCTGTAATATGCATGGATACAGAAATATTCTCTCACTGATTTGGAGAAACTTTCCAGGAAAAAAAAGAATGTATTTTATATTATTTCTTATTCCAATCATTTATCTATTCATTTAACAAGTATGTATTAACACCTCCTCAGGGCAAAGCACAGTACAAGATGCTGAGTAGATACAAAGATCATTAAGACATGCTTCCTTAGGGGGCTAATAACATGTGAAAGAACGGGAGAAGGATTGTGATAGGACATGAGATTTCATTGATGTAGAGGTTCCTGGGAAAAGGAGGAAGTGTCCTTTACCACTTCAGATCAAGTAATCAAGTTAAGAAGTGTATATCAAGTAGTTACTATGTTCCAAGATCTGTGCTAAGTGCCAGGAATACAAAAAAAGGCAAAAACAGTTCTTGTTCTCAAGGAGTTCACATTCTAATAGGGGAGATAACCTACAAACAACTATGGACAAACAAAATATATTACAGGATTATGGGGTAAATCTCAGAGCAAGAGCACTGGAAATAAGGGGTGTAAGGGAATACAAGGGGTATAAGGGAAATAAGAAGTCTGGAAAGACTTCTTGCCACTGATTTGAAGAAAGTTAGTGAATCCAGGAAATGTAAATGAAGAGGAACATTCTAGGAATGGGGTAGAGTCTAGAGGAAGGCCAGTAAAAAAAAAAAAAACCATGAGTGGGTAGATGGAATGAGGAAGAGTGGGGAGTCCAGCATTGCTGAATTTTAAAGTCTCCAAGAGTGAATAAAGCATAAGAAGACTGAAAAGATAGGAAGCGGTCAGGCTATAAAGGGCTTTAAAAGTCAAGCAGAAAATATTATATTTGATTCTGGAGGTGACACAGAGCCTCTGGAGTTTATTAAATAGGGGGTGACACTTTGGAAAGATGACTCTGGTAGTTGAGTGGAGAATAGACTACTGTAGGGAAAGGGTTGAGGGATGCAGACCCACAAGCAGGCTATTGTCATAGTCCAGACATGAAGTGATAAAGTCTTGCACCAAGGTGATGGCTGTGTCATTGACAGGACTTAGCAAGAGACTAGATGTAGGAGTGGAGAGAGCATGAAGGATCAAGAATAATAGTTGGTTTGTGAAACTGGTTAATTGGAAGGATACCTTCTCTACAATTTATAATCTTAGAAAGTTGCCTGGGGCATCGAAAGAGCAAAAAATTTGCTGAGAGTCACACAACTAGTATGTATCAGAGGTAAGACATGAACACACGTCTTCCTGGCTCTCCTACCCACTATGTCACAAAGCCTTTTATCTTGTAGCAAAAGACATTAAAAACAACAACAACAACAAAAACTACTTTAATGGATTAATCCATTAATGCTGTTACTATTCCATCCATGTATCACCATATATCACCACCACCACAAATCACCACCCATATATATTTTCTTATCCTGAGATTTTTGCCCAATTCTTTCCAGGAATCTTCTAGAGAATAGTAGGTGTTACCAACTCTCCACTTCCTTTGGCAACATAACAGTTCACAAATGGTGCCTTATACCTTTGTCTTTAACCCTACTAGTCCTTAGAATTCCAGAGTTAAGCACTGACATCTTCTGGCTATTTAAATGGGATAATGGTAGAAGAAGAGCCTGTCCCTTTCCCGCTCAAATTTCTACCAATCACATGTTCCACAAGGGATCATGGGATGGCCTAGACATGGGGCATAGGTAGGACTCTCTTAATTGGAATCTATTAAACATGGAGAGGAATATGGATCACTTAATGGGGCTCACATTCTGTTCTTTCCAGAATGACATCTTCCTGGCAGAGCTCCCAGTATACATACATAATGACCATCTTAGTGGATAGAACTGAAAGGTGACACATGATTGAATTTGTGACATGGTTTGGCTCGAGCCAGATCAGCTTCTGAAGTTTGGCCTTTGACTTTGTCTTTTGTCTCTTTTCTGCCTGACTGGCAAGTATTACTACCACTCCCCCCCCCCGCCCCAAATCTTGTTTTTTGTAAAAGCCACCAAAAACTATTGACCTAAATGTCTATTTCTCTCCATTACCTTCCCTTTGGGTGGTCCAATAGAGTTTTAGGATTATATCCTCTTTCACAATTTAATAGGGAGGCATGGTTTGGTATTCTTAATTATATATTTCCCCTCTCTCTATTTCCCACAAACCCTACCTTCTTTTATCTCTGTCTCTGCTTGCCTCTCTGCCTCTATTCCTGTCTGCCTGCCTTTCTGGCTGTCTTTGTCTCTCTTTTCCCTCTCTCTGTATCTGTATCTGCATTTGTATATCTGTCTCTTTCTCTTCTCCGTCTCTCTCTGTCATTGTCTCTTTCTCTGTCTCTGTCTCTCTTCCCTTGATTCTTAGAATGCATGTTGACACAATCCATATATGTCCAAATGGGGCTGAGAGGTAATACAATTCCATCCTCTTTATAGGAATAATTTACACTTCATATATTTAGGCCTTGTGTAAAGGATTCTGTTTTGATTATATAAAAGTAATTATTTATTGACTTGTTTGCTATTGAATTTCTGACTCCCCCAATAATCCATGTACTAGGTAATTCAACTACATTGGTATGTTTATAATTGAGCTAAGAATTCCCTTACAATCTATATTACAATAATTTCTATTACATGACTTGCTCTGTAAAACAAAAGCGTGTGACTTTTTTGTGGGTTCAGCTTTGCTGCTGTGCAAAAACCAAGGAAAAAAGATCCCAGAACATTCATGTATCCATTAGCCTCCATAGCTGAAGGAAGTTGGAAGTGGGAGAATTTACCATCCTCCTCAGTCTCTTTAACAGAAGTTCTGCTCAATGATCCAAGGGCCTTCCTCTTGTTTTCAAAACACTATGTGAATACCAGTGCAACCTTGGATGATGTTCCCATGCTTTTCTGCATTCTTTCTACATAACTAAACCACCTCCTCCTCCAGCCATACATTTCTTTGATTATAGCTTTGTGATACTTACATGAAATTCAGCATTGATAATATATTATGGCTGATTGATACCCATTCACATCTTTTCATTGGCCTTTTGGTAATTCACATGTGAGTTCTTTGGGGATCATGTAATTATGTGATTTGGAACATTATAATATCATCAGAATATCATGTTTTAAAATATAGATAAAATTTCAGGAAGAAGTTTCAGTTCACTGAAAACATAAAACAATTTACCTAATGTAATCCAACCCACTTATTTCCTTCTATTTCTTTTGAGCCCAGCTCATGGTCCATCTGCAGTGTCTGACCAAGATGTACATACTAATGGACCAAGTTATTAATGAACGTGCAGATTTAAGTTAAGTTGAATTGCACTTTACATGGTCTATCCAGCAAATTGTTACCTCAAAAACACACAAGTCTGTAAAGATGGAAGTAGAACTTTATTTCCTAGGAATAAGGGAACTGTTGAATGATTTTCCACAGAGTAGTAACAGGACCAGATTTATGAATGAGGGAGACTAAAGCAGTAGTGTTAAGAACTGACTGAAGAAAGAGACTCAAATCAGGTACCAATTAGGAACTGCCACTATACTAAACAAGTTGTAACCAAGGATTGTTCTTGAGTAGTGTCAATGGGAATAGAAAGGCAGAAACAGAAGTGGGCAGCTAGATGGCACATTGGATAGAGTGCCAGGCCTGAAGTCAGGAAGACTCACCTTCCGGAGTTCAAATTTGGCCTTAGATATTTACTAGTTGTGTGACCCTGAGTAAGTCACTTAGCCCTGTTTGCCTCAGTTTCTTCATCTGTAAAATAAGCTGGAGAAGGAAATGGCAAACCACTCTAGCAACTTGGCCAATAATATGCCAGATAGGGTCATAAAGAGTTGAACATGACTGAATAACAACAACAACAATGACAAAAGTGAAAAATATTCCTGAAGTAAAATCAACCAGACATGTTAATTAACTGTATGTGTAAGATTATGGAGTTAATAAGGTGGAAAAACTTATAGGTGACTGGTGAATGACTGCACTTCTGAGGATAATTTTTAATAGAAAGTGGGAGCAATTTTAGGAAAAAAGATGATATGTTTTACTATGAATATGATGAATTTGAGGGGTCTCGTGTAGCTGTCAGAAGTGACATGGTGTAGTGGAAAGAAGGCTAGATTTATATTCAGAACCTCCAGTTTCAAAACCAAGTTCTTCTTCTTACTACTTGTGTGACCTTGGTTAAGTCATTTCCTTTCTTGGGACCACAATTTCCTCTTCTGAAAAAAATAAGAAAAGTACTAGATGACTTGAATGTTTACTTCCAAATCTACATCTCTGATTTATGCAGAGTGGGCACTTGAAGGCAACACCTTGAATTTAGGACAAAGTTTTGGCTTACCTACGATGAGTTATATAGACTGAAATTTTTCATCCTCACGGTGATATTTGCTAATTTTGTTCTCTTTAAGTATGCAAGGCTAATTCCCATGTGTTAATTTAGGAAACTGTTTCTATCCTCAGAGGCACTATGCCTATGATGAGGGTAAATGTCAACAGTGAAGAGTAATGCCATGATTAGGGCCTCATGGTTCCTCTAACAATGGTTCTGGAAGGCTTCCAGATTACTTAATAAAAGCTAGTTTCTGATTTAATATGCTCTCCAACAGAGCACCTAGGCAAAATTTACCAGAGCATAACAAGTTTGTTTTTTTTTAATATTATTATGAAAGGCAGCATGATCTAGCAGATAGAAGGCCACCCTTAGAGTAAGGAAAAGTTGGATTTAAAAACTGTCTCTGCAACATGATAGCTATGGGACCATAAGCATGCTTCTTAACATTTTAGTGCCAAAAGAAAGTCTCTAAGACTATGTCAAAGGTGAGTTCCTGGTCTGAGCAGGTAGAGAGGGAAGTCTCATAAAAGGGGTTCCCCCATTTTAATGAAATCCCAAGTCTGGATGAAAGAAAGGGCAGAAGAGGGTTTAAATGTAGATTTGACAATTATTAAACACTACTATATGCATCTCAATTTGTTAGATGCTGAGAATATACAACATTGATTTTTTTCTAAAGTAGAGGTTCATTACCTCAGGTCTGTGAATTAGACAGAAATACTTCAACATAATTGGTTTCCTTTGTATTTCTACGTACTTTATTTTATACCTTTAAAATATGATTCTGAAAAGGTATCCATAGGCTTTTCCAACTGTCAAACGTTATTGCAAAAAAAAAAAAATTAAGTCCCTGTTCTCAAAGTGCTTGTGATCTTTCCTAAGCTAGTAAGAACTGGAGTTAGGATTTGAACTCCAAGTTCAGTGTTCTTCCCACTGATGAGCTATGGGTTCTGGGAGTCCCCTGGAGCTCTCCTTGAGTCTACAGGATCTGGGAACCTCCTTTGGACTCTGATTAAATCATCTCATTTGATGAGGTATTTGCATGAGGCAATAAGCCTTACCTTGTGGCTGGCCCCAGGCCTCTAGCCTAGTTACTAACTACTAACTCTAGCCTAGTTACTAGCCTAGCCCTCCATTGTTCATCTACTTCCCACCCTTGAGCCTATCAAAATACCAATACACCCTAGAACTGGCCTAGCTCACCTTAGGCTGTAGCCTCCAGCTACTTCCCACCTTTAATCACTCATTGACCTCATTAACTCCTTCTGAAGACCTTCCCCAAACTCCTCCTGTAGACCACCCCTAGATTCCTTCCACAACCTTCTGTATATAAGACCTAATCCTGTCTTCATGTTTGTGAGACTGCCATGGAATGGTGAGAGCACCGTAGACCTAGCACAGGCGTACTCTGTGTCTAATACAAGCGAACTTTTAATAAACTTTACTTTTCTTTGGCTGAGAAGACTTGAGCTGAATTCATTCGGCAGGACCTGGAGTGTTGGTATTTTGGGGTCCCCAGAGCAACTCTAACCCTCTTAGGGGGTAAACTCTTCACCACTACACAACACTGGCTCTTCTGCTAGCTCTTTGTTCAAGGATTTTAAATAACCTTTTATTTAAGACTTTCCACAAAACCTCCCTTTCTGGGCTTGAATTATTTTTATATTATCCTTATCATTCAGATGGGGAAATTGAGGTTTAGAGAAATTATATGATGTGCATATGCCTTGAATACTTTAGAATGTAAGCTACTAGCATTCATTTTGTTATCACAAGATGTCTTCAAGCCCATGTAAAAGGACTCATTGTTGATGTTTTATAGGAAATTGTTGCTCATGTCTGGAGTGCACTATCATACAGTGTCAGAGACAAGATTTTGGCTAGGATTTGTGTTCCTTTCTATAATACAGTCCTTTTATGCAAATATTTACTGTTCACAGCAAGTGAGGATTTGAAGCTCACCCAATAATTATGTACAGCTACATGGGAGGGCAAGGATCTTTTTCAGGGGCCTAAGGAAATATGTTGGAATAAAGTGTTTAAAGGCAAATTAGAAAATCACCACCACCATCAAAAATCACTAGATCTGTTTGGTTGTTCTGCCTTTTTGCAAAGTTCTTAGAAGGAATGTGTGATGTCTTACCTAAATCCTGGGGGAAAAAATTCATCTATTTAAATGACAACTGAGCCTTATGACATAGTCCAGGAGAAATCCTTTTTCTCTGGTTCCTGCTTCAGAAGCGGGTACCTCCTACTACTAAGCACATTATTCTCATCAAAATCATTGACCCTGTGCCTTGCTGAATTCCCCCAAAGAGCTGCTGTGTTACTGGCATCAGTAAGGGTGGAAAAGGGTTACAGTGTACTAAATTTCTTTAGGCTATACATCTGTGCTGTTGAATTCATCTCTTCTTCACTTACATAGCCACCACCTAGTACAGACACTCACCTCTCACCTAGATTTTTGTAATGGCTTTCTAAACTGCTCCCCTCCCTCTGGTATCTCCCTACTTCAATCCATGCTAAGCTGCCAAAGGGATTTTTTTTTAATGTGTAGCTCCAATCATATCTACCCTCTATTCAAGAAACTCCAGGGGCTCCCTGCTCCAGGATAAAACATGAAGCATTAAAGTCTATTCATAACCTGGCCCCTTTCTACCTTTCCAGTCTTCTTACAGTCTTTTATTATTGTTTTTGTTGTTACCATTACTATTATTTTATTATATTAATATATTAAATATATATTATATAATATATACATACATATATTTATTATTTCATTATTACTTCCCTCCACCTACTTTATAATCCAGGCCTACTTCTGATTTCTCATTCAAGATTCTCCATTTTCCATCTTCATTCTTTTCTTACTGGCTGTCATTCATTCCTAGAAGGCTTTCCCTCACTTCCCCCTTTTAAGTTCCTTGGCTAGAGATCAGAAGGCTTCTCCTGATGGAAACATTCATTTTATTGATATATTCATTTTCTCAAAACATACCTACTGTGTCTAATTACTGAAGGGCATTTTTTTTTAAATGATGACTTCCCTCCAAGAGGGACCACACACTACAGTGGAAATTGTGCCGGATTCAAAGTTGGGTTACCTCATTTCAAATACTGATTCTGCTATGTCCTACTTGTGGATGACTAGACAACTCACCTAGGTTATTTGGACCACAGTTCCCTTCTCTGTTTAATGAGGCAAGTGAAATAGATAGCCACCTCATTTTTTTGTTTGTTTGTTTTGCTTTGTTTTTCATTTCTAAATCTTTGAATGCACCTAGATGATGTGGTAAATAGAGTGTTGGTCCTTAGAGTAAAGAGGACCTGAGTTCAAACCTGCCTCAACTCACTAGTTTTATGTCCCTGAACAAGTCACTTCTCTGGCCTCCATTTATCTGGGGACCTAATGACCTCTCAAGTCCTTTCTATCTCTAAACCTAGTATTTTATGACCTGGATTCTTGGGTCCACCAGGTCTACTGTTTCCTTGTGGTATGTCTATGCTATTATTCTGCCTACTTAAGGCTCAGTATCCTGATGTATAAAGTATAAATAATAATACTTTTAGTAATTACCTCATGAGTCAGGTATGATAGTCAAAAGAAAAAAATACATATAAGGTATTTTATTCCATAAAGTAAAATTAATATGTTTGTGTTTATAAAATCTTTCATTTAAACTGTCTCTTTCTTAGGCTGAGCATTCCACTCCTTCATGTGATTTCAATGTACCATGGTTTTTGGTTCCCTCACCACCCTGGCTACTATTATCTAGTGACCCTCTGACTTGTCAATATCCTTCCCCAAATTGATATTATTAACATTAGTAAGTATCAAAATTTATAATTCTCCAGGGGTCAAGGTGGTCTATGACTCATAGTATCACCAGGAGAATGTTGTCTTAGGGTAATGAATTTAAAACTGGGAGGGATATAATACATCATACAATCCAAGGTGTTAATTACTGATTTGAGTTCAAGTCCATGGAATTCAGATCTAGCACATTTTCCACCACACCATGATTGGTGGCTCCCTTGAGAAAATCAAAGGAGAGATACAGGAGTCAGTTGGAATCAACTTGCAAGAGCCAATCGTTAAATTTTCATTGTGAGCATTTACATCACAAAAATTGGCAAGCATTACAAATCAGTGTTTGAGTTATTATTTTGCCGACTGTCTAGATTTAAGAAAGTGGTGGAGAAAGTATTACTTATGCAGGGTAAAATTAAAATACATCATACATCTTTGGAAAGTTGGTGGTTGAACATTTGCCAGCATACCACTACTTATATCCATAAACTTTCGTTGTTGTTAAGTTGTTTTCAGTTGTGTCCCACTCTTCATGACCCCATTTGGGGTTTTCTTGGCAAAGACACTGGAGTGGATTGCTGTTTTCTTCTCGACCTCATGTTACAGATGAGGAAACTAAGTCAAACAGGGTTAAGTGACTTGCCCAGGATCACACAACTAAACAGTGTCTGAAGCCAGATTTGAACTCAAGAAGATGAGTCTTCCTCACTCCAGGCCTGGTGCTTGATGCACTGTGCCACCTAGCATTTGACAAATAACTTATTCTATAAAAGAGGTATAAAACACCAAACCCACATGATGAATGACTAGAAATAAAAGCAGGGAGTTGATCATGTGGTTAAAGCAAAGGATAAAAGACTGAGAGGAGGTGCATTGCTCTGGTATCCACAAAGTAAAAAGACCTAAAGAAAAGGCTCTAGCAATTTGAATAGATCTTTCATGGAGAATTAATGGTAAGACATGGATAAGAAATACAGGATGAGAAAATTTAGCTGGCATGTAATCTGCACAATGGAAGGAGGTCGTATAGTCGGTAAAGTATGAATTAATTAATAATACCTAACATGGCAAAATGGCAGCATGGTTCAAGTCTTTTGCTTCATACATGTCTGTGTCACCTTGGACAAGTCATTTAACCTTAGTGTCCCAGGCAACTCTAAGACTATAGGTTACAAAACAGGTATCATTATGTATTGGTTATTACAACATCTCTATGAGTCAGGCAGAGTCATTGTTATTATTCCCCTTCTAATGATTAGGAAATTAAGGTTAAGTGATGTTTAGGTCCAAATTCAAATGGCTAGCCAGTGTCAGTAGCTAGGACTGGTGTCTAAGACTTCTCACTTCTTAACCAGAATTCCTTTTATTTCATTTTTACAAAGGACGAAACAGCAGAATAGTCACCATCCTTGAAAAGTTGAGCAAGTTAAACTACGTAAATGTCTATTCTATAATAAGTAGTAGGTTATTATACCAAGGCCCCAGTAGTCAAAGGGGAGTTCAGAGTAAGAGGGAAATATCATTATGTAAACCCCACTTATATTAATTCAAATTTGTTATAAAAATATCATAGGAATTGATTCTTCCTTCATTTGTTCTAAGCAGTGAGGCTGTTTTTGCCAAGTCAACCTCTCTAAGAAACATTTTTTCACCATCTTACTTACCTGTAGAATTCTGTATCATAGAAAGGGCATATCACTTCTCAGTAATTAAATATCTATACTAAAGATTATGGTAACTATTGCTTTCAACACTCTGGAAGGAGAGTATTTCTAAAGCAGCCATCAAAAATACATATTCATTCTGTTATCAAGGCTATTAAAGCAATTCCCTTCCACCCACTTATGGAGGACAGCATTCTGGGAGGAGCTGCAATTTGTTCATAGAAGAGAAATATTTGTGCCAAGAACTCAACTGAAACAAATGTCGTTCTTGATGGGTAGCATCTATGCTTAATATGATTTGAAGACTTTGAAATAAGGGCTTTAAATTTGCCCTTCTGTGATGTGGCATTTACAACGTATACATAATTTAACATGAGTTGAGTGGCATGAAAGGACTCAGAGTACAGCATGACATGGTAAAATACCAGGCAGAGCCATTGAAATTTCCACAGAACCTTTCTGAGGTTCTTATTCCAATAATGTGCAGTTAGGCATCCTGTCATCATCCTTCATTGGAAATGTCACCGTCCTTCTTGTTAAATCCTCCTCCCAGCAAGTTTTGTGAATGTCTGACAGAAAATTGTCAAAAAAGCAACCACAAAGGGAGATGTCATTTGTCTTCTAAGTAAAGAAGATGTTGATTACTGGAGCAAGTGGAAGATGGGCTAAGCAAGGACTAGGGAAGTTGCTGGTCCCTCCTATGATACTGGTATAGAGGTATAGCTACTTCCACATGGAAGGCAATAAGAATAAAGCCTTAACTGAGAGGCCATACCTGGAGAAAGGTAATGGAATTGTAGCCTTCTCAGAAATGGAAGAATCATGGCATTTTTAGAGCCAGAAGGGACATCAGGAACTCAGGCAAGGAACGTTAAATGCCACAGATAGTTAATAGCAGAGTTGGGATTTAAGATCAGGTTTTCTTATTCCCAATCCAACAACCTTTCCAGAGCTCCATTTTGTTATATATTAACCCCTCCTTCCCCTTTTTATCCTAATGGACCCCACCCTTGCATTGGTTGAACTTTCATGCAATTTCCTCTGATTTTATGTTTTTGGGACTTCTCAAGCCTTTCCTTTGTTGTTCATCTCCAATTTATCCTGTATATACCTTCCTTGTGCATAATTATTTGCATGTTGGCTCCCTGCAAGGATGGGGAACCTGTGGTCTTGAGGCCATATGTGATTTTCTAGGTCTTTGAGTATAGCCTTTTGCCTGAGTCCAAGTTTTACAGCACAAATCCTTTAATGAAGGGGATTTGTTCTGTGAAGTTTGGATTCTGAGGACCTAGAGGGCCACATGTGGCCTTGAGGTCATAGGTTCCCCATTCCAAGACCATGAGTTCCTTGAGAGGCACTGTTATTTTTTGTTCGTTTTTCTTTTGTCTTTCCTTGTATCCCCGGTACTTATGCTGATGCCTGTCACATAGTAGGTATCCAATAAATGTTTGTTGACTTGGCCTGACTTGTTGAGAAATTGTGTAGTGAAAATAAGTACTGAATGGAGAGTCAAAAGATATAATTGAGCCTAATCTCAGATTTGCAATTGTCTCATTTTATGACTTTTGATCAGTTATTACCCCTCTCTGAGACTTAGTTTCATCCTCTGTAAAATGAAGTATTAGATATTAGAACTAGATGAATGCTATGTCCCTTTCTAAAACACAGTGTGTGACACGTATTAAACACTTGAAATCTGTTATCTATCTTTCCCCTTCCTTCTGCCTTTCTTCCTCTGACATCTTTTCATTATATGAGTCTGAGCTCCTTTGTTTATCAAATTTTACCCCTCCCTGAAAAAATGCTCTGCTTCTATAATTCCAAATGACTAAATGGACTATTTATAGTTCTATGGAAGGAGAGGGCCCCCCTACCCTAATCCATAATAGAAGTGGGGTAGTGGGGATTTCACAAAAGAATCAGGCAGACAAGTAATACACGAATGAAACAACACTTTGGAGAGAGGGTTGTTTGTTCTTTGTTGTTTTTTATAGCATTCTTTAATTCATATAAGGAGATGCTTTAGACCTAAAACAAAATTTAATACAATTAAATTCACCATGTACAAAGTATTATGCCAGATGTCAGAATGTACAAAGGCAATTGAAACAAAACCAAACCAAACACCCAGGAGCAGGAACAAAACAAGCGGGTGGCAACAAAGAAGGAAGAGCAGTTTTATAGGACAAGTCTACAAGTCGATCTTAGAGGCATGAATAAAGGAGACGTTGGTATGCTAGGCTTTGGAAGCACAGAGGTCCAATGTAGTCCTCTGTAGAGTTTTATCCTTAGAATGGGTACATATAGATCCCAACCAATGTTTTACCTCTCTTGCTTCTCTCACATCGGGAAAACTGAGTTTTTGTCTTCACAGTAGGAGAGTTCAACCTACCATAGTGGTAATGGCTTTTTAGTAGAGATGGGAAACCGATCTTACAGTCAATAATAAACCATTTACTAAGCCCCTCTATGTGTCAAGAACTGATCTCTGAGCTGAGAATACAAAGACAAAAATCAAACAATCCCTGCCGTCAAGGAACTTGCATCCTCTAGGGTGAGAAAATTGGTACACATACAAGGAGAAAACCTGAATTCAAGTTTTGTTTGACATGTCATAGCTCTATGACCCTAGGCAAGTCACTTAACTTCTCACAACCCTAGGAAATTCTCCAGGAGTATAATAGTTAAAGAAGGAGATGACCAACAATGGCAGAGGGAGTACCCTCTTCCAGAAGTTCCCTAGATATATGAAAATGTAGGTCTACATCTTATACATGCTAAATAGGCTCATTTCAGGAAGCACAGACAGAGGAACTAGTTAAGAATCAAAAGTCTGTGACTTCAGAAGCTATGAACTATTTCCTATAGGTCAGTAAAATAGCAAATGTGAGTGTTGGCTCAGAGTTTAACTTACAAATATTTACAGAAAAGCACTGGGGTCAAGGAAGTGATTGGCAGACATTGCTTGGAAGCATTCTGCACAAGAATTACCATTTACATAATTTAGGGCTGCCTCACTTCTAAATAAGTGACCTAAGTTAGGGTATTCTTAGGGTTCAAAGTCTAGAGACTCTGCAGCAGACCATTAAAAATGGCCATCAGGATTGGAGACATAACCTTGAATGGTTAGAATAATTTAAGGTAAGGAATGAGGCTAGGAATACAATACAGCAAGGTTCCTTAGAGGAACCTACACCAGCAGTATCAAACTCAAATAGAAGCAGATCCCTGTGGGCTACACAGAAATGTGTACTTAGAAAACAGAAAAGAACATTATCTGTGTCTTCTTGTATTTTTATTGATTTTGTTAAATACTTCTCAATTACCACTTAATCTGTTTTGAAAGAGGTGGACTGCAGGTGGCTCACTGACTAGCAGCCTTTGATTCATCTCCTCTGCATTATAATACTTTTCCTATAGATAGCAGGGAATGAACTTCAAAGATTCTGCATGTCTATGCCTATGTAGGGTCACTGTCATTTCTTGGTCTCCATCCTAAGATTTTCAGAGGTAAAAAGTGAGGATTTTAGTGAAGAGTTAAGAGCTTCATTGGAAAACTACATGGTACAATGGATAAAACATTGGGTCTGGAATCAGAAAGACCTGGGTTCAGATCAGGCCTTAGATACTTACTAGCTTTTTGACCTTGGGAAAGTCACTTAACCCTGTTTGACTCAGTTACTCATTTGTAAAATGATCTGGAGAAAGAAATGGCAAAAACAAAGATACTCTAGTATCTTTGCCAAAAAAACCCCAATGGGGTCATGAAGAGTGGGACACAACTGAACAAGAGCTTCATAACACTTTACTGAGGTACAGCAGCAGCTCACAACAATACCCAGCTATAAGTGTCTCTTTCCCAAATAAGTTTATAAAGACCTGAATGCAGCCTATCATTGAACATTTAGTGCCATCAATGGAGAAGCAATGATTGGATATGAGTCCTTGGAAGACAGGAAGATCTTTGGTCATTTTTTTAACTTTTAGGGGAAAAATAGCTCCTGATTCTACCACCATCTTTTTCCCCAAGGAGTTATGATAACTGCATTGTTTGAAGTCAGCATTGATTAAGTATACTTTGAGTTGAATGACATATTGAAGGAAGACCATAAAATCTTAGGGAAGGGATTTCTAAGAGCAACTAGTTTAATATCATTATTTTAAATATAAAGACAAACCAGGGTATGGGAAAGGGAAGTGTCTTTCCTATGGTTATGTAGCTAGTAATTGGTTGACAGGATTCAAACTCATGTCTTGACTCCATATACATTGTTGGTACTATGACTCCACAAGGGATAACGATGAAGAAAACAGGGGTAATCAGAACAGGTAAACCATCTTTATGGGATCAAAAAAGATAAAAGAAACATTGCAAATGTATATGTCTACTCCGTGATTTTGTCTGTATGGGTATTTCCTCCACTGATATGGAACACATTCAATTATTCAGTTCTGTAGCAGATGGTTTCATTAGCATCCATGGTCCCAAGATTCATCTTCTGTTGGTAAACTATTAGTTGATGAGCCTGTCCAAATTTACCAAAGCTATTGCTCAAAGGACCAACAAGGTAAATAGTTAAATCTAGACCACTGGTCAAATTTATACTTCACCGCGATAGCCTTCAAGAATCTACGATTACCATAACCTCCACACCATGAAGAGGCCATCACCAGAGAAGGATTTTTCTGAAGGAATATGCATAGTTATTGACTGTTTTTGACATGTTAGGGTATTATATTGTGCACGATGCAAATCAGTCTATGGCCATACCTTATACATAGTAAACAGTTGCTGTTAGATTGTTTTATTTGATCCTCCTAATTATCCTTTTGGGTAGGTAAAGAATATTATCCCCCATGAAGATGATGAAAGAAGATTAATTGGGGTTGTAATTTGCACAGGCCATAAAGCTGTTATATGGTGGAACCAGGACTTGACCCCATATCAATTGAGTCCAAGTATGACGTTTTTCTCCTGTCCTGCATTTTTTATAATTCAGATGAGAAGTAGTGTGGTATGTGTAGTACATGGACAGCCAGACTCTGGCCCAGGAAGATCTTAATTCAGGTTTTGTTCATGATAAATCCTGGCTTTGTGATCCTAGGCAAGTCATTCAAACTTTCAATATTCTAGGCAATTCTCTAAGACTATAAGCTTTAAAGAAAGAGATGACCACCATTGATAGAGGGAATTTACTCTTCTAGAAGTCCGCTATACCCATGAAAATACAGGTCCACTCCTCATGCCTCCATAGGTTGGAAAGCAACTTAGGAGAAAAATACCATAACTGGCCAAATCATATAAATTCTCAGGGTTTTGATCAATTTTCTAAGACTATAAGTTGAAGAGAAGTGCCCACCTGTGTTGGTTGTAGGAATTTCTTTTTCTAAGAGGTACTATTAACAATGAAATCACAAATCCAGTCCCTATCTAACCCTGTGATGGAGATGGACTATGGATATCTTCTACTCATGTTCTAAAGGGAGAAGAAAAAAGTAATCAGTAGTTGTCATACTATCTTTGATTCTCCATTGTTTTTCATAAAATCTTTTCCCTGTACTCATATTAAGGTCTTTGAAACATTTATTATCTTATGTCCATTACCAATATACTTCTAAATTTGATGGAATTGAAAATTTAAGATTTTGAATGGGGGAGTCAGCACTGTGAAGGGAAAAAGATTTCAATTTGAAATCTGGGCTGGAAAACCAAGTCTTCTATTTGCTACCTTGATGTGATCATGGATGTGTCCCTGAATCTCTGCAGAAGGAACTGGACCAGATGACCACTAACTCCTAGTCTAGCTTTGAATCCTATGATCAATCAACAACTATTTGTTAAGTACCGACTGTGGGCCAAGCAGAAGACCTCCAACACATAGTGCCTGTGTGATCCTAGGCAAGTCATTTAAACTCTCAGTGCTCTAGGCAACTTTCTAAGACTATATAATTCCATAGATGTCTCCAACCTGTATTGGATGAAGAGGAAGTTCCTCACTGGAAGCTCCAAGGCCAGTGAAATTACAGGACTAGTCTCTATTCCTATCCCTAGGTCCTAGGCACTACATTATGAACCAGGAATACAAAGGAGAGAGTGGCTTAATGTCAAGGAGATTCCATTCTATCCTAAGAAAAAACATATATACCTAAAAATATATGTAAAATATGAACAAAATAAATGCAAGGCAAATATTGCAGGGTAGGAGCAAGGTAAGTAGGTCCTGGGTTTTTTTTGTCTTCTTTTAGTCTTCCCTCCAGCCTGGCAGCCTTATACATAAGGATCATCTTTTTAGAATGCGATAGCATCCTTAGCTGATATTTCTTATTATGATCCAAAACTCCTTTAGTTACTCCTATCCTTGTTTTATGTATTTAATTAACACTTCTGGATGTTGTTTTACTAGTGCCCTGAGGTGGTTCACCCAGAGGACAAGATCTTAAAAGTGAAGGAAATAAAAAGCTTTTAAGCCAAATGGGCCTTCTTTAGTTAATTATTACTTTGGCCTTAGTGTGCTAAAGGCATCATCCTGGTCTGATTCCTAGAAAATGTGAGCACACCTCCCTGTATATTAGGGGAGAAACTACTGCATTGCATGGCAATTTCCTTAGGTTCCATGGCATGAAGCAAAGTCCTTATACTGGCATTTAAAGTTCTCATAAACTAAGACCACCCTTCCTTTCCAACCTTATTTCATGTTACTCCCTTCCTTGTAACTCCACAATATAACCCTGCTCCCCTCCTTTCCCCACTAACACAAATATGTTATTCAAATATAACACAAATATATTATTATCTCCAAAAGTTTGCTCAGATCAGGCACTAAGCTATAGGAATAAAAAGATCATCTTACTTATATAAATAATAAATCCTGCTCCTTAAGATAAGAGACTAGTAAATTTTGCTTCTTGGTATGTCTAGTGCCCAGGATGGAGCTTTTCAAATGGTGGGCATGTAGTACATAGCTGTTGATTTCAGTAGACAGAGAAAAGGAGGGACTGTTTTCTAAGAAAGGAATATGATCAGGGTGGTTTTCACAGAGGCAGAACTAAGAAACATTGTAAGATGTACTTTGGGATATATGAAATAGGAGAATGGGAGTGAAATAAGACTGGGGAGTATGAAAGATACTGAAAAAAAGGAAGAGGAATTCTTCAGTGCTTCTTTTGGCTTCGGTATTAGGATGCCTATTGAGTTGAATCCCAGTAAATAAATATGATTTGTTCCATTTCCCCCATTTCATCAGAGGCCCAGGCCATGCTTACTTCACTCCCCATTCAGCTCACTCTCCTAACTTCTCCACCTCTTCCCCAAGAGCCATGTACATTTTTGGGTACCCTCTTGCTTGCATGTCCCTCCCCCAGCTTTCTAAAGCCCCTTTATGTATTTTCTTCCTTTATTAGAGTGTAAGTTTCTTGAAGATAGGGGCTCTCTTGTTTGTTTTTATTTGTATCACCAGATTTAGCACAGTACCTGAAACACAGAAAGCATATAAGAAAGCTTTTATCTATCTATCTATCTATCTATCTATCTATCTATCTATCTATCTATCTATCTATCTATCTATCTATGTTTGTCTATCTGTCTCTGTCTGTCTTTCTTCTAGAGAGATGAATTTAAGAGAAAACTTCAACCTACAAACCATAAAAAAATATAGCTCAATAATGAATTTACCAATTTCAAATAAGTCCATTTTCCAAGCACCTGGACCACCAGGGGAATCATTAGTTCAACAACAAACAAATGTATCAGTGATCAATTTTATATAGTAAATGTAGAGCCCTTAGCCAAAATAATCCTAGAAACCTAAGGTGTACAATTATGCCTATGAAGAGGTTTACAATTGATTATGACTGGTACATATGCTAAAATGAGTGAACTTTGCCTAGATAGAAGAGAATACTGATTGTACAATTCCTAATAAGAAAAAAGTGAGAGAAAAGGGGAGGATCATACCTTTGTTCCTCTGCTTAGTCCAGTGGAAAGGAAGGATGGGAACAAAGGAAGAGTGGGAGGAAAACCAAGGACCACCTTGCTAATGCTAAGCTGGCACACATTCAAAGGCAGGAGAAAACCATCACTTTGCTCCATCCATACATCTGGAGAGAGAAACAGTAAACAATGGAGGAGAAGAACAAGAGGAGAAATTTAAAAGTTCTTCAATGTACATAGTTTCCCCCTCTACCTTTTGTAGTTACTGGTTCTTTGGAGAAATCAGCCTTTTCAGATTGGAACCGATTAACACAAAATAAGACCTTGTTTTAACCAGCCTGTGAAAAATGAAACAATCCCTTGAGTTAGAGTTAAAAGCTTAGCCAATTATTACAGGATACCTTTTTTTTAATTAGGAAAAGTATCAAAAATGAGTACCAAACAAGCATATTAAAGTGATGCAGGGAACAGAATTAGATACCAAAACACAGTATTGCAGTTTCTTCCCAAGGAAATAGAATAAATTACCAACATGGTTGTCTTTGTATTATCTGTATTAATAACAGCATACCCCACGGCATAACAAGTACCTGGGGTTTCATTCCTAAAGACTTGCCAATTTTGTGATGTAACTATAAAGCCACTGGATATTTCCTTAACATCCCTGTGCCTATTCCTCAGACTGGCAATCACCCAAGCCAGATATGGGACTTGTGCAAAGAGATGAAGGGCCAAGGTTCAGAAAATGTAGTTTATTTCCAGTCATTGGATAAATAGAGACCCTGGTGAGATGCTCTCTGGAGTACTGAGCTCACTGCTGGTAGCCACATTGTAGGGAGGTCTTTGGCAAGCTGAGCACTTCTGTAAGAGGGCAACAAGGATAATAAAAGTCACGTGGAATAATGCCATAAACAACCTAGTATTATGGAAAGGATGGTGGATTTGAAATCACAGGCCTAGGCTAAAATCTTGGCTCATCATCTACTTGTTTGCAACTTAGCAAATCACTTAATTTCCTTGGGCCTGTTTTCTCACTTGTTAAATGGGAAGTTTGGGCTAGATATCCTCCATGGTCTATTCCAGTTCTAAATCTATGATCCCATAAACACATATGAAGTTGAAAGAATTAGGGATATTTGTACTAAATAAGAGAAGACTTAAAGAATTTCTTAGTTAACTAAGGTCCATCTGAGAAAGAGGGATTTAATTTGTCCTGCTTTGTCCCAGAGGATAGGACAATGACAGGGTGAAGTGTAGGGACAGATTTCAGGGTCAGGTAAGGCAAAAGAAAAAAATTGATTTTTAATATTCAGGGTTATCCAAGAAAAAAAATGAACTGCTTTGGAAGGTAGTGAGTTCGCCATCCATGGAAATTTTCAAGAGGAACCTGGATGACTACTTGTCAGATATGTTATACAAGGAATGATGATGCATGCAATGGGTGGATGGGATGACCTCTGAGCTCCTTTTCATACTTGAGACTGTGATTCTGTGGTTTTAAGATTCTGGGCATTTTCCATCAGGGCAGTCAGGCAGAGATGCTAAGTAAGCCCTAACTGAAGTAGGGTGAATATTCATTCACATTCATAAAATGAGCTGCTGCGTATTAAGAAACAGCTAGAGCTAAGTACAACTACCACTAGATGGTCACCTGAACACTAAACTCAAGACCTTTTCCTTGTTCTTATTTCCTGGCTGCTTTCCAGTTGAGGATTCCTTGAGGAGTAATTTTTATTTACCATGTTGTTAGGCTTCCTGATGAGCTGAGAGTCACCTCCCAGGAGAACAAGCTTCCAGAATTTCACCTGTGTCTTATTAATAAAGTTTTTTGGCATACAAGAAACTCAAGCAACTAAATTAGGATATACAATTGGAGCTGAAATGCAAGGGGGTGGGGTAGAAACCAGGGGGATTGCAGTAGTGGGAACTCATTAAGAAAACAACAACAAAAAATGAGCGGTCAGTGTCTTGCTGACCAGAAAGGTCCCTACTGGAAAGTCTAGGCTGCAATTATAACTCTGAAATTGCTGGAGTCAAGATTTGCCTGGAGGCATAATCTTGGTCACTTGTGGCTCCCTGAATCATAAAAAGGCTCAGGTTTTAGACAAGAAGTCAGACACTGAAAATTTCAGCTGCTTATATGAAGCCATTTACATGGGCTTAGGTCTACTAAAATGACTGGGGAAAATGGGAAGGGAAATATCTCTTTTTTTTCCTTTTAAATTTTTCCTGTCTAGTTAAGGACAGTTTCTCCTTCCTTAATGTCTTCCCAAGGGTATTCATCTTTTTCTACTCTTTAAAGCTAACCCTGGGAGCCTTCAGATCCTTGGGAACAATTCACAGACCTCTCAAATCTGAACAAACCTCAAAGACCATCTGCTTCAACTGATACCTGAACAGGAACCCCTTATACATCATCCCTGATGATGTTGTGGGGTCATCCAGTCTCAGATTGAAGGATTCCACTAGCGGTGAACTTATTGACTGGTAAGACATACTATTCCACTTCTGGATACCTTTAATTGTTAGGAATGTCTTCTCTATAGAAAGCCAAAATCTTCCTCTCTTCCTTTCCATTTCTTTTATTTTATCCTAGAAGTAACCAAAAGCCCCCAGAAGTTTTGGACAAGGAGACCTACCCATCAGGGTCCACACAGAAGAAGTCTAATCTCTCTTACATGTGATGGTCTGTCTAAAATTTGGATATAGCAGTCATGCCCGATGCTTAATTCACTCTTATTCAGGCTAAATAGGCTCAGTTCTTCTCTTTCCTAGGGCATGATCATGAGCTGCCTCCCAATTCTAGTCACTTTCTCTAGATATGTTCTAATTTCTCAATGTCCTTTCTAAACTATGGCTCACAGAACTGACAACACTATTCCAAGAAATAACAGGACAGATGACAATGAGAATATCTTATATCTTTCCTATATTCATCAGTGTAACATGATGGGGTTTGGGGGGTGGGATGATGACAGGTAAACTTCTGAAGTTCATGAAGATTTTCTTCAGTTTAATAAACTTTTGGTTGATACTTATCCTTGGTGTTATAGGAATAATCTTCACTAGGATTCCATTTCCCTTCCCTATTCCCCCAAAATTTATTATTATACCTTTCTCCTAAAAAGTGACATAGCCTGGATTTATTTGGTCCAGGGGAGAGGCAAGACCCGTTTCACAAAGCTTCCTGGTAGCCTCTGATATGAATTCCTGGTCACAGAACATAAAAGCTCCCAACTATATGGGGCCAGGGCCTTTCTGATTTGATGTAGGCAGATGGCACACTGGATAAAGCACTGGGCCTGAAATCAGAAAGACCTGAGTTCAAATCCAGCCTCAGACATTTACTAGATGTGTGACACTAGGCAAGACACTCAACCCTGTTTGCATCAGTTTCCTCATCTATAAAATAAGCTGGAAAAGAAAATGGCAGACCACTTCAGCATCTTTGCCAAGAAAACCCTAAACAGTGTCATGTAGAATCAGACACAACTGAAAAAATGACTAAATAACATCAAAAAGACCATGTGAGTCATCATATCTTTCCTTGCTGAATACACATGTTTCCAAGGAGATGAGGGGGGTACATCTACTAAAGTTAAGTGCACTATATTATTGTGCATATCTTTGCTATGTGAAGGCTAATTAATCATTCTTTTATTAATTTTCCAATGATTATGAGTGTCTCAAATTCCAGCATTGGACTTGATATGACCAGTGTCAGGCCCTCCCCTAATATTCCACTACCTCTGGGACATGGGGGGTTCAGACAGGACCAGACCTCCAGTGTGAGGGCTGCTCATCCACCTTTGGTGTCTACCTGGCACCCAACCTTTGCCAAGAAGCTATACCATGTACAGCAACCACATTCTGGCCAACTATCTTAGCAAACATGCTAAACTAGGGTCAAGGTAACCAACAGGCCTTAAACCTGTCGGTGAGTTAAGGGGATGTCTGCTCCAAGCTTGCAAAGACTTTCCCCAGCAGAAGGGGCAGATGAGAACAATTTGCTCCAGTGGTTATGAAAACAGCTGAAGCAGATGCTATGGAGCACTTAGAGCTTGGTCAGACATCAAAGATGCCAAGGGCATCCACTGCATCCCGGGCCATCGATAGTCTTCCTAACTTTTGTCTTATCACTGGACTTCAATGACTGGAAGAGAGTGAGGCTGAGGACTTTGTCCTACCTTGCCTCATTTAAATCTAACTCATTCCATGATGTCATTCCATGATGTCATGGGTCCTCTTTGAAAATGAAGGACAAACAGCAATAGCTACTCAAAGTCCTTCATTCTAGCCACAACAAAGTGAATGAAGTATGAGCTGGGCATGCAAGCATATCCTAGGGGAATATTCCCATACTCCCATATTCTGGTCAGGGGAGTCCAAGACAGACATGGAGGGGAAAAGTGCCAAGGAGATAAGCAAGTTTGCATGTGATATTTCTACCCAGGGACATGTAGTTAAATATGATGTTAAAAAACTGACTTTTGGGGGTAAAGAGGGTATGAAGAGAAGTACCCACAATGTACTCTTTTTGGCATCATTAATGTTTTCTCCATCTCTTTCTTAAGTCTAGAGAATAAGCAAAACAATAAATCAAGTCCTGATTTATAGTGTTTGCCAGTATTAAAAGTGTGAATGCTCAAAATTAAATTTTTTAACAATCAGCTCTTAAAAGAAGATCCAAATTGGATTCAGTACATACCTGCTTCTCCCTCTGCTTCTCTCAGGGATAATGGTAATAAGACTAACTTCTCATCCCCAGGCACATAAGACATTCTGTTTAGGCCTATGCTGGTACCTCTTCTGGATCTATCTTACCCAGCATGTGCCCTAGATTTGGTAAATAACTGGGGCCTTCTATAGACAATGTTGTAGTCTCAATGTAAATGCTCCTCCTTTCACATTTTGGGCCCTGTTCTACAAGAAACAAGTATGTATTAAGGAATAACTTAAGTGTCAGGTACCCTTCTAAGTACTTTACAAATATGTCCTTTGATGCTCACAGCAGCCCTGGGAGTTAGGTGCTATTATTATCCTCTTTTACAGAAGAGGAAACTGAGGCAGAGGGATTATGTGACTTGCCCACAGTCACATAGATCATGAACGTCTGAGGCCAAATTTGAACTCACATCTTCCTGACTCTAGGCCTAGTGCTCTAACCACTATACCAGTTAGCTGCCCCAAATGACTCATAGTTTTACTCACTATCCTTCTGAAACTTAAGTCATTCCTCCTCCTTCCTTTATACTCCCAATATCAATCTAGAATCAATTAAGAATGAGAGAGATAACCGGGGTCTCCCAAATATCATGGTGGTCCAGCAGTATACCCCCGTGATCTTTCTTATTCAACAGCTACCACCTGGCACACAGAGCCTGCTTGCTGAAGGTCACCATTGGCAGCCACTCAGTAACCTACGGGACTGAGTGGGGAAATTTTGCCCATGAAGTTATTGCAAGTGCCTGGATGGAGGCTAGGCTGCAACTACCCTGAAGAGACCACACTGGGGCATCAATGAGAGGCCAGGGATGGGGGCAGAAAGAAGGAGGAAGAGGTCAAATCATAATGATTGAAAGGGTAGTTTGGTTATTTTGGAGATAATCCCATGATTGGCTCTCTCAGGGACAATATGATGTCAGCCATCACCCTACTCACCAAATAATTAATCACACACACCTTGAGGGTGGGCTGCTAGCAGTCTGTGGCCTCCATTTGGACTTGGAGTTCTAAATAGAAATAATGATAATAGCTAACAATTCCATTCATATTTTAGGGTCTACAACGGACATAGAAAATAATCTTTGTAGTAGGTAGAGAACAATAATAATCCTCATTTTACAGATGAGGGAGCTAAGGCCTTTGCTAGGAATAGAATCTGTTACTTCTGACCCTCACTCCAGCACACTTTCCACCAGGCCACACCTCTTCAGAACTGATTAAATTGTCCTATGCTCCTTGACAAGGTGAGCTTGGATTCTAACCTGTGACACAGCTAACCAATTATGCCAAGCCAGATTGCACTCTTTGTTACGATAAATAAACAGTCCCTCTCCCTTTGCAAGCTGTTCAGCAAACAAGAAGTGTGAGAAATCACCCACTCAGGCCTGTGAATGGGCCTGAGGTAGGGTGTACACCATCAACAGCAAACATCCACATATACATTGTTTAATGGACCATAACGAATCGCCAGTGTACTCATTAAAGAGTTCTTTCTGATGGCTCCAGAGTCCTGCTCATAAAAGTAATTTACTCTTTGGCTGTCAAATCCTCCTAACTAATTGTTCCCTGGTTCCTTGATTGTCTTGAACAAGCAGTGTTGACTGGCTTGAAATATCAGGTGGCTCTCCTGAGCTGCCATAAATAATGCATGCTTTTTTCAGGGCAGCCTTGTAAATCTGCACAGTGCGTCATTTCCGTCAGAAAGATGAATCAGCGTTTAATATCCCAGGCTCAGAAATAAACTCTTGCTTCAAGGATAGAAAAGGAAATAATAGGAAACCTTAAAATGTGAAGCAAATATGAGAGATGTCACTACAAAGAATAAAAATCAATAGGACCTGAGGGTTTTAGTGTATTACAAATTCAATAAGAATATAATATTCAAAATGAGAGAAGGAGGTGATAGTTCAGCTGAGCTTGGCCCAGATTAGGCAACTACTGGAATATTGTATTTGCCACTTGGTACCCCATTTTAGGAAAGTCATCAGCAAACTGGGGCATATTGACAGGAATATTGTAATCTCCTTGAAGGCAGGGACTCTCTTTTTCCTCTTTTGGTGTCCCCAGAATTTATAAGTGCCTGACACATAGAAAGCTCTTAACAAATGTTCGATTGATTGCATTGACTAGGATGATGAACAATCTTTAGACCATGACATTCAAGGTTTGATTGAAAGAACTAGAGTTGTTTAGCTTGGAAAGAGAAGCCTTAGAAAGGATATGATGATGACCTTCAAATATTTAAAGGACTGCCATGTAGAAGAAGAGAGATTTGGCCAAATTGGAGAAGAGGGTAGTAAAATGCATGGAAGTTACAGAAAGGTAGATTTTGACTTAAGATGGAGGGGTGGAGATTCCTAATAATTAAGGATGTTCAAGAGTAGCATGGAGGCAGTATTCTCTTAGTTAAATTGAACTGAATCTGGAGTTCTCAAATGTTAGATGCCAACTTCTTAGGAATATTTTCAAGAGTACACATGACTAAGACTTGGGTTGTGTGTGTTAGATAATGCTTCTAGGTGTAAGAATACAAAATTGTAACTTTTTTGTTCTTGTTATAGTGTGGAAAATAGTTGAAAGAGATAACCAAGTTTAAGTGAATAAAATAATAGCTAATAATAGCTAACATTTATATAACACCTACTAGGTACCAGACAATAGGCTAAGCACTTTGCAATTATTTTCTCATTTTATCCTCACAACATCCTGGGAGTTAGGTGCTCTTATTATCTCCATTTTCCAGAAGAAGAAACCAGGGCAAAGAGTGGTTAGCTATCTTGCCCAGGACCACATACTTGGTAAGTGTCTGAGCCTGGATCTGAATTCAGATCTTCCTGGTTCCAGTCCTGGCACTCTGTTCACTGTGCAAAGTGCAAGGGTTCTTAACTTTCTTTTGTGTGTCATGGAACCCTCTGGGAAAATTATGAAGCCTACGAACCCTTTCTTGGAATAATATGTTTAAAAGAATGAAATAAAATACATAGAATTATAAAGGAGACCAATTATTTTGAAATAAAGATGTTTTTTTTTTTCCCACCCAAATTCAGGAACCTCCTTAAATCTATCCACAGTCTTCTTGTTTGTAGTAATGGTGGGCACAGAGAGAGTAATGTAGAGGCTGAAGTGAGGGTTAATTTCCAAAGATCTGTCTGGATTGAAGGAAAGAAGAACTGAGCTTTCAGGTATATAGGGAGAAAAATTGTATTTTAAATACAGAATCCAGTGAGATTTTACTTAGAAGCAGAGGATGAGGGTAACATATGTGAATGCCTCAGATCAGATTGAAAAAAGTTTTAACTTCTTATATCTCTAGAGCCTTCTAATTTTTTTAGCATTCTTTATTTTTAAATTTTGAGTTCCAGATTTTCTGCCTTTCTCCTACCCTTCTCTCACTCAATGAGAAGACAAATATGATATCAATTATATATGTCAAATCATGTAAAACATATTTTCCATATTAACCATATCACAAAAAGCAAAAAGAAAATCATAAAGAAAGCAAGAAAAAATACTTCAATTTGCATTCGGAATTCATCAGTTCTTTTGCTGGAGTTGTATAGCATTTTTTCATCATGAGTCCTCTGGAATTGTCTTGGATCACTATGTTGATAATAGTAGCCAAGCCTTACATAATTGATCATCATTAAAACATTGCTGTTACTGTGCTCACTAATTTCCTAGCTCTTTCAACTTTGCTTTGCATCAGTTCATATAGGCCTTACTTAGCATGTTTTCTTTTTTCCTGAAACTATCCCTCTCATCATTTCTTATAGCACAATAGTACTCTATCACAATCGTCCTCAGTCATTCTCCGAATAATGGGCATCCCCCCAATTTCCAATTCTTTGCCAGCACCAAAAGAGGTGCTATAAATATGTTTGTACATATAAATCCTTATCCTTTTTCCTTGATCTTTTCTGGGGTAGAGACCTAATAGTGGTATTGCTGGATCAAAGGGTATGCACATTTTTATAGCCCTTTGTACAGAATTCCAGACTATTCTCCAGAATGGTTGGACCCGTTTGCTACTCCATCACCAGCTTATTAATGTATCTATTTTTTTCAACCCTTCCAGCATTTGTTATTTCTGATAGTTGTGAAGTGGTATCTCAAAGTTGTTTTAATTTGTTGTTTAATTTTCTAATTAATAGTGATGTAGAGGATTTCACATGCCTATAGATACCTTTGATTTCTTTTTCGGAAAACTGTTTGCTTATATCCTTTGACCATTTATCAAATGGGAAATAACTTATGTACTTATAAATTTGACTCAGTTCTCTAAATATTTGAGAAATGATGCCTTTATCAGGGAAATTTGCTGTAAAATGTGTTGATGTTACTTCATTGTCTATGGTGCCTTTTAGCGAAATGTAGTTTCCCTAGTTATCTCTTTCAATTAGGTCTATTTGCTTTTGCTTTGACTGATGTTGTGATTGCCACCTGCCCTATTAACTTCATATGGAGCATAACAAGTACTGCTCTACCCCTTCATTTCAACATTGTGTGCCTTTTGGTCCCAAGCAATTTGGTCACAAGAGTGTTTCCTGTATGGAATATATGACTGGATTCTGGTTTCCAATCCATTCTTCTACCTGCTTCCATTCTATAGATGAGCTCATACCATCCACATTCAGTTATAATCATTAACTGTGCATTTCTCACCATTGTATTTTCCTCTGTTTGTCATTTTCTCTCTCTTTTTATCCCATCCCTCCTCAAAAGTAAGTCTTGCTTCCAGCCACTACCCTCCCCTTTATCATCTCCTCCCATGTCTCTGATCTGCTTCCTCTTCTATCTCCCTACTGGATAAAATAGATTTCTATGCCCAACTGTGTACATATATATATATATGTATATACACACACACATATATGTAGATATATATATATATATATATGTTCTCTTCTTGAACCAGTTCCAATGAGAATGAGGTTTATGTATTGCTCACCCCATTTTCCCCTCCACTATGAAAGCTCTTCCTTGTGTGCCTCTTTTACATGGGAAAATTTGCCCCATTCTATCTGTCCCTTCCCCCTTCTCCCCTTCTCCCAATGCATCCCTCTTTCTCACCCCATATCCTCTTTTTTTGGGGGAGATGACTCCAACATAAATGATTCATACCAATGCCCTCTATACAGCCTCCTTCTAAGTGACCTGATTGATGATAAAGTTCTTAGAAGTTAGATGCATCATCTTCTCATATAGGAAGGTAAACAATTTAAGTCCATTGAGTCCCTCTTTCATGTTTATCTTTTTATGCTTCCCTTGAATATTCTGTTTGAATGTCAAATTTTTCTATTCTGCTCTGGTCTTTTCATCAGGAACGCTTGAAAGTTCTTTATTTCATTAAATATTCATTTTTTCCCTGAAGGATTATACTCAGTTTTTCGAGGTGGGTAGTTCTTTGTTGTAATCCTAGCACCCTTGCCCTCCAGAATATCACATCCCAAGCCCCCCACCTCTTTAATGGGGAAGCTGCTAAATCTTATATGATTCTAACTGTGACTCCATGATATTTGAATTGTTTCTTTCTAGCTACTTGCTATATTTTCTCCTTGACTTGGGAGCTTTGGAATTTTGCTATAATATTCCTGGAAGTTTTCATTTTGAGATCTATTTCAGGAGGTGGTTGGTGAATTCTTTCAATTCCTGTTTTACACTCTGGATCTAAGATATTGGGCACTTTTTCTTCCTAAATTCTTGAAATATGATGTTTGGGCTTTTTTTTCTGGATCATAGCTTATAGATAGTCCAAAAATTCTTAAATTATCTCTCCTGGATCTATTTTCTAGGTCAGTTGCTTTTCCAATGGATATTAAACACTTTCTTCTATTTTTTTCATTCTTTTGATTTTCTTTTATAGTTTCATTAAGTTTCATGGAGTCATTGGCTTCCACCTATCCAATTTTAATTTTTAAAGAATTGTTTTCTTCAGCGAGATTTTGGAACTCTTTTTCCATTTGGCCAATTTTGTTTTTTAAGAAGTTCTCTTCTTCTTGAATTTTTATACTTTCTTTTTCATTTAACCTACTCTGCTTTTAAAGGAGTTCTTTTCTTCAATGAATTTTTATAACTCTGTTGTAATTATGCCAATTCTTTTTTAATCTTTTATTTTTCTAACAATAATTCTAATTAAATAATTTCTAATTAATTTTAATTCTAATTTTCTAATTAATTCTAATTACATTTCTAATTTCAAAATATATTTTCTAAGTCTAATTTCTATTTTTTAACTAAATAAAAACAATTTTAATATTCATTTGAAAAAATTTGAGTTCCAAATTCTTTCCTTCCCTCCTTTCTCCCCTCACTGAGAAGGCAAGCAATTGGACATAGGTTATACATTGGCAGTAATGCAAGATATATTTCCAAATTAGTCATATTGTGAAAGAAAACAGACCAAAAAAAAGCCCCAAACAAGAAAAATAAAGTTTTTAAAATATTATTCCATGGAGGGGTGGAAGCAAGGTGGTGGAGTAAAAGCAGGAACTTGCTTGAGCTCATCCCCAAATCCTTTCAAAATATCTGTAAAACATTACTCTAAACAAATTCTACAGCTGCAGAACCCACAAAATGTCAGAGTGAAACATATCTCCAGCCCAAGATAGCCTGGAAGGTTCACAGCTGGAAGGGCATATTGCACCAGGCTGGGAGCAGAGCACAGTCTGATGTTGACTGCACCAGGTGCAGATGGGGCCTGGAGCAGTCCTCAGGGGACTGAATTGCTGGCAGTGGTGGTGATTTCCAGAATTCTCAACCCACCAACACCAAGAACATCATGTAAGGTCAGTGGGGGAATTCTGTGGGAACTGGGGGAAAGAGAAGCAAGTGGTCTGGTCCTACCCCCAGGGTGGTGGAGATGTCAGCTCTGGCAGCAGCAGCAGCAACAGGAGCAGCAGTGGTTGCTTCCAGAGCTCTGGGACTGTAATGTAATGCCAACCAAAGGCAACTTCCCAAGGTTCAGAATACCAGCATAGGAGCTCTCCATTTTATTCAGTGTCAAATTAAGAACAGAGAAGGTCAAAATATGACTTCATTCAAAATACAGCATTTACTAAGGGTGATTAAATAATCTCCAAGTACTACCCCACCCCAGGACCTTACATTCATCCAATCAATTACAAAGTCCCTGTTCTAAATACTACTCCACCCCTAGGCTGTACCTTCATTTGGTCCATCACAAAACCCCTCTTCTCAAATGGAGATTAGTTTCCAAACATAAGTAAAGTACATTCATTTGTTCAACCATAGAACACAAAAAGGTCAAAAGTTCCCCACCCCTGGATCACAATTGAATCTGCCCCAGAGTTACATTAAGTTTAAGCCCAGCACTTAATACCCAAATGGAGGTCTTTTCTTCATCTTGACACAAGTTCTCAGTAATCTTAGTTCCTGGGGAGACAAGGCTTAGCAAGGCCACAAGATACATTGCCAGTCTCTTCATTAATTCATCCTCTGTCTGCAGAACAGTCCTAGAACTCCTGAAAACATTAGCAAAACCCTCTCCCAGGATTTCTGTAAACATACAACAAGAAAATCCTTCTTCAGGGCTTCTGAACCAACAGAAAGGTTCCCAGATCCCTGCAACAACAGCACTGTCCTTCACCAGTGGACAGTATTCACTCTCTGTCTGCAGGACAGTCTCAGGAGCTCTTAGCCAACAGGCAGGTTCCAGGACTTCTTCAGCAGGACTGTCTTTCACCAGTGGACAAATCTGGCAAAACAACATCAAAACAGACAGACAAAGTACCAGCAAAACAGCCATGTCTCCTCAGTCCTTGGCAGCTCTGGGGACAGGTATCAAAAGTCCAGAGCAATTCAAAGTGGCCCTCAGCAATCTTCTTAGTCTCTCTCTCTGCCTCCACGAGGGTGCTGCTTCCAAAAAGTTCTTCTGCCTCTCTCTTGTGTCTCTCCATATCTACATCACCAGGTCCTCCCAGTTCAGGACTTTCTTTTCACATCAACAAATCCATCCCACAGGTGGGATTAACAAGCTCTGGGTTTTAACACAATCAATTTGAAAACCAAGACAATACAGGGGGATCTTTATGTTCCATTACTATCACAGGGACCACAGATGGTGGGGGATGGAACAGCTGATACAAAACCCCTGAATTCTGGGACAGTACACCCAGCCTCACCTCACCCTCCCCCCGCCCCCAACTGGAAGCAGAGTCCTGCCTTGACAGGGAGTTAGAAAGTCAAGTATTTCACTTGGAAGATGAGTAAACTGCTTTTAAAAAAGTCAGAGTTTAGACTCTTAATTTGGTGACAAAGAATATCAAAAAATACAACTACAGGAAGACAACAAAGTCAAAGCTCTTACATCAAAAGCCTCCAAGAAAAATATGAATTGGTTGCAGGCCATGGAACAGCTCAAAAAGGATTTTGAAAATCAGGTAAGAAAAATAGAGGAAAAATTGGGAAGAGAAATGAGAGTGATGCAAGAAAATCATGAAAAGTGAGTAAGTACCTTGCTGAGGGATACCTCAAAATACTGATGAAAATAATACGTTAAAATACTCAAATGGCAAAACTCAAATGGCAAAAGAGGTCCAAAGAGTCAATGAGGAGAAGAATGCCTTAAAAAGCAGAAATGGCCAAAACAGAAAAGAAGTTCTAAAAGCTTACTGAAGAAAATAATTCCTTAAAAATTAGAATGGAACAAATGGGGGGTGGAGCCAAGATGGTAGAGTAGAAGCACGACCCTCCCGCGGCAATCCATGTAAAAAGGGGACTCTAAACAAACTTTGGAGCTGCAGAACCCACAAAATGACACAGAGAAGCTAACCTCCAGCTGAGGACAGCTCGGAAGGAATCGGCCAGCGCAGTACTATGGGAGCCGAGCCCAGCCCCACGCCGAGGCTTTAGCCCCAGGGCAGGCCTGACCAGCCGCCTACCAGAGGGACTCCAGATCAGCAGCAGCTGTGGCCCTTTCCAGATTTATCAATACATAGATGCGAAGGACAAGGTGAGAGGCCAGTGCAGTCTGGACTTTGGGACCCAGTAAGTGGGAGTGCTTGGCCTCCACCCCCAGAGCGAGATGCTGCTGAGACACCGGCACAGCCAGCCAGTGCCACTTGGTGGCTTCAGCTCCTGGCCTGCAGAGTGTAGGGGGACCAAGCACCAGTCTAAGGGGTAATCGCTCTTGCTTTAACCTGCTTGGATCTGGATTGCAGTCTAGGGTGGAGGTCCTGGGGTGTGTGTACAGCTTGCCAGAGTGTGTGGAGACCTCAGAGAGGGCACCCATCTAATACCTCCAGCAACTGAGAAAACCCCAGCGTTTGGGACGAAAACTCCCCTGTCTGGTGGTAGAGTCCTACTGTGGCAAAAAGCCCAAAAGTCAAATAATTGAGTGGCAAAATGAGCAGGCAAAGAAGCAAAGCAGACAGAAGATTCCAACGTTACACTCCTATTTTGGGGACAAGAAGGAGCAAGGCATGGAACAGAAGGAAAACAGTGAAGTCAGAACTCCTGCACCAAAAGCTTCAAAGGAAAATAAAAGCTGGTTACAGGCCATAGAGGACCTTAAGAAGCAGATAAGAGAAGTAGAGAAAAAAATTGGGAAGAGAAATGAGAACAATGCAAGAAAATTATGAAACGAGAGTCAACAGCCTGACTGAAGAAAATAATACCTTAAAAAACAGACTGACTCAAATGGCAAAGGAGGCTCAGAAAGGCAATGAGGAGAAGAAAGCCTTAAAAAGTTGAATTTTCCAGATGGAAAAAGAAAGCTCAATGAGGAGAATCATTGCTTCGGAATTAGATTGGAGCAAATGGAAGCTAATGACTTTATGAGAAATCAAGATGCTGTTAAACAGATCCAAACAAATAAAAGAATAGAAGGCAATGTGAAATATCTCATGGGAAAAACCACTGACCTGGAAAATAGATCCAGGAGAGATAACTTAAAAATTATTGGACTACCTGAAAGCCATGACCAAAGTAGGAACCTAGAAAGCATCCTCCAGGAAGCTCTCAAAGAAAACTGCCCTGATGTTTTAGTACCAGAGGGCAAAATAGAGGTTGAAAGAATCTACCGATCACCTCCTGAAAAAGATCCCAAAAAGGGAACTCCTAGGAATATTATAGCCAGGTTCTGGAATTCCCAGATTAAGGAGAGAATATTATAAGCAGCCAGGAAGAAACAATTTGAATATTGTGGAAACACAATCAGAATAACCCAGGATCTGGCAGCTTCTACATTGAGGGATCGAAGGGCTTGGAATGTGATATTCCGGAGGTCAAGGGAGCTGGGACTAAAACCAAGAGTCACCTACCCAGCAAAACTGAGTATCATGTTTCAGGGGAAAATTTGGTCATTCAGTGGAATAGAGGACTTTCAAGCATTCTTGCTGAAAAAAACAGAGTTGAATAGAAAATCTGACATTCAGATACAAGAAGCAAGAGAAGCATGAGAAGGTGGACGGGGAAGGGAGGTCATAGGGAACTTATTGGAGTTGGGGTGTTGACATTCCTACATGGAAAAAAAATAATTGTATTTTATGAAAATTTTCTCAGTAATTGAAGGGATTAGAAATATATATGTCTATATATGAGGGTATGTAGGCATATGAATACATATGTGAATGTGTGTATATGTTTACAGGTATGCATAGATAGAGGGCACAGGACCAATTTAACCGGAAGGGATGATATTTACAGGGTGAAATTGAGAGGTGAGAGGAATGTAATGAGAGGAGATGGGGAGAGACAGATTGGGGCAGGCTGTCTCATACGGAAGAGGCAGGGGAGGAGGGGAGGAATGGGAGGGCAGGGGGGAATGGGTCAACCTTATTTCCATTGAATCTGGCTCGAGGAGGGAGAGAAATACACAAAAAATAGGGGATCTAGCCCTCCAGGAGAATGGGGGGGGAAGGGGATGAGAGGGGGGATGATGGAAGGGAGGGCAGGGTGGGGGGGTGGGAAGTTGGAAGCACCCACTTTTGAAAGGGACAGGATCAAAGTAGAGAATAGAACAAATGGGAGGTGGGATAGGAGGGATGGAAATATAGTCAGTCTTTTACAATATATCTACTATGTTATTGTTTTGCATTAGCCCTACATGTACAACCTATACTGAACTGCTTGACTTCCCAGTGGGGGTTGGTGGCAGGGGGGGAAGGGAATGAATCTGGAATTGAAAGTTTTAAAATCAAATATTCAAATATATATATACATATGTGTGTATGTATATATATACTATTATTAATACCATCTTACATGTAATTAAGAAATAAGATATGCAGGCACTGAGGCATAGAGATCCAATGGAAAAGTCGAAATGGGTATGGGAGAAAATATGGGAGAGAGCAGATTGGAGGTGGGGATATCCTGTGGGACTGCTGTTTTGGGGGGATGGGTGGGAGAAAAACGGGGAGAAAATTTGTAACTCAAAATCTGGCGGAAACGAATGATGTAAATCAGAAGTTAATATAGCATTTGAAAAAAATTAGAATGGAGCAAATGGAAGCTAATGACTTCATGAGAAAGCAAGAAATTATAAAACAGAACCAAAGAATGAAAAAAATAGAAGACAATGTGAAACATCTCATTAGAAAACCCACTGACCTGGAAAACAGATACAGGAGAGAGAATTTAAAAATTATTGGACTACCTGAAAGCCAAGATAAAAAAAAGACCCTAGATGTCATCCTTCAAGAAATTATCAAGGAGGGGAGGCCAGGTAGCACAGCGAGTAAGAGCACCGGCCCCAGTGTTGGGATGACCTGGGGGATTAAATGCAGGCTTAGACACTTAGCATCCACCCAGAAACACCTGATCGTGTAACCTTGAGCAAGTTACTTAACCCCAATTGCTTAGGGGCTCAGCGAGTAAGAGCACTGGCCCCAGTGTCAGGATGATCTGGGGGTTTGAATCCAGGCTCAGATACTTAGCACCACACCCAGAAATAACTGGCTGTGTAACCTTGAGTAAGTTACTTAACCCCAATTGCTTAAAAAAAATTATCAAGGGAAACTACCCTGACATTCTAGAACCAAAGGGAAAAATAGAAATTGTAAAAATCCATTGATCACCTCTTGAAAGAGAGCCCAAAAGGAAAACTCCTAGGAATATTGTAACCAAATTCCAGAGTTCCCAGGTCAAGAAAATATTACAAGCAGTCAAAAAGAAACAATTCAAGTATTATGGGAATACAATCAGGATGACACAAGACCTAACAGCTTCTATATTAAAGGATCAGAGGTCTTGGAATATGATATTCTGGATTTCAGAGGAGCTAGGACTAAAACCTACCCAGGAAAACTGAGTATAATACTTCAGGGGAAAAATGGAAATTCAGTGAAATAGAGGACTTTCAAGCATTCTTGATGAAAAGACTAGAGCTGAATAGAAAATCTGACTTTCAAATACAAGACTCAAGAAAAGCATGAAAAGATAAACAGGAAAGAGAAATAATAAGTGACTTATTAAAGTTGAACTGTTTACATTTCTATGTGGAAAGATGTTATTTGTAACTCATGAGACATTTCTCAGTATTAGGATAGTTGGAGGAGATAGATAGATAGATAGATAGATAGATAGATAGATAGATAGATAGATAGATAGATAGATAGAGATAGACAGACAGACAGACAGACAGACAGACAGATAGATAGATAGATAGATAGATAGATAGATAGATAGATAGATAGA
>NW_027187378.1:43315058-43360651 GCF_028583685.1 Petaurus breviceps papuanus | reverse complement strand
TAGATAGATAGATAGATAGATAGATAGATAGATAGATAGATAGATAGCTAGCACAGCATGAGTTGAATATGAAGGGATGATATCTAAAAAATAAAATTAAGGGGTGAGAGATAAATACATTGGGAGAAGGAGAAAGATTTCACAATGGAGAGGAAGAGGAGGCATGTGAGAGGAAATGAGTCAACCTTACTCTCATTGGATTTGATTTAGGGAGGGAATAATATACACATTCAATTGAATATCCTACCCTATAGGAAAGTAATGGGGGAAGGGGATAAAAGGGGGATGATAGAAGGGAGGGAAGATTAGGGGAGGGAGTAGTCAGAAGCAAACAGTTTTGAAAAGGGACAAGGTCAAAGGAGAAAATAGAATAAATGGGGGACAGGATAGGATGGAGGGAAATATAGTTACTCTTTCACAACATGACTATCATGGAAGTATTTTGCATAACTACACATGTATAACCTATATTGAATTGCTTCCCTTCTCAATGAGGGTGGGTGAGAAGGGGAGAAGGGAGAGAATTTGTAACTCAAAGTTTTAAAAACAAATGTTAAAAATTGTTTTACATGCAATTAGGGAAAAAGATACACAGGCAATGGAAATATATCTTGCTCTACATGAAAATAAGTGGGAAGTGGATTAAAAAGGGATGTGATACAGGGAGACCTGACTAGGGGAAGGAATAATCAAAATGCATGCCATCTTGGGGTGGGGGAGGGGAGAGATGGGGAGAATATTTGGAACTCAGAATCTTGTGGAAATGAATATTGAAACCTAAAAATAAATAAATTAAATTAAAATAAATATTATTTCTCTGCAAAAGTATGTTTTGATTTTCATCAATTCTTTCTCTGGAGGTGGATAACATTTTTCATCATAAGTTCTTCAGAATTGTTTTGAATCATTGCATTGCTGAGAATAACTCATTCACAGTTGATCATCACACAATGTTGTTGTAAGTGGGTATACTCTTCTAATTCTGTTCACTTCATTTTGCATCAATTCACATAAGTCTTTCCAGGTTTTTCTGAAATCATCCTGCTCATCATTTCTTATAACACAATAGTATTTCATCACAATAATACACCACACCTTGTTCAACCACTCCCCAATTGACTGGTATCCCTTCAATATCCAATTCTTAGTCACCAGAAAAATAGCTGCTACAAATATTTTTGAAGAAATAGGTGCTTTTCCCTTTTTTTAAATTGTTTTTTGGATACAGACCTAGTAGTGGTATTGCTGGGTCAAAGGCATGCATGGTTTTAAAGTCCATTGGGCACAGTTCCAAATTGTTCTGCAGAATGGTTAGATCAATTCTCAACTCCACCAGTAATGTGTTAATGTCTCAATATTCCCACACTCTCTCCTATTCTGTTTTTAAGTTATTTTCTTCACTATTTTTGTGTCCCTTTCACCAAATTGTTGATTTTCTTTTCATAATTTCTTGAATCACTCTCATTTCTTTTCCCAATTTTTCCTCTACCACACTTAACTCTTTCTTTAACTTCCAGGAATTCTTGCTGGCCTTGAGTCAAATTGGTATTTTTCTTTGAGGCTGTATTTGTAGCTATTTTCAAAATGTAGTCTTCTCAATTTGTCTTGATCTTTTCTGCCACTATAGTAGTGTTTTATGGTCAAGTTCTTTTTTTGTTGTTTCTCCTTTTGCTTAGCCTACTTCTTTGAAATTTATGTTAAAGTTGGACTCATTGGTAGGGAGGTTTTCCTTGTCTTGAGACTAAATCTACCACTCTATAACTTCCATACATTGGTCATATTATCACCTTTTGTATTTAAGCAAAACAAGTCTTATCCCTGTTTCATATAGCAATCTTTCAAATACTTGAGCAAATATAATATTGAATTATAATATATATACAAATATTGTGTATGGGATATAATAATTCAATATTTTCATAGTATGTATGTGTGTCTATACATACACACATGCACATACATACATATGCATGTATTATATATACACACATACATATTTCCCCCCTAAAATAGAATATAAGCTTCTTGAGGGTAAGGACTATTTCAGTTTTGTCTCTGTTTCCCCAGTAACTAATATAATGCCTGGCACTTAATAGTACTTAATTAATGCTCCTTGCTAAGGGTCAAGTGCTAAGTACTTCCCCACAAAATGCTTAATCATCACAAAAAATGCACCCAAACTGTGTGACTATGAGCAAGTCAACCCCTCTGAGCTTCAGTTTCATAAAAGAACAGGATTAAGACCTGTAAATCTAGTCCAATTTCCTCAATCTGACAGATAAAGAAACTGAAGCCCCAGTTTGTTTAAGGCACACAATTAGTAGCAACCAAAGCTAGAACCTGGAAATGCAGATTTTTAAACTGGTCACCTGTTGAAAGACCCAAGTATCTCCATCAAAACTCAAGAACACTTAGTGCCTTGGTGGCACACTGTAATGATGAGTCCAGTGTATCTGGGGTGTAGCATGAGGGCTCGGTATTTAAGGAGGAAGAGGGGTGAAGTGATGAAGTCATTCTTTTCAACCAGAGCCACTTTATGTACGCTGTAATGAAGTCGTGTTTGGGAAAGGGCATTTTGTGGCCTTGAAGCTCCTTCCTTTCCCATCCTCTAGTGTGAACATGCATTTGTGACAGTATTTCTCTAGCATCTCAGATCTAAAGATTTCATTTAAAAAGTTCAATTATGGGGGCAGCTAGGTGGCACAGTGAATAGAGCACTGGCCCAGGAGTCAGAAGGACCTGAGTTCAAATCCAGCCTCAGACACAACACACACACACACACACACACACACACACACACACACACACACACACACACACACAAACTAGCCGTGTGATCTTGGGCAAATCGCTTAACCCCAATTGCCCTCCAAAAAAAGCAAAATCAAATCAAATAAAAAGTTCAACTACTCACAGAGCTCATATTTGGGAATTACTTGAACAGCTATAGAAACATTCTTTTGGTACTAACATCCTAGCCAAGGGATGAGTCTGGTTTGGAAATCCCTCATTACAAGAAGTAGGATGGATAAAAGTTCATAAAATAATGATGGATGAAACATTATCCAGCCAGACCCCAGAAGTTCCCTTTCTAGGCCAGAGCTAACAAGCCTTAATTTATATTTCTATATACATTCTGCTCATATTGTGTGCACACAATGGAATTTCTAAGAAAAGACCAAAATAATTTGCTCAAGCACAACTTAAATGCTATTAAAAGCTGTGCTCTGTCTTGATTAATTACTACCAAAGCTGATGGGAAGGAGAGGGGCTCCAGGAGGCAGTTTAATTAATCATTTGGTTTAGAATTAATGAATAAAATCCTCTAAACTTTTTTTTAAGAAAGAAGAAAAGATGAAGAAATGGCTGTCTTATATTCAGGAGAAAGATGAAGGCTCTTAATCTATAAAAAGATGTGAGGTACCTCTCAGTGCCACCTCCTTCATTTTACTTTCTATGAAGGGAAAAAAAACAGAATGAACAAATTGGCTTTGTTCTGCAGTTTAAGGTAAAGCTGACTAAGAGGCAATTTGTGGTTGGTTTTGTTGCAGGAAGCTCATGCAGAAAGGTACAAACATAGGCAGACTAGGGTGATCACCCACTTAGAGTGTGCATGTGTCGATGGTACCCTTGATGCTAATCACAATCTCTGTAGGACAGGCTGTATCCACAAAGCACAGTGTGAAGGAAGGGGTTTGCTAATTATGCTGTTTATGTGATCAATGTAGACAGCCACTCCACAGAGTTCAAGCCCCAATGTGCATTTTTCATTCTGAATGGCCTGCTTAGCTGCCTGGCACCCAGATTAACTCAATAATTGTACCGGTAGAAAAGAGCCCATGAGATCCACTTGGAATTTATTAGGGAAATGATGACATATACTGGTCATCTCTTTTTGTTTTTGTTTTTGTTTTTTTAATGTGAATTGAATAAAGGTGTAAGAGGGGAAAGATTGACTCAATCCAATGTTTCCAGCTTATTGGAATGGAAAAGAGGTAACTAACCTCCAAACTCTAATGTTCCTCATTCTAGAATAATTAATAATAACAATAATGTAATTTATTTTTCTATTAAAATTAACTTCTCTCTTACATGTAGACATTTGCATGGGAAGAAAAGCTAACATAGTTAATAGGAAGTTGATGTTCAAGATAAATAAAAAGCTAGTAAGGGAACACTAGCTGCCCTTAATGAATGAATGAATGAAAAACCATTTATTAAACATTTGCTATGTCCCCAGAAGTGTGCAAAGAGCTGCGGATAAAAATTAAAAAGTGATATCATCCCTGCATAGATATGTGTTATCTACATATAGGCTTTAGGGGCCTGGAAAGCTTAGTCAAACATAGGGTGTAGCAGCAGGATATATGACAAAGCCCAGGGGTCCTTAAGATGCACCAGAAAGACTTAACCCAAAGGCTCAAACACTGGGATGAAACTAATTAACTGAAATCTAATACAGTTGAATATAGATTCTTACTCTTTTTTTTAAAGGTCTTTTCACAAATATAAGATAGCAGAAGCATTGTTCGATATCAGTTTGTCTGAATAAGATCTGGTAACACTAGGCCACTTCAGGCTCACTATGAGTCAGCAACAAAAAGAAGTCAAAAAATCAAATGTTATCTTGGGTAGCATTAAGAGAGTAATAGCTTCTAAGAATGAGGAAGTGATGCTCCTTTTGTACTCTTTCCCAGCATATTTTGTCTATTGGACTTAGTTTTATACTTCACAATGTATTGCTCCAGAGTCTGAAGAAGGCTCTTCTCCTTCCCAAAGCAAACCCCTCTACATGTTCCCTTGATGTCAGTCCCTCCCATCATCTCCAGCAGATTGCTTTTACTATCATTATTGCTTTCTCCTAATTTTCTATCTTTATCTACTGATTCCTTTCCTACTTCCTACACACATGCCCCTTTCCCTACCTTTAAACAAAATAAGAAACCCTCATTAGATTCTACCATCTCTGTTATTAGTCTATATCTCTATTCTCTTTCTTAGCTAGCCCTTGAAAAAAGATGTCTATACTTTATGCCTACACGTCCTCTCCTCTCGTGGAAAGAGCACCAGACCTGGAGTCAGCAAGGTCTGAATTAAAATCTGAACTCAAGGATTAGCTGTATGATCCTGACAAAGTCACTTAACCTTTATTTGCCTCAGTTTCCTGAATGTAAAATAGGGATATTTAAGTGCCTTCCTTGCAGGGTTGTTGTGAGAATCAAATGAGATAATATTTGTAAAGTACTCAGCACAGTGTTTGATAATTGGTGGATACTTAATAAATGCTTGTTTCCTTCCTCTTAAATCTCTTGAAATTTTGAGTTATATTTTGGTTGGCTTTTGACCTCATCATTCAGTTGAAATTGTTCTCTCCAAAGTTACCAATGATTTCTTCATTGCTAAATCTAATAGACAGCCTCTTCTCAATCTTCCTCTTTGTTTATCTATATTTAGCATCTGACAATGTTGAAAACTGTCACTTCACGAACATTCTTTTATCTTTGGGTTTTCATGACATTTTCTCCACATCAATTGCTATCCTGTCTAACTACTCCTTTCTCATCAAACCTCTTAACTATGGTTATTCACCAAGGACCTCTTCTCTTCTCCCTCTACACAGAGTTCCCTTAAATTTAACTATCAATGTCTCATATTTCTAATACCAACTCTAATATTTTTCTCCCAAGCTCACATCACAAATTGCCTATTAGACATTTTAACTGGATCTCCCTTAGGCATTTCAAATTCAGCAGGTCCAAAATCTTCCAAATATTTTCCCCCAAATTAACTCATCTCCTGAACTTCCATATTACAGTTGAGGTGACTACCAATCTTCTACTCACTGAAGTTCAAAACTTTAGGGTCATCTACAATTTCTAATTTTCACTCATACTACAATTCCAACCAGTTGAAAAATCTTGTCATTTCTGTCCCCACAATATCTCTTACATCTTCCTCTGTACTCACACAGTCACCACAATAGTTCAGGTCTTGAGGATATCTCAGTTTAACTATTGCAAACTAACTTATCCCCCACAAGACCACCAAAGTAATTTTCGCAAAGTGCAAATATGATCATGCCACATCTATACTTTACAAACTCCAGTGACTATTATCTCTAGAATCAAATATAAACTATTCTGTCCGGCATTAAAATCTCTTCTCAATCTGGCTTTTTCCTATCCTTTCAGGTTTTTCATATAATACCCCTCTCCACTTTGCATGAATCCTTTTCTTCAGGGGTCAATCTACTTCTCTTCAGGGCTCCCAGTAACTTCTCAAGGATGTACTGGCAGGGGGCAGTTAGGTAGCACAGCGAGTAAGAGCACCAGCCCCTGAGTCAGGATGACCTGGGATAGAATCCGGGCTCAGACACTTGGCACCCACCCAGAAATAACTGGCCGTGTAACCTTGAGCAAGTTACTTAACCCCAATTGTTAAAAAAAAAAAAAGGATGTGTGCTGGCAGACCAAACTCAACTGACCACAGATGTTAGAATGGACTCCAATTTCTACACCACTTGTTTGTCAAGTATTAATAAAGGAAGGCAGGAAGGAAGGAAGGAAAAAAGGAAGGAAGGAAGGAAGGAAGGAAGGAAGGAAGGAAGGAAGGAAGGAAGGAAGGAAGGAAGGAAGGAAGGAAGGAAGGAAGGAAAAGAAAAAATCAAAGTTGTATTCATGGGCCATCATGGAAATACCTAAAGCCTCTACCCTTGCAATATGTCTCTCACAGAACACAACCAGGCAGGAAAGTGGAAATATCTTGACTGGTTAGTGCATTTTTGAATGCTGTTCAATTCTGGTTCAGCATCCAATAAAAAAGTTCTTCTCTTTGCAGTAAGTCCAATAACAACAAACAGTAACAACACCTATGCATGCTCATGTTCTAGTGAAGATTATGTCAGGTGGAGTATACTGCACATGTTCATAAGCACTGGGCTCTTATTGGCCAATCTTAGTCTTCAAATTCCCTATGAATACCCTCATTTTACAGATGAGGAAATTGAAAATCAGGTAAACAATAGCTCCATAATTACACAACTAGGAAACATCAGTCAGGTTTTGAACTTCTTTCTTCTGACACAAATTCCACTGCTCTATCCTCAATACCATGCTACCACTCTAATTCAAAAGTGAATGTATATGAGCAAGAGCAATTTCACTAATTGGACAGATTTAGTGCTTGACCTTTTAGCAAAGGCTAGCCAGGGACTAATTACTTTCTAAACCATGGTCAAAACTATAAGAGGAAATCTAAGTCAAATTATATAATAAAGACACTTAGTAAATGTTGAAGTGGTCACCACCTTGGCAAACATCACAACTACCTTAATAACCTTAAGCATCATGCTCCCTTTCATCCAAGACAATCAAGAGAGAAATGTGAGCATTGACCTTATTAATATATTACTAATTTCCATGGAAGAACTCCCTCAAGTGCTGAGATCCAGAATCTCACTGCTTAAAGAAAGAGGCTTTGAAGAATCTCAGTGTACCACAGAAAAAGTACCTAATTTGAATGATGTGTTCCACATTTAATAAAACTTCAAAAAAATTGCATCAAAAACCAAGGTTGACGTGTATTTAATACAAAGCATGCTGGATCTGGAGGTAGGAAACCGTGCTTTGAATACAGATTTTGACATGTACTAGTTATGTGTCCTTAGAAAAACAATTTGAGTTTATTGAGCCTCAGTTTCCTCATCTGTAAAATGGAAGTGATTATTTACATACTACCTACCTTCTGGGGTTGCTATGAAAAATGTGTTTATTATTACTATTGTTACTATTATAATTATGGGAAATATCTTAATGGTAGTAACAATTACAATTCGAATATATATCTATATATGATTATATATGCTATGCCTACATAAATGTAGAGATAGAGACAGATAATATAGAGATACTAATGTGTGTATATATCTATATCTATATCTATATATATATATACACACACACACACACAGATGGATAAAGTTAGAAAGATATGGGAGCTACAGATATAGAAACAGATTATGATATAGCGCTGTCATAGAGGTAGTGTGTAGTAGGGGATAAAAAGTCAACCTTGGAGTAAAAGAAAATTGTGTTCAAGTCTTGTCTCTGACTTATAATTTTGGTGTGAAAGTTCAATTGACTTTACCTCTTGATGCCCCAGGAAATTTTATATCATAAACCACAGGTCAGGTACTATTCATCATTGGTTGAGAGAATTTCTTCTACCAATGAAATAGAAGTCTGATACAAAAACAAACAAACAAACTAAAACCAAAACAAACCAAATAAAACAATACAAAGCATCATGGCCAAGAAGAAAAAGGCCCTGTGCCATAAAAGTAGGTACAAGGAGATATAAAATGAAACATACATTGTTTCATACATGAAGAAGAGAGTTAACACTCTGAGAAATCACCATGGGGTGCCTGGAAGCCTAGGGCACAGGCATGAGTCAAACTGCCATAGATGCAGATCTTAGTTGTAGGAGCAAATATTAAAAGGAAAGTGGAGAAAGGTCCCATGTGAATAACAGTAGAACATGAGTCAGTCAATCCTGAAAAGACAAGGCCATTCCAAAAGTATACCAGGCAAGGCTTTCTCAACAAAAGAAGAAACAACCTTTTGGGGACATGCTGTACCGTAGACAACCCCCATCTCTGAGGATCACACTTACCACACTTTTCTACGTAACACTGGACCCAATGAATTTATTTCCAGAAGCAGCATTACTGCCAGATTAGTACTTGTCTCAGAAACTGCTTGGGCTAGGACCAGATGAAGGTCTCTCCTGAAGTCCCACCTCATGAAGGAGTGTCACTGGATCAAAGATTACATGGTGGAGAGTAAGAAGATGGAAAAGTAGAAGGAGGCAAGGTTATGACAGATTTTCAGTGACAAACAGAGGATTTTGTATTTGATCCTGGATGTGATAGGGAGTCAATGGAGTTTCTTGAGTGGGAGGTTGGAGGGGAGTGTGTGACATGATCAGACCAGCATTTTAGGAAAATCTCTCTGGTGCTTAAATGGAGGATAGACTGGTGTGAGGAGAGACTTGAGGCAGACAGATTCACCAGTAAGCTATTACAATAATACGAATGTGAGACGATGAGGGCCTGCACCAGAGTGGTGGCAATGTCAGAGGAGAGAAGGGGACATAGTTGAGAGATATCACAAACTGAAATTGTTCCCAAATTTCAATTTGGGTGGGGGATAGGGACAGGCAAGAGATAGTGAGGAGTCCAGGATGCCTTCTAGGCTGTGAGCCTGAGGGACTTGGAGGACGGTATTGCCCTTTATAGTAATTAGGAAAGATAACGAATTCTGTTTTGGACATATTGAGTTTAAGATGTCTACTGGACAATAAGTTCAAGATTTCTGAAAGGCAGCTGGAGATGCAAGATTGAAGGTCCGAAGAGAGACTGGAGGCAGAATAGGTATATTTGAGAATCATCAGTATAGAGATGGTAATTAAAATCACCAAATAAAGTAGGATAGAGGGAGAAGAAAAGTGAACCAGAAGAGAATGCTGAGGGACACTGATGGTTGTAGAGCACTAGAAATCCTCCTAATTGCAAGTCTAGTACTCTATCCATTGTGCCACAAAATATGACAACTGAAGAATTTAAAAAACCTTGTTCCAGCTTTCCAGAGTCTTACAATTTAGTAGGGGCATTAAAGTCCTTTAGGCAGATATAGAGAAAACTTTATATCATTTACTTTCAGCAAATGAGTTCTTCTAATTTAATGGATATATCTAGAAAGTTACTTACCCCTTGATATGCCAAAATTTGTTTCTATTATACATTTCAGATAAAAATGTTTCTGAATTATATTAGGTGTTCCTCTGCCTTTCATAGAAGACTCTATACTGAATAAAATTTAACTATTTAATAATGGCTTATGGATATTATTAATAACATCAATTTTAAATTGAGGCTTCATATAGTGATGCCCTCAAGAGTTTTAGAGAAGTGTTGGACTATTTGTGCTTGCAATAAATTGCTCTAAATTATTCTGCGCTTTAAATGATTATGTCTGTTTTTCTTTTTCCTTTTCTCCTTTCCTCTTTTTTATTTTTACTTTTTTTTTTTCAGATCCAGGTCTCCCAATTTGGCCCAGGCTGGTGGTACAGAAGCTACTTAAGGGTCTGTAGAATCAGAAGCCTTAACCTGTTATTTTTCTGACCTATACTGGTTCATCTCTCTTTAGGCATCCTGATGCCCCCTCACTCCGAGAGGTGGTGCTGAACTTAGTGTGGCCACTGCAGCTCAGAACTCGAAAGCTCAAGCCCGCCTCCACCTACCAAGGCACAGCGTTGACAGGCCTGTGCTGTCCATTAGGCCCATGTTTGATCCTCTGACTGGCACAAGGAATGTCATATGTTTGGAAATATCACATATTTTCTTTTCTTTTTTTAGTGTTCTATTTTTTTGTACCCCCCCCCCAGGTTTTCTTTTTGTAAGTTTTATAATCTTGTCATTGTTTCAAATGGTTTGACACCAGGTCCAGCTCTGTTAAAGTGCTTCACTGTCATGGCCCCACTCCTGCCTTCAAATTTGCTGCTTCTTATCTGCAGTCAGTTTAGAAACCAAAAGACTAAAGTTATTAGGACTGTGTATAAAGGAAGTCAACAGACCCCAAAGGAAGGCCTAAGGTGTGCTTCTATTACTAAAACACACACAAGACTTGTTAAGGTATGGACCATTTGCCATTCATTTTTGCTGCTTAGACTTTGATTGTCCCCCTCCTCCCACCTTTCTTCCTGTTTCCGTTCTGTTTTTTTGTTGTCGTTTGTTTCAAGTGGAGTCGTCAAAGAGTTGAATTGCAGGTAGTTGAAGTTCTACTATATAATATTGGAAAGTAAGGTACATGCAAATTTCCATATGATTTGTACAGACAGGAAATATAATAGCAGTCAAAGAAAAGAGATTTATTTTGCCACAGTCATTAGGGAAGGATTTAAAGTGATATAGGTAAATTTTTTAAAATGAGGACTTACTAAGTTCTAGGCACTGTTTCTGAGTGATAGGTGATGAGGTTCAGGTTGTGTTGCAGTGGGTTGTCTCTAAAGAATTACAAAGACTCAGGTTGACTCCAAGCCAGTTGGAAAGATTTATTATAGTTTTGAGGTTTCACACTCTGGCAAGTGCCTAAGTCCCTTAGAGGAATGTAGCAACTTCAGTAAGCCAAGACACATAATTTTATAGAGAATATGATGCTGATTACATAATCAAAATTTACATAGAATAGAGGAATATGATTAATATTAAAAAGGCAGGAGGGATTTGTCGAGGGATTAGGTAATGGAGGAGGGGCCCCAGCTTTAGCGTAACTGCACATGTGGTTACCCATAATGCATACAGTTAGGGGGGGTATGTACATATGTTAATGATATTATATAGTTTATATATACAACTATATCATATATTATATGATATTATTTCCATGTCATAGAATTACTCTGGGTCAGTTCTTCACAATCACTGAGCAGGTGCTAACTTAGGGTTGGTCCCTTCTATGGTTAGGTAGTCAAGCATGCTGCTCTACATCCTAGTGATGTTGTCTTCTGATACGCTAGCTATTGTGGTCTTGTCTGGTCAAGATGGATAGTTAGGTATTGTGGTCCTGTCTTGGACTAAATGGATGATGCAACTGTGATTGCACACCTGTTCTCACTGGAAAGGGTCTGGGGGGAGTGCTGGGTTTCTATCACATGGGCATGCCTGCTGTTTCTGTGGGAATTAGGAGTACAAGGACATACCTGTTCTAGTGAGCAGTGAGTCATAAGTTAGGGCATTGACGGGGGCTGGGGAATGGGTGCGAGCTAGGTAGATACAGTGGGCCTGTTGTGAAGCTGGGGCTGGGGGCAGTTCTGTTAGGATTCCATCATTAGGGAGATACATACAAACAAATGAGTGAAGCCATGTCCTCAGGGAGCTTACATTCTAAAAAAAGAAGACAGCACACATAGAAGAGAAGTAGCCAAAGAAAAGATAAGTGGAGAGTCATATGGTAGAACTGGAAAAGACAGTCAGAGCACGGGATCACAGGGTTGGGAGCCTGGATTCCATCAGAACTGGGGCTGGAAGTCAGACTACGTGGCAAGGTCATCATAAGATCCTGGCAGAGCTTGGATTTTAGTTAGTTCTTGAAGGATAAATGGGTGGAATTCATAAAATCCTAGAATTTTAGAATGTAAAGGAGCCTCAAATGCTGTCTAGTCCAATCTATACATGATCAGAGAGTCATCTCTACAACGTTTCCCCAAAGTGGCATTCTGTCATCTATCATCTACTTGAAGACCTTCAATATGGTGGAGTCTCAGCTACTTCCCAAGGGAGCTTCTTCTACTTTGAGGCGTATGCCCCCAATTTTTCAAAGAATTCTATTATGGTGGTAATAATGAAGGTTTACCTAAATTTGCTTCTCTGTAACCATCTCCAGATTGCTCCTTGTACCACTTCCTTTGGGACCAAGGAAAACAATAAACAATTTTCCATATGCCATGAGAGACAGTATAGCATAGTGGATAATAACTGGCCTTGCAGTGAGGAAGACCTGGGTTCAAGTCTCACCACTGGCACATACTTTTCGGGTGGCCATGGGCAAATCCCTTAATCGCTCAATGTTTTAGGCAACTCTCTAAGGCTATTCATTGCAGAGAAGGTGCCAACCTGACTTAGTAGAAGGAATTTCCTCATTGTAGAGGTAGATTATTGAAATGGAAATTGGAAATTCCCCTTTAAATTGATAAGATCACTCAAATAAACAGGTTCAGTTCAACTCCCGGCCATGACCCCTCCATGACTCCTGAGTGTTCTTGGTTTAGCATTCCAGGAACTAGCCATTCCCAGGCCATGTCAACCTGGAGGGGTGGCTCCCCTCCTTGTGCAACGTGATGTTGTTAAAAAACACATACCAAGCCTCAGGCAGATGGGAATGTGACTGGGCCAGATGTGTACTGAACGAAGGGCGCATGCGCCAGAAACTTTCTGGCTCCAAGCCTTCTTTGTTTAGAACAGTATAAGAGACCTGCGTCCTGTAAGCCCGGTGAGCCTCACCCGCGGGAAGGACGCTTCGCCCGGGAAACTCTTTACACAATTCAAGCTGTGCAGGCTGTGACGGGGCTCCCAGCCATTGATTGACTTCGGAGGTTCCCTTGAATTGGTGATGTATTCTCTTCCTTTACCGATTATCTTGATTGGTATTGTGTTATTGATTATTCTTATCATTATATGCTTCCTATGCAAATCTAAGCTATCTGTGCCTTGCTTTTTCTAAATAAATTTCTATTTTATATTTTTCTGGTGTGTTGAAGAGTGTCATTTATAGGAGTGGATCCGAACCTCATTAAATCATACTAATACAATTATTCATCCAGAATTCCCCATTCAAAGTAAAACAAATTACATTTGTACGTTGTTATTTGTAAGTTGTCTCCCCCTTTAGATTGTGAACACTTTCAGGGTGGGGTCTCTAACCATTGGGACAATGTCTGGTATATAGTAGGTGCTCAATAAATGTTTATTGACTCTCTGACTGAAAAGTCTCTATGCCTATCTTTTTTTTTACCTGACAAGCTTCCAAATACTTAATGAGAGTGATCATACCTCCCTTCTTAGACTTCCTCCCCTAATCTAAACAACCTTACTTCATATAACTGACTTAAAAAATGCAGTCTCAAGTCCCCTCACCATCCTCCCTGCCTCTTGACTTTATCTTGTCAATGTCCAGATGTGTTCTGATCATGACATATTACTATGCCATCCTCACCTCCCTTGTTCTCGACATTGTGCTTCTGTCAATGCAGTCCAGCTTAAAAAAGAAAATCATTAGTTTTTCATTTGTTTGTTTCTGTTTGTCACATCACATCTCTGACTTCTATTGAGTTTGGAGAACAGCACCCACTCCCCACCCTCCCACCCCCAACACATATATACACTAGAAAGAATTTAGTGGAACTGAAGATTAATGGCCACAGCAGGCTCTTGGTTTCATTTGTAAAATCATATGGGACCGGGGCGGCCAGGTAGCACAGCAAGTAAGAGCACCAGCTCCAGTGTTGAGAAGACCTGGAGATCGAATCCCGGGCTCGGACACTTAGTACCCACCCAGAAACACCTGGCCATGTAACCTTGAGCAAGTTACTTAACCCCAATTGCTTAGGGGCGGCCAGGTGCTTCAGCGAGTAAGAGCACCAGTTCCAGTGTTGGAACGACCTGGAGATCGAATCCCGGGCTCAGACACTCAGCACCACACCCAGAAATAACTGACCGTGTAACCTTGAGCAAGTTACTTAACCCCAATTGCTTAAAAAAAAAAATCATATGGGACCACAGTGGGAAGGTGAATAGACAAATTTGCCAGAAGCAGATGCTTGAAACAAGTACCATAAAAAGAATCCACTCAGTGTGCACTCTGGGCAATATCACATCTGGATATGCAACTCTGTCTGTGCTGATAGGCTGGCATGTCTGGTGGAGATCCACTGCTTGGGGACATCACACACTCTACTGTTGATAGCATGGGAGGCTTTTTCTTTACCTCTTTATTCATTCCTCTCTTCACTCATCTAGAGCATTGATTTTTCTATGCTAACAGCCAGCAATCACATATAGAAGGCAGCCCTGATTCCTTTGTTTCCAATCACTTCGGGCAGCTCTTTCATCCACTCTGTGCTGCTTAAATATGCTTCATTTTCTATTATTTATGTGGCTGCCTTTGATACAGACAACAAATAACCAGTGCTTTGTCAACATAAGACATCATCCCTATTTCTCCACTGATGCATCTTGAGTAGTAAGCTGGGTGGGGAGGCATGGAGAATGTCACAGGGAAGCTACGGCTGATGCCCTTGGCTGATGCTGTCATCCACCCAAGGTTGGCCTTCTACTCTCCTTTAGGGTATCCTGCAGGACAGGTCTGAGAAATATAAAGCAGAAATATATTGGAGGATCATAGAATGTCCAAGATGGATAAAATTTTAAAGATTTTACTACCTTATTTTCAGAATTGATTTGCCCAAGGTGGCAGTGCTAGAAATAGAACCCAGAACTCCTGACTCTCAATTATATATGCATCTATCTATATTCTAAAGGTCAGAAAAATGACAAAATATAATTTCTTTTTTTTCCTGTCCTGGCCTCATGGGCTCTTAGACCTCTTGATTGTTCAGTAGTGCCAAATATACTGCAATGGCAGTGATGCTAGATTGCGGCAGAAGCATCTCCTTTGTGGAGGAGCCATTTCCACTCTTGTCCAACCCCTTAGTTCAAACTGTGGGATACCCATTTTGATTACCTTCCCTACCCATGTAAGGACACTTAGAAACAGCTGTTAGAGTAGGTCAGGAATATTATCCATCAAAGTTGAGATATGAACCTAGGCCCTCTGACTTCAAAGCCAGGATTCCAACATGTGATAATTTGTGGTAGGTTTAATTCCTTCTGGCCAAATTATTTTGAGAAACCAAGACTGACAGTGTTAAACTGTAAGTACCCTATGCAAGGGAAATTCATTAAACTAATCATAGTAAGGTGCTAATGGTTTACTTTAATTTTCAAACTTTAGGAACACAAGGTAACTGAGGGCATCTGACACTTATCAGGAAAGAGAATACAAGAAAAGGGTTTAGAAAAGTGAGGTAGGGAACACTAAATGTCAACATACTGCCTTCCCTAGGACTGTTCCCAATGCCATCCCAAATTTTCTGTTTCCTATTTCCTAGAATCATCAAATGTTCAAACTAGAAGATACCTTAGAAATGAAGATAATTCAATATTTTCACTGGATTACAGATGATTCAACTGAGAGCAAGAGAAATGAGCTGATTTACCAAAGTCATACAGGTAATAAACATCAGGGTCAGGATTTGAACATGGATATTACTTAAGGAAAGTTTGTTGAAGAAATTTTAAAAAACAATTGTTGCTATAATTTGTCAAATTACCTGAGGCCTGAGGAAAAGAGTCCAACAGGTTATTGTGGTAGAATATTGGAGCTGGAGTTGATGTCACATCATAAAATCACAAAATAATAGAGTTAAAGGATAATTTAGTGAATAATTTAATTTTAAAATTATACAGATGAGTAAATTGAGGCCCAAAGCAGGGGAGGAATGAATTATCCAAGGTATAATGAGTAGTAAGTGGAAAAGCTGGAACACAAACCCATGATTCCTAACTTGACATTCAGTTGTTTTTTGTTTGTTTTTTGCCAACTTACATTACTACTCCACATACCATGTCACTCCAATGGCCTAATTTAATAAAGGAGGAAACCAAAGTTTAGAGATGTGAAGGGCATTCACAACTAGTAAAATACTTCAACAAGTATTTTTGAAAGTCTACTAGGCATTGTGCTGTGTTCTAGGGAAAGGCATGCACAAGTAAAAGTTACATATCTTAAGGAGATTATAGTCTGATGAAGACAATATTTACAAATCTAAGTGTATATACAGCCATAGATAGATAGATTAGAAGGATGAGAAGATGGGTAGGTGGCTTATAGATGATAGATATAGATATTTAGTTAGAGATCTAAAGTAAATACAATGAAATGTTGAGGTGAGGCACTAATAGCTATCATAATAGCTAGCATTTATATAGTGCTTTACACAAATATCTCATTTTAGCCAAACAAGAACCCTGGGAGGTAAATGCTGTTATTTTTTACAGATGAGGGAAATGGTGACTTGTCCAGTCACACAACTAGCAAATATCTGAGGCCAAACTTAAACTCAGGTTTTCCTGACTCCGGGCCTGTATCACCTAGCTTTATTAGATAACTAGATGTGGGTATCTGAAAAGGATAGGGAATGAAAGTGAAGAGGGAATGCATTTTAGTCATGCCTGTGGAAATGGTGTGAATACATGGGAGATGGGGAGTCATAAATGAGAAGTAACAAAAAATCCAGTTTCACTGGGCCACAGAATTCACGGAGGGGAAAACAATACAATAAAGCTGGAAAGATAGATTGGAACCGGGTTATGAAGGGCTTGAAATGCCAGATAGAATTAGGCCACCTTTTGTCTGAATTCTTACCTAGGGTAACCCTTGCTCACCAAATGGGCTTTACCTCAGACAAACTGAGACCCAAGAAAGAGCTAATTTAGAAAGGCCTTGGTCATCCATTGCACCCTGAGCCATCGAAAGTCATCTTGACTTTTGTTTTGCCACTGGACTTTGATAATCCTGAAGGAAAGAGTGAGGCTGCTGACTGTGCACATCTCTGCCTCACTTCAATCCAAGCCATGTGCAAGTCAAGACACCCTCTTGTGTTGTTAGTGGTCCTCTTTGAGAATAAAGGACCCACCGCCACCAGTTTGCATTTGATCCTAGACACTACCGGGAGCAATAAGAATTTATTAAACATGTGTTGATAGGGTCAGGGTTAGTTTAGAAATATCATTTTGGCAACTATTTGAAAGACAAATTAAAGATGAAAAAATTTCTCTGTTATATGTGACACACCCTATTAGGTTCTAGGATAGATACAATAATGTATAAAAATGATCCCTGCCCTCATAGATTTTACAACCTGCTATGTAAACTTCTTTTTGGTTGTTTTTGTTTGTTTGCTTTTTACAATGTGGGAAGGAAGGAAGACAGATGTAGAGGAGTGCTACTGGGCAGTAGAAGTTGGGAGATCTGAGTAGACTACCTTATTGGGTGTGTCTGAATGATACATCTGAAGAATTAAACCATCCCTTCATCTTGTTAAAAAAAAAAACTACGTGGTCATGAATGCAGGTTACTATATTTGTTGTACTATTGCATGGCCAATGGAAATGATATCAGTCCTGACTATAATAATTTCTTCCTGAAGTTAAACCAATGTAAATTAATTATTACAACAAGGAGAATGAAAGAGGGCAGAAATTACATTAGCAAATATTTGTCTTACTTTCCAGAAAGAAATGGTTGCCAAATGCATTACTGAGTTCGAATATAAACTCATCTTTTAAATATTACAAAGAAGAATGGTGGATGATTATGAGTAGTATTATGTCAAAGCATCAAAAAGCAGAGGAGGGTGAAATCAATCTAAAGAAAATGACAAACTATCTAAGAAAAATCATCCTAAGGGCATTCATTCAAAGGTGAAAATAAAAAGAAGACTACAAGAAAATGGAAAAGATTTGCAGAAATTCTTACAAAAAATATTTTTCTCTAATAAGGACAATGGAACTACTATACTTGTATCCTAACATTACAGTTCCTGTGATTCTTACCAAGGAAGTAGAAATATCATTAAGGAGATTAAGGATTAAAAAAGCAGCCAAACTGAATAAAATCTATATAAAAGAGCTCCATTCTGAAAGAAATATAATCATGAGGGTATTGAGGGTTCAATTTAGAATATGCCAAAAAAGTAAAGATGACAATTGGGTAGGGGTGTGTGTGTGTGTGTGTGTGTGTGTGTGTGTGTGTGTGTATGTGTGAGGGGAGAATCTCAGACCTTACTGAATCCAAAAGTAAGTGAGAAACAAAACATCAGAGATTACCGACCTATATGCCTACTTTCTCATCTACACAAAACTTCTATGAGGACCTTTGATACACAAACTAATGGCATTTTCAATGAGGTTATTGAGATGGATCAAGGTTTTCTATATACAAACTGACAGCATTCTCAATGAGGGTTTTGTAGGGATCTCATAAGCTTTTACAAACAATATTCAACAATGGACTTTATTTTAATCCCCCTCATGAATGTATATAGTATGTTTTGTATACCCCCAGCAGGTATGCAAGAATACCAAAACAGATGAAAGTTAATTGGGAAATATTTAACAAAATAAGTAAAATAAAACATAATGTTAATATGCTATTTTTAAGTCAATATGAGCCACAAAGATCTATGTGTAAGGTTTAGTGACCTCATTTTCTACTTGAGTTTGACACCAGTGATGTATATCATATAAGATTACATTTTTCTCCTTGTTTCTATATTATAAAGAAAAGTGTTCATATTGGTAGGACAAAATGCCCCCTTGCAGGATCTTTTAAAACAAGGACTATTCCATCCATATATCAAGATCTTTCAATTCTTTTGAAAATGTACTAACAAAAATAAGCCTGTTCAGCAACCCTCACAATTAGGTGAAGCATAAACTTGGAAACATGCTTGACAAAAGAATTTCTCATTATGCTCGAGGAGATACAGGGAAGAGTCTAAATTAAGAAGACATTCCCTGAAAATGGTAAGGTCTTCCAGATGTTCCTCATCGTGGAGGACAATGTGTGGATTGCATCCATCACAAAGGACAGCAAATAAAGATGGACAATGAGCAGGATCCAGAGGTGAAAAGGAAGAGACTAATTGCTTTGGGAAAGATGCAAAATCAGTCAGAAAAGCATTTATTAAATGCTTATTATATATCAGATATTCTTCTAGTTGATGGGGATACAAAGAAAGTCAAAAACAGTCCCTTCCCTTGAGGAGCTGACATACTAGATATTGTTCAGTCATTTCAGTTGCGTCTGACTCTTCATGACTCCACCTGGAGTTTTCTTGGGAAAGATACTGAAGTGGTTTGCAATTTCCTCTTCCAGTTCATTTTATATATGAAGAAACTGAGGCAAACAGGATTAAGTGACTTGTCCAGAGTCACACAGCTAGTAAAGATCTGAGTCCAGATTTTAATTCAGAAATATGAGTCTTCCTGAACCCAGACCTGGTGCTCCATACATTGTGTTACCTAGCTCCCCCTTCACATTCTAAAGTACAGAACATTTACTGACCCAATGCTTCTTATAACAGCAAAGAACTAATTTTTCAATGCAAACATTTTTACTAATAGTGCTCTACATGACAGTAAAATTTAGAACACTACTACCTCTGAAGAATTAAAATCTTGCATCACATAATGATGGAAAGGTACATGGTGAATAAGTGAGAAGTTACAACATATGACCTCAAAGAATATTGAGCACTAGGATTAAAAGATTTCTTCAAAGACATGAAAAAATAAACTAGCTCTTCTCATATGGCAAGAGTGAAGGATGGTAGTGATCTCTTGGTCCATTCTATGACTGTGACAAATATCGAGGACAAGAATCACTACAGATGATCAGCATGGATGATTTTCCATTTGCATTATTATATGGAAATCTAGAACTGGTAAGATCACTATGGATTTGAATCTTTGAGCATGGTAAATCTGTAAAACATTTCTCAGTTTGTGGTGGTGTGTGGGAATAGGCAGGGATGGGCATGGGGGGCCCATGCATCTTAGAACACTGTGCTTGAAAGTAATACCTTCCTTCTGTTGATTTTTTGCTACATATCCTGTACAGAACTGGTTGTGTGTATTTGAATGCTGTTGTCTCTATCAAATTGTAAGCTCCTCAAGGGAAGGAACTATCTTTTTTCTTGTATACCCAGAGCTTAGCGATATGTTTGGCACATAGTAGGGCTTAATAAATTCTTTCTATGTATAAGGCACTTTTCTATTCATGAAAGCCAAGACAAAAATGAAGTGGTCCCTCTACTCAAGGCATTTACAATTTAATGAGTGGAAGACAACATTTACACAGAGGTAATGTTCCCACATTTTTGAGACATCATGAATCATCATGCAATTAATACAAAGCAAAATCAGGTCATAACTTGCTTCAAGGGAATAAGAGAGCAGTAAGGGAAGAATCACTAATTACTAGAGCCATCTAGAATATATAGAAGGTGGCACTAGAGTTAAGCATCAAAGGAAGAAAAGTATTTCAGAGGTAAATGAAAAAAAAACAAGGAAAGGAAAGACATCACTAGATGCTTCTACAAAGGTATAGCAATGGGAAAATGTTATGCCAGTTTCAAAAATAACTTAATTGGACATTTTGGATAAAATGTAGACTGTGGGAAAGAAAATTAAGTGTTGGGTATATGGGAGCCAAATAATGAAGGGTTTAAAAGTTAGAATGAATTTACTTTTTTATGTAAGAGTGATTAAAAGAGAACAGAGTAATAGCTAGACAGCCACATCAAATTGGGAAGTCCTAGGGACAGGTCTTATTTCTGATAAACAGTATCTATGTGACTCCAAGCAAACCATTTAATCTCTCTGTATTCTAGGCAACTATTGAAGATTATAAAAAGTTGCAGAGAAGAGGTAGAGGGGGTTTCCTCACCTGGGAGTTCCCTATACAAATGAAATCATAGGTTCAGTCACTATCCCTTCGCAGTACAAAAAGTAACTCAGGTCAAAAACAAAACAAAACAAACAAAAAAAGAAAGCCATGGGTGGGGAATGGGTAGCAAGAGGAGGGAAGTGAGCTGATGGGCCTCATTCTTTTAAATAACTTATTGTTGCATGAGTAAATCCATCTGCCAACCCCATCTTAGCACAACACCTTGCTGCTGGTGGCATGTTTCTTTTTTCAACTTGCTGTATATGAAATATTAAAATCCAAGGTAAATCGAGAACACTGAGATCAAGTCATTTGTTAAAATATCAGCATGGCAAGAACAGCTGGTTTCTAACCTACCCAGAGGAAAAAAAAATTAAAAGTCTTTTTTGAATATTTCTGGCAGATCCTGTCATCTCTTCCTCAAGCCAAGTGACAAGTGAGCTGTTCAACAGGGCTTCGAAAAAAGTTCAAACCATATTGTGCAGCAGATGCTTTGAAACTATTATTCAGTGACTCTGCATGGGCCCCCTCCTGCCCTCTTATCCCCTTGAAGCAATTTATGACCTGTTCTCTCTTTGCATCCATTATATTATAACTGCATTAATTCCTAAGATGCATTAACCTCACCTCTACCTTCAATTTATCTGATGACTCCCCTTTTCCTCTCGACACCACTGGGTTACCACCACTCTATCCCATCATACACACACATTATCTTCTTCCTTACACTGTGTCCAGCAGGGTTATTCAAGACCTGTATTAGCTCTAAAATGACCAATTTGATATATATTGAACTTTTACCTAATTCACTAGTTCTGGTTCTTTCCTCTTTTGTTCCCCCATAAATTCTCCAGCAGTATTCATTTTGGAGGATAATGATCTTTCTTCTCTTTTCCATTTCATCTTATTTCCCAATCAATCTCACCTGAAAATTAACCTGGGTTTTCACTTCATATGTTGCTTGCCCTACTTTAAATTATATACATTGTCCTTAGATCTTATCAGAGTTATTCAATAGTGTTCATTATAATGCTCCTCCATTCCTTTCAATGAAATTTTATCTTTGACATATTGAATCTATGAAATATTTTTCATTTATAGATTTTGTTCAAGTCATGATTATTACCAACACAGAAGCAAATATTGGAAATTAGGGCTGGAAAAGTCTTATTAGGGTGTCAAATCTATCCCCAGGGGCAATGTAAAAATGTTGCATGTAATCCAACATTTATTAAGCCCCAACAATGTACCCCACACTTTACAGCACAGAGGAATTGGGCAAAGCCCCTTCTGCAGTGATTTACAATAACATACCAATGCACCATCCATTCACAGTGTAAATGACTCCAGAAACAAGGCCTCTAAAGTTTACCAAAAATTATTTTATGATATGATAATTTTTCCACTGAGATGTGTTCATTGGCATTTAGCTTCTGTGTTCATTTGGCAGGGTTTCTAATTCTACTTGCTGCTAGTTAAGGGTAAGGATCAAAAGCATAAAAGGACTATTGATGATAGATTCTGAGGACTGAGACCAACGTTCTTTTCCAAAAGTCACCGTGAAACAAAGGTTGACTCACAAGTTAGAGGACTTGGGTACTAATTCTACTTTTGTAACCTTAGGCAAGTCATCTTAAAACCTCTATTCCTTTATCTGTAAAATGTGATGACTGGATTACATGGCTCTTGAATTCCTTTCTAAATCTAATGCTATGATCGTAAAATCTATGTTGTTTTTTCTTTTTCCCCTTCCTATGTCTGGTCAGTAATTCAAAACAAACACCAAATTTGTTTATTTTGTGAAACATCATGGAAAGAAGATGCTACATTTTTCTCCTTTTCTGTTTCCTTGATTTCTAACAATAATGATAATTCAATGATAATAATTCTAACAATAATGGTAATAATGGCTTACTATTTATAAATGTCCATGTAGGAGAATCAGGAAGTTTACATGACTGTATGAGAGAGCCACATAGTAGATAACTGTAGTCAGAAAGGTGGATTCAAGTCTTCACTTTGCTACTTATTATATGTGTGACACTGGGCAAGTAATTTCACATATTTTGGTCCGAGTTTCTTAATTTGTAAAATGAAGAGGTTGGATTACATCAGGGGCACTTAAACTTTTGGTGTTGTAGAACCTTTTGTCAGTCTGGCAAAATCTATGGAGCCCTTCTTGGTGGATCAGAGGATACAGTACTCATAAGGTGTCAGGAAGATAGGAGTTCAAATTCAGTCAAAGACACCTACTAGCTGTGTAACCTTGAATAAGTCACTTAACATCTACTTCCTCACTTTCCTCAGCTAAATGGGGAGTGGGTGATAATAGCACCTACTTCACTGGGTTGTTTTTGGATGAAGTGAGATGTTCTTTACATAGGATTTAGCACTGTGGCTGGCACACAGTAGGTTCTTAATAAATGATTATACCCTTCCTCCTTCCTTTTTCAGAATGTTTTTTAAATGCACAAAATAAAATACATAGAATAAAAAGGAAAGCCATTATAGTTACCAGAATATCAAAAGTCCTAAGTTCACAGAACCCAGGTTAAGAACTCCCAAACCTGGGGTGGCCAGGTAGCACAGTGAGTAAGAGCACAGGTCCCAGTGTCTGGATGACCTAGGGATCAAATCTGGGTTCAGACACTTAGCACCCACCCAGAAACACCTGGCCATGTAACCTTGAACAAGTTACTTAACCCCAATTGCTTATAAAAAAAAGAATACCCAAACTAGATTTTTTTTTACAATACCTGTAAATAAAATAAAATCTGTTAGTTGATCAGTGTCAGATACCTGGCTTGAATCCAGATCTTCTTCCTACATGTGTAGTAGTCCTGAAATATTAGACAATAATAGTGATGGTGATAATGGGGTGGGATTGGTGATTGTTAATTTTAGATCATATCTGCCATGTGACAAAGAAAATGCTTCAGGAATAGAGGAATCTGAAATCCTTGGCACATGCTCACACTGTTAGTCTGAACAAGACTATGTGTGTTAAAGAGCATTACAATATATGTAACGATAATGCTTTTAATAATAACTTTTTTTAAGATCCCCAAAGTTCTCTAATTTACTATACATAGATAAACACCAGGCAAGTAAGCACATGAAAAGTAAAATTATGCCAACTACAAGATATGTATGGGTAAGTTAATATTCCTACAACCCTGATATCCTGAATCCTAGTCCAGGTATTTTCCCACAGGGATGCATTTATATAATATCAAATTAATAATAAACAATAATATTTCCTGTGGCTGTGTTTATATAATGTCAAAACTCTGAGTTAAGAAATTTTTTAAAAAGTGAAACTATTGCCTGGCTTACCTAGGTAACACCATGAAATGATTCTAAATGGCTTTCTTTAAATGGAATTAATTGATTTGGGCAGTTGTTTGGGTGTTAAACCTAGTTTTATTGCCTATCCTCACTTCCACTTAACCTTACCCCAAAACTCCTCAAAATCACGAAAATAGTGGACATCATGGGGACAATGCTACCACCTGACTGACTGAACATTTTGCTTTTTTTCCACTGGCTGGGGTTGTGGAAACCTGACCTGTGTATCCAAACCAAGTCCCTCAGGCTGCAATTTAAAACCCATTCTCTTGTCTTGCCTTCAAAAATGAAGTGGTAATTACTCTGAATTCTGAATCAAAGGATGAGAAAAAAAATGACTCCCATGATATTTGGCTTCTAAATAAATGAAGCATTGATTCCTACATCTACTGCCAGGGGGAATGGACACTATAATCTTGCATTCTCTATTCACTTTTCTTTCAATCAGTTTTTCTCCACCTCCCCCTCTGCTTCCCTCTGTTCCTTTCCTTCATAGTGTGGACTACAAGGGGATTGATTCATCAGTGAAACTTTAGCTACATAAACATTGAAACTGAGCAGTCAGAGAAACCAGTCTAATAAAACAAGTTGGTGCAAAGGATAATCAAAAGTTCTCCACCTTATGATGACTGGTAAAGGTTCATCCATCTGTGGAAAGATTCAAAATCAAAGGCAAAATCATTATCATCATTTCCTTAAAAATCCAATAGTTTACCTTAAATAATATCTGGGTTTAAAGGTATTCAGTGGGACCCAAGGATAGCATGGATTAAAAGTCAGAAAACCTGGATTCTGGTCCTAAATTATCTGCTAAGTAGATATGCACCCAAGGCCAAATAATTTATTGGCTGACAGATTCATGCATTCATTCATTCATTCATTCATTCATTCATTCACCCATTCATTCATTCATTCATTTCAGGCTGACAGATTTAGAACAGGAAGGAACCTCAGAGGTCACTGAGTTCAAGCCTTTCCTCTTACAGATAAGGAAACAGAGGTCCAGAAAGATTAAGTGAATAGCCCAGGGTGACATAGTTAATAAGCATTTGAGGCTGAATCTGAACTCATGTCTTCCTGACTCCAAGTTCAGCAGTCTGTTCACTATGCCATCATGGTGTCCTCTTTTTCCTGAGCCTCAGCCTCTGCATCTTTAAAATGAGAGTTACAGATGGATAATCCACCAAAGCCTCTCCATTTTATAGGTGTGGGAAATGATCATCAGAGAGGGAATCAATTTCCCCAAAGCCAAGACAAGAAATAAGAATAAGAACCAGCATTTGAAACTCAGGTTCTCCAAATAGTAAAATTTGATGTCTCATATATTCCTATTACATCTCCTACTAACCCATTTCAGAATGTGTCAATTACACCCTTCTTAAACCTTATCTACATGATTTTTAAAAAAATCCAAGATACAAAGCTATTGAGCTGTCTTTTCATGCTGGATGCTCCACCTAACATTCTGCACAATTTTTCAGAGAAATATGATTTGATCTGAGAACATCTGCAAAATTCTGGAACACATTTTCCCCAGCACTTGACTTTAAGCTTAATGCACCAGACATTTTCCCACAGATTTTGTGACATACTATTGAACAAACATCGTTTAGGATTGTCTTTGGAAGAGCATCAATCTGAATTGAAAATGGGCCAGTTTAACATTACCATTAACAGAATTCTTAATTAGCTTGCTGATATTGTGGGTAGCACAGTTGTTTAAAAAAAAAAAGAGCATTTTTTTTTCTCTCTGACATTTAAAATTATTTCCTCCTCCCCCTGAATTTTTGTTTGGCAATAGAATTTAGATGAGCTAAATGATCACCCCCATCCCTAAACATATGAGTGCATGTACACACATGTGCACATGCAAACATACCTATACCCACACACAACACAAAAGGAATTCAGGAAACATCTTTAAGGCTTTCTAGGGGGTAATTCTTCAAGGGGGAGGAGGCTAAGCTTGAAAATAGGGATGCCAACCTACAAATATACTATAAAGATTAAAGACTGTAAAATGCAAAACACTCCAACTAAATCAGTAACAAAAATACCAAAGAAAGAACTGGAAGGGATTAAGATCCTCATATTTATATAATATTTTTGAGCTTGTAAAGCACTTTTCTTTCAATGATATGATTAAGTAGTTAGAAAAAGTATTAGCCTCATTTTATAGATGAAGAAACTGAGGCTTGAAGTGAAACAATTTTCCCAGGGCAATATGAACAATTACTAGTGGAGGCAGAAGTTACTTTAGGTCCTCTGGCTTCAACTGAAGTATGCTCTAAGACTAAGCCTGGTGGTCTTGAAATTATCATGACAATTTCCCCTTAAGGGAGGATGTAGCTTATAGAATTTATGCAAGAAAACCACTGTTTTAAGACTGGGAATGGATGGTCATGAGGTAAAAAAAAAAAGACTATAAGCTTATAGAACATGCATATGGAAAATTTATCGATATTTTTCAAAAGTTAATAAAGTATCCCCAAATAATATTTTGTCTACCACCACCTTGTTTTTTATTGCTGATAACAGTTCTCCCAAATTTTGCCCTGAACCCTGACATGCAAATCAACCAACTACAGGGAGGTCATCCAAAATCAGAGTATAAGAACCCCACTTTCAGAAAGGTACTCTGGAGCACATCCTTTTCCCTCCAGAAGGAACGCACTTTCCTGCTGGAACATCCACTTCATGCTGAATGGATTCATGCTGCCCTTTCGTGAGTTATGCTCTATACTAATGCGTATGCCTGAATTGTATACTTGGTCCCATTTCCTCTCTCTTCTTCCTCTCTTCCCCATTGCTTGTAATAAAGTTTTGTATTGAACTGACTCCCATTGTGTTATGTGTCATTCTCAGTACTCAAACTCATTAAGGGGTTGCTTGCCTAGACATCTCTAGCTGGCCCATGCGGCCTTTTCTTAAGACATAACCTGGGTATTCAAACAAGGATTTAACTTACTGACAGCTGCACCTACCTACCTTGGGGTATATAAAAAAAAATTTAACCACCTTAAAAAAACCTGTTTTTGTTTGGTTTGGTTTTGTTTGGTTTATTTTTTTTTAATTTTCTCTTTCAAATATGTATCATCATTTTTATCCTTTTTCTTCCCTTCTTTGTTACTTTTAGACTTAAGCTCACTTTCAGTTTCTAGTTACTGCAGGCAGATTAAGCAGAACTAGCCCTAATCACTGTTCAATAACTGAAATTTCACTTTCAGGGCAAAGTGGTTGATTAACAATCAACAATTAACAATCAAATGTGGTTGATTAACAGAGAAACAGTCCCAACCTGCCTTCATTAGCCATCCAATAAAGTAAGAGCTATAAAGGTTACTGAGATAGAAAGAAGTTTACTGGATTCCAGGTAATGTGACCTATAAGATTGAGGACTAGATATTTTTTCTGATCCACATGACCTCTCAAACCTCTTTGAAACAGAAATTATGCACTACAGATAAAACAACTTCACTATCTCCATTGTCTATCTCCAGAAGGAATGCTTCAAGAAAAGAAGGTTCAAGAAAATAAGAACAAAAACAAGAACCCATTCCTACCTTGAGCTTACACAACATTCTCTCCAGCATTAACTAGTCATCTTACTGGCAGTGAGGCTGTTCTAGCCAACCCAAAGACTTGATCCATTGGTGTACAATAAACCCTAATCATATACTCAGATCCTCCTTCCCTCTTTCCTGAAGACTAGGACTCCAGGTTGTGAAAGTGTGCTAGAGTTGTGAAAGCCAATGACAAAGCAGGTTTCTGTGCTGCAAAAGATCTCTGAAGCACAGCAGAAAAACAGAGGGAAAGGCATAGCATATGTGTGGGCTTGAAATAGAGTTCAATTCCCAAACCTGTCTTCTGACCCTCTGAGAGCCTCAGAAACCAAACTATAGAAATCAGGTAGCAACACCACTGTAGGTTATATTGGACAGCTCTTTGGGAGAGAAGGCAGAGAAATAATGGAGATACTTATGATAATGTAAGAAAGAAAAGGCATCAATAAAAGATTGTTTAAAATAAAAGAGGTTTGCTGGTCATAATCAATATGATAGTTTGGCTGGGAGCCATATGATACCACAACTAGAAATAGAGAAGTGAGGAACATGAGTGGGTTGAGACTGGGGTGAAAATTAGCTACATGTGTTGGTGGGACATGTGGGTAGATGTATCTAGTAAATAGCCATAGATGGGGCTCTGGCATCCTGGAGAGAGGTTAAGACTGGATATGTAGATTTGGGAGGCATCCAAATAGAGGTGATAATGAAGGTATGCAGGAGATCACCAAGGGAGAGATTGTAGAGGTAAAATGTCCTAAAATGGCTATATCCATGTCTTTCCTAGCTGTGCCATGTAATATGAAGAAGGACTTATTTCTTTAGAGACTTTAAGTCAAGGTTATAATGTCCCATATTAGTGATGAAAATCAGATTCCCTTTTAGAAGAGTAATACTCAAATTCCATAGGTTAAATATTTATTTAATTGAAAAAATATTTCTCTTATTAAATATGAGATTGAAAAGAGGCCAAGGACAGAATATCTGCCATTTCTGAGACATTTTTTTAAACTGAATCAGAATTCTTTTTTAATTTAAGTTTTTGGGTTTCTTGTTTTTTTCATTTTGCTCCTTAATATTTTGTTCATGAGGGACAAACAAATGTTGAGTGCCTTCCCTCCTATGTAAAGTACTTTGCAAACCTTCAAAAGCCATATAAATGTCAGCTATTATTATATCAATGGTTATTAAATTCCTACCCAGCTTTCAAAGTACAGGGCAAATGCCATTTATTCCATGAAGTTTTTCCTAATCACCCTAGCCAGAAATGATCTTTTCTTATCAAGTCTCTCAATATCTTGACAGTTAGGCTATTATGAATTTACTCTATTCAGTTTTGTAATAATTGTTTCTTGCATGTGTGTATCTTCTAACAGGATATGTTATGTGAAGTTAGAAAGCATATCTTCATCTTGAATTATTCTCAGAGCCTTGTATGGTACCTGGCAAATAGTCAGTGCTTAATAAATGTTGAATTTATTATAGTCCTATTAGTCACAGTGATCATGCTTTCTTGTGTTAGTGAAAATGTTTCTATTGATTCATTTGATCCTAAAATACATTCTTTTGAGTGATTTCATTTTGTTTTTGTTTTCTGTCACCATTTCACCATGGTCAAAAATTTACAGTTGGGAGCCAACCTGCTAATGTTGAGTCTCTTAGCTAAACTCTTTCCCAGGTAATAGATACTAAATTTCGTTCAGAGGATTTAAAGCTAAAAGGGAACTTGGAATTCATCTAATACAACCTTATCATTTTATAAATCAGGAGATGGGCCCAGATATTTTCAGACTTGCCCAGGTTATACAGGTAGTAAGCAGTTAAGTCAAAATTCAAGCCCAAGTTCTCTGATTCCACATCTGTGCTTCTTCCGCTGGACCTGCTCTCCTGAGCTAACTCTCCTAAGTCCTATCATTTAGGGCTCCCTAAACTTTGCTAAGTTTCACTGATAGATTTTATAAGAAATATTGCTATTTTTAGCACAGTTTTGCCTCTCCTTTTACAATATATATTGATACATATATACATGGGTATATATACATGTCATATAGTTACTTATATGAATATAATCTTATCATAGTACAGATAATCTTCCTCTCACTGGATGTCATTATTGCTATTTTTTACATTGCCTAAATTATCTCCTATATTTCTCCCCTCCCACATACACACATACTATATAACTTCTTTATATAAAAAGAGGAAGAAGTGAAAAAATCAGCATAATCAGCACATCAAAAGACTTGACAATATATGCGTGGTTTCACACCCATGGATTCCTCAGCCCACCTCCCCATTCCCACTCCCCCCCCCACACACACATACACAACACATACAAATTTCTGCAAATGAGAAAGAGAAATTGTCTTCCCAAATCTCTTGGGGCCATTCTTATTACAGGTAATTTTTCAATATTAATTTGTAATTATTTGGTGGTGGTTGTTCTTTCCATTGACTGCTATTTGTAGTCATTCCATAGTTATTCTGCTTATTGTTTTCTCAACTCTGCTTACTTCACTTTGCATCAACAGAAAACACTTTCAAAAGAAGTTCAAAGAACCCCTTCCTCTTCATTGCAGTTGGAATGATGCTTTCATGTCCTTTCCACGTACTGACTGATTCCTATACAGACTAGATAGAGTCCATCATTTTTAGGTTGAGGTTTGCAGAGCTAATGGTCCAGAGGTAGTTACTTCCTATTAGTTTTTAGGGTTGAAATTCAGAGCAACTGCCGGCAGGTCAACAATGGTGTCTCAGCTCTGGCCCTTGTACTCTAAATACCTAGTAGATTCATTTCCATTGGTAACTGAGTTAAGAGGAAAGTGGAATAATTTTCCAATTAATTTTGTTTTCTTTTTTCCCTATAAAAAGAAAACCTATAGTAACAGCTCAGCATTATGCTTCCTAAAATTAGGCAGCATGGCACAGCAGAAACAATGCTAGATTTGTACTGAAACAAGCTTGATTCAAATCCTAGCTCTGCCACATACCACCTGGTCAACCTCAGTCAAACCATTTGACTTCTGTGGGCCTCAGCTGTTTGTTTTTTTAATCGGTATAATGAGTGAAGTGGATTCAAATATGTCTGTTTCCTTCTAGCTCTATATATGAGTCCATAATTATTGCATATTACTAAACAGATAACATGCAACATTGATAAATCAGACTCAATCACTTATAGTAAGATGTAAGGAAAAACAGGAGATATAATTAGGTCCAACTCATTAAACAAACTCTTGTCAATCTCAATTCAGTCTGACCCTGGATTTCTTCTTGGCATGGCAGAAATAACTGACCCTGAATATTTCTCTAACAGAAAATCTGGGGTTTGTTGGCATTATCTATAGCTCCCAAACCCTTATTTAGCTTTGTTAGCTATTTAAAAACCCTATCACCTTTCTTTTTATAGAGGTTTCCATCGGCCCTATTCTTCATTTAAACAAGAGTGAATCGGCAACTTCCAGTTTATAATCTCTTAGGGTTGTAGAGAAAAGATCTCTTTTTCTTTGAAGTTTCATAAAATTATAATCTACAATTAACCCTTCCACATTACAGAGGTTGCCCCCATGAAAATTCCTGTAAAATTTTTGGCCCTCCCTTCACACCAGAGAAGAAATCTGAATCTTTTTCTTCTTCTATTATGAGATGTTTACAGAACTTTATTGCAAAATGTGGGGTAAGTATTTGGTCTTAGGTTCTATGTCATTTCCTGGCTTTTGTATGTTGTCCGCTGCTTCCACAAAACTCCTGAAAATTTTTCATTTAATTTTTATGCTGACCCACAATATATTGAAACTGCTATGGGGAAAGTTGCTGTGTGGAAGGGATAACTGTACTTGAGTTGGAAAGAAACAGAGATCATTTAGTCTACCCATGAGCTTCCCTCCCTCATCCCCATTTTATGTTTTAGAAAATTGAGGCCTAGAGATGTCAAGTGGTTTTTTGTTCATTTGGGGGTTTTGTTGTCCCTCCCTCCTACTCCACCCTTCCCCAAATACAACCAGGAAGAATGAGTTGGTGTTGAAATATAGGATCTCTGACTCCAAATCCAGTGCCTTTCATATGATCCTATGTCAAGCACCCCCCTTCAAAGATGAGGAAGTTAACATCCAGATGAAGTGATTTGTTGGAAGTTAAATGTCTCTGAATTTGAACCTTAGTCTCTAAACCTTTGAACTCCCAATCTAGTACATTTTCTTCTAATGTACTATCTTGTGTCTTGCTCTTGGTCTCCCATACAGTTCTCTCTGTCTCTCTCTGTCTCTTTCCCTCTCTCTTTCTCTTAATAGCTCCCAAGAAGACATTAGACAATGCAATCAATGTGATACCCTGGATAATGTGTGTGTGCATATACACAAATTTACTCTTGCAATGGGTCTGAGTTCATCTAGCCAATCACATCACACCACATCATACAACACAAAAGAGTATAACATAACAACATAGACATAGGAAACTACACATGTGTGTATAAACACACACAGAAATACTATGGGGGGGCAAGATGGCAGAGTAGAAAGAGGACCTCCTCGTGGCTCCGGCTCTCATCACCTCCAATCCATGTAAAAGGGGACCTGGAACAAACTTTGGAACTACAGAACCCACAAAATGACACAGAGAAGCTAACCTCCCACTGAGGACAGACCGGCAGGCTGGCAGGAATCAGCCAGCACAGCACTCTCAGAGCCGAGCCCAGCCCCACACTGAGGTTTTAGCCCCAGGGCAGGCCAGACCAGCCACCAGCTGGAGGGACTCCAGATCACCAGCAGCTGTGGCAGACCAGAATTATCAACACATAGATGCTAAGGACAAAGTGAGAGGTCAGTGCAGTGTGGACTTTAGGACCCATTAGTTGGGAGTGCTTTGGCTTTTGCCCCCAGGGCAAGAAGCCACTGAGGGCTGCTGCACAGCCTGCTACCACATGGCAGCTTCAGCTCCTGGCCTGCAGACTGTAGGGGGAACAAGCGACCAGTCTGAGGAGTTGTCGCTTTTGCTTTAACCTGCTCTGATCTGAATTGCAGTCTAGGGTGGAGGTCCTGCGGTGTGTGACCAGCTTGCCAGAGTATGTGGAGGCTTCAGAGAGGCCACCCAACTAATACCTCTGGCAGCTGAGAAAACCCCAGCATTTGGAGCAAAGCTCCCCTGTCTGGTAGCAGAGTCCTACTGTGGCAAAAAGCCCAAAATCAAGTAATTGAGTGGCAACATGACTAGGCAAAGGAAGCAAAGCAAACAGAAGAATCCAACATTAGACTCCTATTTTGGGGACAAAAAGGATCAAAGCATGGAACAGGAGGAAGACAGTGAAGTCAGAACTCCTGCATCAAAAGCTTCAAAGGAAAATACGAACTGAGTACAGGCCATAGGAGACCTTAAGAAGCAGATAAGAAAAGTGGAGGAAAAATTGGGAAGAGAAATGAGAACAATGCAAGAAAATTACACAATGAGAGTCAACAGCACGACTGAGGTAAATCACACCTTAAAAAATAGACTAACTCAAATGGCAAAAGAAACTCAAAAAGGCAATGAAGAGAAGAATGCCTTAAAAAGCTGAATTTGCCAGATGGAAAAAGAATCTCAAAAGCTCACTGAGGAGAATCATTCCTTCAGAACTAAATTGGAGTGAATGGAAGCTAATGACTTTATGAGAAATCAAGATGCTGTTAAACAGATCCAAACAAATGAAAGAATAGAAGGCAATGTGAAATATCTCACTGGAGAAAACCACTGACCTGGATAATAGATTCAGAAGAGATAATTTTAAAATTATTGGATTACCTGAAAGCCATGATCAAAGGAAGAACCTAGAAATCATCCTCCAAGAAATTCTCAAGGAAAACTGTCATGCTGTTTTAGAACCAGAGGGTAAAATAGAGGTTGAAAGAATCTACAGATCACCTCCTGAAAAAGATCCCAAAAAGAAAACTCCTAGGAATACCGTGTTTCCCTGATAATAAGACAGTCTTATTAATTTTTTTGGAAAGAAAAACACCAGAGGGCTTATTTTCAGGGGAGGGCTTATGTTGTCCTGCCTCAGCTCTCCTCCGTGGCACTGCTCTCAATGGCGCCAGCAAGCAAATCACTGGGGAAGAACAGGATGACGCGCTCACTGCTGAAGCTCTGATTGGATGCAGCTCAGAGCGCGGCGTGCGTTTCACCGGGGGGTGGGGGGGGACGGTGCATACAGAGGGTACTGTAATTTAGCGTGTAGCACAGGGGATCACCTTCACTACAGTAGCAATCTCAATAGGGCTTATTTTTTGGGGAGGGCTTATTTTAGAGGAATCTTACACAGTAAGGGGAGGGCTTATTTTTGGGATAGGTCTTATTATCGGGGAAACATGGTATTATAGCCAGGTTCTGGAATTCCCAGATCAAGGAGAGAATATTACAAGCAGTCAGGAAGAAACTATTTGAATATTATGGAAACATAATCAGGATAACTCAGGATCTGGCAGCTTCTACACTGAGGGATTGAAGTGCTTGGAATATGATATTCCAGAGGGCAAAGGAGCTGGGATTAAAACCAAGAATCACCTACACAGCGAAACTGAGTATCATGTTTCAGGGAAAAATATAGTCATTCAGTGTAACAGAGGACTTTCAAGCATTCTTGATGAAAAAAAACAGAGTTGAATAGAAAATTTGACATTCAGATACAAGAAGAAGAGAAGCATTAGAAGGTAAACAGGGAAAAGAAATCATAATGAACTTATCAAAGTTTAATTATTAACATTCCTACTTGGAAAAAATGGTAATAGTAACTGATGAAACTTTTCTCAGTATGAAAATAGTCGAAGGGAATAGAAATATATGTGTATATCGGAGGGTATACGGGCATATGAATACATATGGGAATGTGTGTATACATGTTTACAGGTATACATAGAGGGCACAGGGCCAATTTAATAGGAAGGGATGATACTTACAAGGTGAAACTAAGAGGTAAGATAGGAAGATAATGAGAGGAGATGGGGATAGACTCCCTTTAGAAGAGGCAAGGGAAAATGGTTACAATGGAAGGGAAGAGTAGGAAGGCACATACACATACATACATATATGCCTATATGTGAGCATACAGATACATGCATCACCATCTTTTCTTAATTAGTGGTTTCCCCTGCAGCTACTTTCTAAACCTTAATCCTCTTTTCTGTTTAAGAAGTCCTCCAGCTTTCCTCCCTACTTTCCTTTCTGATCAAATTTGATCTATATATAAGTACAAAGCTCTGGATCTCCTGCAGTCCTTACAGCCTCAGATCCATAATATGCCTTTGATTTTAAAGGGACCATGCATCTTTTCAAGTTATTTCTTCACCCTGCATGATGCTATCAGAGAGTGGGGCAGGGGGGGAACTTCAAAATTTTCCCACATTTTATTTAGCATTTATGTTTTTTACATTCATTTTCTGAATTCATCCTTCACATTGATGTTTTGCCACTATTTTTAAAACAAATTTCAATGTTTCCTTAGCCACAGGCTGACTTTCTACTCTCTAGGTATTTATTTTCCCTCATTTTAAGTGTTCTTCCAAATTTTTGTTCCTCTATCTCCTCTTTTTCTTGAACTAATATAAAAATGTTTCTCCAATAAAATTCCACCATTCTACTTCATTTTCTCCCAGCTACTTTTGATGTCTTTGATGCTGCCCCACTCCATATCTGTTTTTCTGTCTCAGTTATTCCTCTTCATTGATCCTATTTCTATACATCTCCCTGAAATTAAGTGGGATCTTTGCCTCTCTATACTACTTTTGGGGTAAATTTCTTCTTCAAGTCTTTGCTTTAATGAAATTGAACACATGGACCACTTCCCTTTTTGTGACTTAGAAGTAAAGATTTAGTGTTGTGATGGATCTTAGCCTTTTTAGAGTTGAGGAAACTGACACAAAAAGCTTCAGCAGTGGGTCAGGTTTGCTACCCCTGACCAAAGTTAGTTATTTCAGAGGGAATTTGAACACAGGTCCTCTGTCTCCAAATTCAGGGCTCATATTAATGGATCAGAGTGTGTATGTGTATAAAATGTAATAAGTAAAAACTGGCATCAGGTCTTACCTCTAATGCATACTGAATGTGTGACCCCTGAGCAAGTCACTTAACCTTTTAGTGTTCTCTCTAGATAACTGTCTAAAACTACAAGTTGCAGAGAAATTATTGACCAGCATCGTTAGTAGTTTACCATTCTAGAAGTTCCCTCTACCAATGAATTCAGAAATTTAATCTCTATCCCTTATTCTTTATATTAACCATTTAATATATCTTTTTACAAGTTAGTATATATTATGTATAATTACATTATTAAATAGATATTATACCTTTTCTATTCCACACCCTTTGTAATCTATGTTCCTAAGAGTACTCCTTTTAAGCCCAGTGAAAGGAACTATTCTGTTTCCCACTTCGCATAAAAGGAAGAGTAAATAGAAAGGGGAAAGCAGGAAACAAGGAACAGAACTTGAATTCCCATGAGGAAGTGCCTCTTCCCTGTGCATTATTCCTTACATGCTTCAGTGAGTTAAAAAGTAAGCCAATACCAATATTTTTCATTTTATTTTATTTTTCAATTAACAAGCATTTATTTTCTCTCCCCCTCACCTCCCCCATTTAATAAAAGAAAAAGACAAAACAAAAACCTTGTAACAAATATACATTATCAAGTGATACAAATTCTCAGTTTGTGCATGCCCCAAAATGTATGTCTCATTCTGCATCTTGAATCCATTACTTCTCTGTTAGGAGGTAGGATAGCAGAGATCATCACCACACAGGCCTCTGGAATGGTCACTGCATCGATCAGAGACATTTGGACTTTCAAAGATATTTGTCTTTACAATGTGATTATTATTATATAAAATTTTTTTTCCTGATGAACAAATAACCCATATGAATATTATGAAGCCTATGAATATTATTGAGCAAATAGCAAATTTAGAGAATCCTAGGCCACATCTAGTGTAGACAAATTCCCAGTTGCCTCTTCATGATCTTCACCACACCCAGGAATTCATAACATGGCAGTTGTACAGCATTTGAAGTCACCAAGCTCAGGAGGCAAGGTAAATTGGAAAATAATTTGAAAATCAGTATTGCATTTGCTAGAATTCTTTTTCAGGTCTGTATAAGTACTCTACACATAAATGGATTTTAAACTACAGGCATGCAGTGTGTCTATCCCTATCTATAACAACCTTTTGAATACATACTATACATTAATATGAATATGTTCATAAATATGCCCAATGAATATAAATACAATCCCCACTTAGAGCACCTTACATTTTATATGTTTTTTTCCCGGAAAATAAGTATCTCACCATATAAATCCTGCCTTGGCCCTACTCCCTCAGAGAGCAAGGGTGCAGGAGTGATGCAACCAATGTAAACTATGTAATGACCTGGCTGATGGCAGGACTATGTAATAAAAGTCCACTGAATGAGTAACTTCTTATCTCATTGTTTTACAGTTTTATAATAAGCTAATGTGGGCAACAGATGTAGAAGCAAATGATTTGAATAAGTCTTGATTAAAACCTCCTGAGGGTTGTAACTGATTTAAAAAAAATGTGGAGTCAAGCAATAACAATTTAAATAAGCTTTTAAGTCAGAGCTTCCATTTCGCTTACTAAATCACTAGGCATGCCACATGCTGGGGAAAGGGTCTCTATAAAACAGGCTTTGAAGAGAAAACACTAACCTAGTCCCCTTCCTTGACAGGTGCATCACTCCACATGGGAAGGAACATGTGTCCATCTGCCATGAATCAAAGAATCTTAGGATCTTTGAGCTAGAAAATTATCCATCATTTTACAGAGGAGGAAACAGTAGCAGGGTGTGACTTACTTAAGGTCACTTGACTTATGTTACTCAGTGATGATGTGGTCCAGGACAGTAAGTTGCAAATGTACTACTTGGACTTCATCAAGGCATTTGGCAAGCTCTCTAATGATATTCTGCAGAAGATGTAGAGATATGAATTGTTATAGAACACTCAAGTAGTTTTATAACTAGCTGAATAAAAAGATACAAAGAGTGTTAGTTAATGGTTCTAGTTCAGTCTGGAGAATTGTTTATAGTGGTGGACCTTAGAAACATGTGTTCAGCCTTCATCTGTTCAATCACTTTTGTCGGTTTTTTGTGTTCTTATTTTTTTAATCAATGGCTTAGATCAAAGCAGAGATGGTTGAATGTTGAAACTGTAGATAGTAGAAGCATGGGAAGAAAACAAAATACACTGGATGAGAAAAACTGGGATTCGAAAACAATTTGATAAGCTGGAAAGATGGGCTGCAATTGAATAAAGATAAATCTCTAGAATTGGGTTAAAAAAATCAACTTCACAAGAACAAGAAAGGATAGATATAGCTAGTCATTCATCTTAACAAAGACCTGGGGATTTGAGTGGCCTTAAAGCTTAATATAAGTAAACATTATGATTTGTCAGCCAAAAAAAAAAGTTTATGATGATTTTTAGGCTGGAAATATAGTGTCCAGAACAAGACAACGGGAAGTTAAGCTGTATTCTGTTTTGTGCAATTCAGATCTGAAGCACTTTTGGTGTCACTGGGAATCAGGTACAGAGAAAAACAAAAACAACAAAAGAAAACAAAAAGAGGACTACCACAGTAGGGAGGTAACTGAGAGCATACCATACAAGCATAGGTAATAAGAACTGGGAGTATTTGGTGTAGCACTCCCTCAGATGTATAATGGGGCTAACATTAGCACCTGACTTCTAGTGTTGTGCTCAAATGAGACATTTGTAAATCTCTTGGCAGAATATCTGGCACATAATAAGTGCTTAATAAAACCTTGTTCCCTTCCCCCCTTCCCTTTCTATCTACCATACCACTAAGTTGCCTCTGGGGAAGACTTGGAGGGATCAAGACAGGTAGCCGTTGTTGATTTTATTTTTCAGGTTTTCAAAGGCTTATCATGGGGTTTAAACATGTTCTCTTCAGTCCTGGAAGTAAGAGAAAGTTATAGGGAACTCGATTTTGGTTCCGTATAAAGAAAGGCTGTCAAATAATTAGAGCTTGTATAGAAATAGGATGGATTGCCTCGTGAAGTTATTAGCTGCCCATCACTGAAGATGATCCAGGAAAGACTAGATGAATAATTGTTAGATATATAAATAGGATTCATATATAGATATGAACTGGACTAGATGGGGAAGGGGAAGAAATAAGATTTTATATAGTGCCTACGAGGTGTCAAGTACTTCACCAAGCATTTTACAATAATGACCCCTAAAGTAACTTTTAAGGTGCTATGAGTCTAGTGAGAGAGTTAGAATAGAACCTAGGTTACTGGGATTCCCAGGCCAGTGTTCTTTCTACCACCCTAATGGTTTGAGAAAGACTTAAATGCTAAGAATCTAAGTGGTTCCAGATGCCAAGGGATGAAGAATAACTAAAATCTGTCAATCTCCTGCATTGCATGAGAACATCTTGGCTACACAAAAATGACATTATGAATCAGGCCTCTAAGAACTGAGAGATTTGCCTATTAAGGAGTCATGTGTAACAGGAAGAGAGGGGAGGCATGGAGGGAAGGATGTGATTGACAAAGGGGGAGTCACATAAATAAAGTCACAGTAATAAAGCTGTGAAAAGTTTGAACTGACAGAAGAGTTTTTAAATGAGCCTAGAGATAATAGTGAGTCAAGAGAGTTTACTGAGCAGCAGCATGACATGGTGAGACCTATTATTTCAGAATGTTACTTTGGCAAGCTTTAAATTCTTGAGGTGAGAGACTTGAGGCAGAGAAAGCAATTAGGAAGGTTTTAGAAAGGTCCAGGTGAGACGTGACAAGAGGATGAAGCAGGGTAGTGGCCGCGTACGTAGAAAGAAGGGGAAAGATTTTAGGAAGGGAGAATTGTTTTTTTAAAAAACTGGCTAAAGATTGAATGCAAGGATAACTCGAAGACTGTGAGTGAATGCCCCAAATACTACACCACCTAAATTTTTAAGAGAAAAGCTAAACAAATTACAGAAATAGATGTGAATGAGTATGAAAATATTCAGTAGTGCTATGATAGTGGGAGACTTTAATTTTCCCCTCTCAGAACTAGATAAATCTGAGCAAAAAATAACTAAGAAGTCAAGGAAGTGAATAGCATTTTAGATAAGCTAGATATGATAGATATCGATCTACAGAGAACTGAATGGGAATAGAAAGGAATACACCTTTTTCTCAGCAGTTCATGTTACCTTTTCAAAGACTGACCATATATTAGGGCATAAAGTTTTATAGTTAAAAACAAAAAACCCAGAAGTATTAAAAGCATACTTTTTAGGTCACAATGCAATAAAATTTATGTTTAATAAGGGACCACAGAAACACAGATTAAAAACTTACTCTAAACTAAATAACCAAATCTTAAAGGATGAGTGGATGAAAGAACAAATCATAGAAACAATTGATAATTTGATTAAGGGGGTTAATAATGATGAGATAACACATCAAAACCTATAAGATACAGCAAAACAATGGTCAGAAGACAATTTGTATCTCAAAATGTTCACATGAATAAAATAGAGAAAAGGCAGAACAATGAGTTGAGTATGCAAATTAAAAAAAAAAAAACAGAAAAAGAACAAACTAAAAATCCCTAATTAAACTAAATTGTAAGGTGAGGATAAATTGACTACAAAAACCCATTGAGTTAATATATAAAACTAGGAAATGTTTTTTTTGGAAAAAAAAGATAAACCACTAGTTAATATGATTTTTTTAAAAGAGAAGAAAACCAAATTGCTAGTATCAAAAATGAAAAGGTGAATATATCATTAAGGAAGATTAAATCAAAGTAATTATAAGGAATTAATTTGCCCAATTATATTCCAACAAATTTAACAATTAAAGTGAAATGGCAAAATATATGTAAAAATATAAACTGCCTAGACTAGCAGAAGTGGAAATAGAATATATAAATAGACCTATTTTATAAAAATAAATTGGACATACCAAAAATGTACTTCCTAAGAAAAAAGCACCAGGACCAGATGGATTTACAAGTGAATGCTATCAAACATTTAAAGACCAACTAATTCCAATATTACATAAATTATCTGGAATAATGGGCAAAGAAGGGGTCCTACCAAACTCCTTTTGTGAAACAAACATGATACTAATAACTAAACCAGGAAGAGTAAAAACAGAAAGAAAATTGTAGATCAATTTCCAATTTCATTATTGAACATGGATACAAAAATACTAAATAAAATACTAGTTAAAAATTACAATAATATGTTAAAAGATTATAAATTATGACCAAGTGGGATTTTATACCAGGAATGTATGGATGGTTTAACATTAGGAAAACTGTTAACATAATTGATTATATCAATAATAAAAGTAACAAAAATCACATAATTATATCGATAGATGCAGAAAAAGTTTTTGACAAAGTACAACACTCATTTCTATTAAAAACTGTTAGTGGAATGTATGTAAATGGATTTTTCCTTAAATTGAAAAAATGCATTTACCTAAAACTATCAACAAACATTATTTGTAAATGTGATAAGATAGAAATATTCCTAATAACATCAGGTATGAAACAAAAATGCACGCTGTCAGCAATATTATATCAATATTGTATTGGGAGTCCTAACGAGAGGAATAAGAGAAGAAAAGGGAAATCAAAGGGATCAGAATAGGAAATGAGATAATAAAACCATCTCTTTTTTTGCAAACCATATGATGATATACTTGGAAAATCCCAAAGACTCAAGTAAAAAGTTAATTAAAACAATACATGATTTTAGAAAAGGAGCAGAATATAAAGTAAATCCACATAAATCGTCAGTGTTCCTATATAATAGAAAAAAAAACCCTGTAAGAAGAGGATTTAAATATTTAAAGTAACTTTTTAAAATTTTTTTAAAAATATTTAAAATAACCATTTAAAATAACTCTAGATATTAAAAAATAGCTGGGAGTATACCTGCCAAAACAAACCCAGAATCTATATGAACAAAATTATATATATATATATATACAACTAAAATCAGATTTAAATAATTGGAGAAATAGGGGCAGCTAGGTGTAGTGAATAGACACCAGCCCTGGATCTGAGTTCAAATCTGGCCTCAGACATTTAATACTTACTAGCTGTGTGACCTTGGGCTAGTCACTTAACCCCAATTGCCCTGCCTTCCCCCTGATAAAAAGACAAAAAATAAAAATAAAAAAATTGGAGAAATAATTAACAATAATGACAATTTTACCTTTATATTATTTATATTATATTAATATATTCAATGCCCTACCAGTTAAATTACCAAAATTTTATTTTACTGTATTATAAAAAGTAATAACAAAATTAATTTAGAAGAACAAAAGGTCAAGTTAATGAAAAAAATATATAAAGGAAGGTGGTTTAGTAGTAACAGATCTTTAACTACATTATAAAGCAGTATTAAAACTATCTGGTACTGGCTAAGAAATAGAAAGGTAGACCAGAGGAACAGAGTAGATATAAAACTTACAGCAACAAATGATTACAGTAATCTTGTGTTTGACAAGTATAAAGACTTTGTGGAATAAGAATTCATCATCTGGTAAAAAATACTGGGAAAGCTGGAAATCTGTCTGACAGAAATTGGGCATAGACCAATATCTTACAACATTTCCCAAAATAAGGTCAAAATGGATACATGACATAGATACAGAGAGAGATAACATAAGAAAATTAGAAGAACATGAAATACATTACCTATCAAACTTATATACAGGTGAACAATTTATAAGCAAGAGACAGAGCAGAGTGAGGTGTAAAATAGATAATTCTGATTACATTAAATTAAAAAGGGTTTTCTTTAAAACGAATGTAGCCAATTTCAAAAGGAAAGCAGAAAATTGGGGGAAATTATAGACAGTTTCTCAGATTAAAGGCCCATATCTCAAACAGATAAACAACTTTGTCAAATCTATAAGAATATCAATCATTCCCCAACTGATAAGTGACCAAAGGATGTGAACGTGCAGTTCTCTATGAAATCAAAACAATTTATACTCACATGATAGAAATGTTCTAACCCATTATTGATTATGCAAATTAAAACACTTGAGATATCATTTTACACCTTTCAAATTGGCTAAAATTACTGAAGGGGAGAGCAAGAGATGTTGGATGGGATGAGGAAAAATCGGGATGCTAATCCCACTATTCACTGTTTGTGGAACCATGAATTGATCCAAACATTTTCGACAGCAATCTGGAATTATGCCCAAAGAGTTACTAAACTGTTTGTACTCTTTGACCGAGAAATACCACTACTAGATCTGTTTCCCAAATGATTAGGGGAAAAGGAAAAAAAAATATGTGTTCTAAAATATTTATAGTAGCTCTCTTTGTGATGGCAAAGAATTAGACATTGTGGGAATATGTTAATTGGGGAATGACTGCACAAGTTGTGGTATATAATCATTATGGAACATTACACTTCTATAAGAAATGATGTGCTTGATGATCTTAGAAAAATATGGATAGACTTCTATGAAATAATGAAGATCGAAATGAGCAGAATCAAGAGAATGTTGTAAATATTAACAGCAATATTGTTTTAAGAAGAATTTAGACCTACTAAGTCATTTTGACTATTTATAACCCAAATTAACTACAAAGGACCTATGAAGTAAAACACCCTCTTCACTCAGATAAAGAGCTGATAAAAATATGTATAGAATGATTTTCTACACACATATGTATATACACATATACAATACATATATACATAAACACAATTAGATATTTATACATATATGCATGTGTACACAAACACACACAGACACACACAGTTGTATCTAATGGCAGCCATCTCTATGAGGAAAGGGAGGATATAAAAAAGGGGGGAAAAGTTACAACTGTTATATTTAAAGGGAATAACAAGTTGTGCACAATAGATTTGCAGTTTCATGCACAATAATCTTGTTATTTCTATTTTATTAAATGATGTATATGCTTATTTTATTTCTTAAGTTCAGAATAAAATAAATAATATTTTTTTAAAAAGAAAATGAATGAATCTAAAAGACAGGAAGGATGGTAGTATTCTCAGCAATAGGAAAGTACGGTGATATCCTTCTAGATGTGGCAATTCATAAGAGGTGAATTTGGGAAGAAAGGTTGATGAATTCTGTCTCAGAAATATTATTTGAAGTAACTAGTGCATCCAGCTTGATATGTCCAAAAGGTGGCTTATGATATATTAGTGGAGTTAAAGAGAGAAAACAGGGTTGGATATGCACATTTGGGAATCATTTACATAATGATGATAACTGAATCCAAGGGAGCTGATGAAATCACTGAGAGAATATGTACAGAAAGAAGAGAATAGGGTCCAGAAAATAGCTTTGGAGGCTATGTGAGGGGGTGGAATGTGGAAGATAATTCAGCAGACTAAGAAGGCCAAACCAATCAAGTAAGAGGAGACCAAGAAAACAGTGTAATAGAGTCAAATTCTACAAAGAAGTCAAGAAGGATGAGGATTAAGAAAAGTTCCTCAAATTAATTAAGAAGTCACTGAAAGCAAGAGGAGGAGCCAACATGGCTGAGTAAAGGCAGGGACTCACCCGGGCTCTCTCCCAAACCCTTCCAAATACTTTTAAATAGTGACTCTAAACAAATTTTGGAGGGGCAAAACCCCCCAAAAAGGCAGAATGAAACAATTTTCCATTCCAAGACAACACAGAAAGCCAGCAGGAAAGGTCTGTTGCAGCAGGGAGAGAATGGAATGCAGTCCAGCATAGGTGAGCCCAGCCCAGCCCATTCCAGCTCAGACAGGGCCCCAGAAAACCAGGAGCAGGCCTGAATCAGTAGCAGCAGAGGTGGTTCCACACCCCTTAGCCCAAGAACTCCACCATCAACTTAGAATATCAGCAGGAAAGGTCTGTAGCACCTGGGTGAGAGCGGAGCACAGTGCAACGCAGACCCCAGCAAACCAGGAACAAGCCTTAGGAGACACTGACTCAGCAGCAGCAGTGACTGCTCTTGGAGCTCTCAGTCCATAGATGGTAAACAACTGGTGAGAAGGAGAATCAAATACTTTATTTTGCTCCTTATCAGAATTACTTCCCTTTGTCTTCAGAATTTCATTCTGGAGAATTCTTCTTCTCCTTCATCCTCTCCATCAACCAGCCTTCCCTAATAGAATCTTAGTTCTTGTAACCCTGCTTATCATCCCCCTGAAATGTCTAGATAATTGAAGCTCCCCATCACAATTCTATCATACATCTCTGTCAGGCTTATGATCTGTTTCCTCTTTTGGTCCGCATGGTCTATTAGCTATGACAAGTTCAATTCTATTCCTAGAATTACTACTTCCATTGAAATTAAGTTAAATGTTTTCCAGATCTGGCTTTTGAATCTCCTCATGCAATTATAGAAACTTTATAAGTTGACAGGTTATTGTTTTGTTTTTTGTTTTTTACTTTTCTCAGTCCTCTCTGTTTAAATCATTTTTATTATACTTGCAAGCCAACAGACAAATCCATTCTTACCAGGTTTTTCCTTCCTTCCTTCCTTCCTTCCTTCCTTCCTTCCTTCCTTCCT